>NC_134085.1:56712437-57021668 GCF_000715075.1 Nicotiana tabacum
ATTCTGGTGACCATCGACTACTTCACCAAGTGGGTTGAAGCTAAAACTTTCAAGTCGGTAACTAAAAAGGCAGTGGTGGATTTTGTTCACTCCCATATCATCTGCAGATTTGGGGTCCCAAAAGTGATCATCACGGATAATGGTGCAAATCTTAACAGCAATCTGATGAGAGAGGTATGCCAACAGTTTAAGATTACACACCGCAATTCCACCTCATATCGTCCCAAGGCGAATGGAGCGGTCGAAGCAGCCAATAAGAACATCAAAAAGATACTGCGGAAGATGGTGGAAGGATCTAGACAATGGCACGAGAAACTACCCTTTGCTTTGTTGGGTTATCGCACTACAGTTCGGACTTCCATAGGTGCAAATCCTTATTTGTTGGTATACGGAACTGAAGCGGTAATACCGGCGGAGGTTGAAATTCCATCCCTCCGAATTGTCGCTGAAGCCGGGATTGACGACGATGAATGGGTCAAAGCTCGACTAGAGCAGCTGAACTTAATAGATGAAAAAAGATTGGCAGCAGTATGTCATGACCAGTTGTATCAGAAAAGAATGGCAAGAGCATACAATAAGAAGGTGCGCCCCAGAAAATTTGAAGTAGGGCAGCAAGTATTGAAACAGATCCTCCCGCATCAGGTCGAAGTAAAAGGCAAGTTCGCCCCAAATTGGCAAGGGCCTTATATCGTGACCAGAGTGTTGTCCAACGGTGCTTTGTGTCTAATAGATATCGAGGGAAGATGTGTCGACATGGCTATTAATTCTGGTGCAGTCAAAAGATATTATGCATAATTTCTTTGATTATGGTAGTTATTGGTTCATTTGTTTGTATTTGGTA
Source organism: Nicotiana tabacum (assembly GCF_000715075.1). Classification (NCBI taxonomy): domain Eukaryota; kingdom Viridiplantae; phylum Streptophyta; class Magnoliopsida; order Solanales; family Solanaceae; genus Nicotiana; species Nicotiana tabacum. Next base: position 56,713,279 of record NC_134085.1, read on the forward strand.
CTTATTGGATAATGAAATGACGGAGGCAATTCTTTCTTCTATCCAAACATTTTTAACCTTTGTTTCCCCCCTTTTGAGCCTTAGTTATTCTTTCATACCCCTCTTTTGGAATCACTAATGGGAAAAAGATATGAAAAAAAAAAGAAATTAAAAGAAAAATGAAAACAAGATAAAGATCATAAGAAAAACAAAGGAACCGTAGGAACTACTTTTGACCTGATTCCTCAAAAAGGATACGTAGGCGCCTCACGGCTCGGTCATAGTGCACCGTAGTGTGCATAGTGTGCATAATGTGCATAGCTCAACATAGTGTAAATATAAAAATTCCCCAAGCAAGAAAATCGGGGTAGGAGTTATGTTTTTAAATCTTCAAAAAAGGTTTGATTCTAAGAGTTGTAACATTTCACCCATCAAAGTCGCGTTAAATATTTGACAGCCTCTCCCTTTTTAACCCACACAAACTAACATCGATGTCCAAAAAAGACCTCCCGATCAATATCCGAAAGGTTCCAAGTCAGGCCAATGGAAGCCGAGAATAATACGCTAATCCCCAGCAAAGAAGGGGATCATAAACTGGAAATGAATTGATGGCCGAAAAGAATCTCCGAAAGAGAGAGTCATATCGGCAACACTCCAATCCCCCGTTGAAAGATAAAATGAGAGTCTTAATCGGTGAAAACCTTCGCAGGCACCATAAGGCGACGAAAGATGACAGAGATAAAACGAGAGAGTCTTATCGGTGAAAACCTTCACAGGCACCGTAAGGCGACGGGAGCTGAGAGAAAAGAGAGAGTCTTATTAGTGAAAACCCCTCGAAGGTCACTATAAGGCGACAAGACAGATTGGCAAAAAGGATCCGCATTTGCGAAGAGGTGGGCACCTATTTATCCCCAGCAAGTAAGGCCATCAGGCAGATTGAGTGATACAAATAGACTGGGTCAGGTAATCCGTAATGCACGACATGATCATAGGGACCGGACCTACCATCCAGATAAGTTCTTTCCTTTTCTTCTTCCCCAGCATTGGTTCATAAAGATTTTTCTCTTTTCTATCTTTTTCGTCTCTTTGTCTAAAAGACTTTTCCAGAAATTCGTTTTGAGAAGGACTTTTCAGAGTTTACTACCAGGGGCCAAAATGGTACAAAGCAAAGTGCGAAGGGCACAGGCCAAAGCCAAGGCAATAGGACGGAAGGCGTTCGTTGCAAAACCAAATGACAAACTAGCTTAGAAAGATAAGGGGAACATGAAGAAAACGACGGTTGAAGGACTTGTGGACCAAGTTCCAAAAGATCCCCAGCAAGAACTGCGATAGATCACGGACCAAGGTCCGAGATGGTAATACACCACAGAAAGGGGGAAGGAGGAAGAGAGAATTAATCCGCCGGCCGGGATAAAATAAACTTTTAAGGGAGTAGCTTTGGAGTTGAAAGGGACTCCCACAGCTTGTTTCGAAACAAAAGAGCGAGGAAGGAATAAACGGAAAACCATCCCCAGTAGACATATCATCCCCAGCAAGCAACTATCCCCAGCCAGTCTTGGGAGCACAAAGCAAGGGATAGGGAAAGGAAAATCATCCCGCGGCAGGAGTGACACGATCACTCGCCATGTTAAAACTAACAAGGTTCTCTTTGATCTCTACAGGGAAATAAAAGTCGATGATGGCAGAAAGACACGCCACAAGGAAGGTCACCAAGACCGGGGCAGAAAATTTTCTGCCATTGTCATAAAATTTTCTCGGAGGAACGAGGAAACAAATTCAAAATTTTATGTCTGAGATTAAATAGGCGCCCACCTGAATAACGAGAGGCATACATTTCTGTCTTTTCATTTCATGTTCTAGGTCACCCACCAGTATAATGCGGGAATACTTTTTGTGTTTTCATTTCATGTTCTAGGTCGCCCACCAGTATAATGCGGGAATACATTTTTGTCTTTTCATTTCATGTTCTAGGTCTCCCACCAGTATAATGCGGGAATACTTTTTGTGTTTTCATTTCATGTTCTAGGTCGCCCACCAGTATAATGCGGGCATACCTTTTCTGGTTTCCATGTTCTAGGTCGCCCACCAGTATAATGCGGGAATACATTTTGTCTGTTCATTTCATGTTCTAGGTCGCCCACCAGTATAATGCAGGAATACTTTTTGTGTTTCATGTTCTAGGCCGCCCACCAGTATAATGCGGGAATACATTTTTGTCTTTTCATTTCATGTTCTAGGTCTCCCACCAGTATAATGCGGGAATACTTTTTGTGTTTTCATTTCATGTTCTAGGTCGCCCACAAGTATAATGCGGGCATACCTTTTCTGGTTTCCATGTTCTAGGTCGCCCACCAGTATAATGTGGGAATACATTTTTGTCTGTTCATTTCATGTTCTAGGTCGTCCACCAGTATAATGCGGGAATACTTTTTGAGTTTCATGTTCTAGGTTGCCCACCAGTATAATGCGGGAATACATTTTTGTCTTTTCATTTTATGTTCTAGGTCTCCCACCAGTATAATGCGGGAATACTTTTTGTGTTTTCATTTCGTGTTCTAGGTCGCCCACCAGTATAATGCGGGCATACCTTTTCTGGTTTCCATGTTCTAGGTCGCCCACCAGTATAATGCGGGAATACATTTTTGTCTGTTCATTTCATGTTCTAGGTCGCCCACCAGTATAATACGGGAATATTTTTTGTGTTTTCATTTCATGTTCTAGGTCGCCCACCAGTATAATGCGGGAATACCTTTTTATCTTTTCATTTCATGTTCTAGGTCGCCCACCAGTATAATGCAAGCATACCTTTTCTGGTTTCCATGTTCTAGGTCGCCCACCAGTATAATGCGGGAATACATTTTTGTCTGTTCATTTCATGTTCTAGGTCGTCCACCAGTATAATGCGGGAATACATTTCTGTCTTTTCATTTTATGTTCTAGGTCGCCCACCAGTATAATGCGAGAATACTTTTCTGTGTTCATTTCATGTCCTAGGTCGCCCACCAGTATAATGAGGGTATACATTTCAGTCTTTACATTTCATGTCTCAAGCGCCCACCTGTATAATGAGGGTATACATTTCAGTCTTTACATTTCATGTCTCAGGCGCCCACCTGTATAACGAGAGGAATACTTTTCAGTCTTATACTGCAGATCTTGAAATCAGTAACCCACCGGAAGGCAGAAGGTTACAACAGGAATCCCCAGCAGGAAATAATAAAATTCCCCAGCACCGGAAAGCAGAGGGTTGTAACAAGAGGACCCAGCACAAATTCAAGTGCATGAGTCAAAAGGAAGAAAAGACGCGTCTTGAAAGAAGCGGCCTGTGAACATTAAATTATGCCCAACACAACAAATCTGATGAAGAAAGTCGTATCCCAAGAGGAACCACCGAAAAGCTTAATGAAGGAAGCCATATCCCCAGCGGACCGAACAAAATGAGGAAAGCTGGTATTCAGAAAGGCAAAAGGCCAGTGTCATCCCCAAATTCACAGAAGAAAAGCACCGGAAGAAGCACAAGTCGACAAGAAAGCAAGGCAACAAGAACAAGTTGAAGATAGATGAGATCTTATGATCCGTAGTCTAGCCTAGCTTCTTGTTTTCTTTTAAGCACGGTGTAATAAGGAGATCGGTAAGCAGTGATAACAGCATGCAATAGCAGTAACGTTGCAGTGCCATGGTAGTCTCAGCTACCAAAACTTCCCGAACTACATTAACCTGATTCCCTTCTGGCCAGGGATATGTAGGAAACCTTTGAAGCAAAGGTTCGGTTAAATCTTTTTCAAAAAATGCTTCACACGGAGCATTTCAACAAGCAAAAATCGCTCGTATCCGCTCACTTTATCTTTGCACGAAAACTCTTTGTGTTTTCGGCCAAAGAGGGGCAGCTGTGAGCACGTGATTTTTGCTTCACGGAAAACTACTCCAAAAGAAATCAAAAAAATAAAACAAATTTCATCTGTGTACAATTTTGAGAATTTGCGTGACATTTTGGTAATAATTTTTGTCCGTAAATGTTTACCTTTGACGAGATTAATTAAAAAATACAAAAATACATGTTGCATGCACATTCAAGATTTAATTGTACATCTTGGAATTAATTGAGTTATGTTTTATGGAAAAAGAAAGAAAATTACAAAATATGCAGTTTTGTTGCATTTTGTCATTTATGTGTGCCGCTGTGTAACTTTGTTTTAATTAATTAAATATTTAATCTTGTGTGATAATTGTTGTTAAAGTTTAATAGTGGTGTAGGATAATTTTGGTTTTACAAGTTATTTTTAGAATTTTATTGATTGTTAATTAAAAGTAGAAAAAAAGAAAAAGAATTCAAAATTGAAGAGAAACTCGGTTTTGGGCTCATGTTCAACCCAAGCAGATCAGGCCCAATCTATGGCTGACCCAGTCCACATCGACCCGGTCTCACAGACGGTGAAACGACGTCGTATTAGCATCCCCATTCTGAGCCATTGATTGATTCAAATGAACGGCCCAGATCAAGCCATTCACTTACCCAAACGACGTCGTATAGGGCCATCTGATCTCAACCGTTAACCCAACCCCATCCAACGGCCTCAAGCCATCCCCATATGCCCGACCCATTTAACCCCGGACCAACCCGATCTCCTTTTAAGTGGAACGACACCGTTTTACATTAGCCAAGGGATCCTGGCCATTGATCACTCTCTATCCGACGGCCAGGATCAAACTACCCCTCCGTATAAAAACCCCAATCCCTCGCCCCACGCCCCCCAAACCAAACCCCCCTCACCTCCTATTCATCATCGTCTCTCAAAGACGAACCCTTCAAACCCTAGCCGCCACCCCGCCCCTTTGCCTAAAAATCGGTGGCAACGATGCTGCTGGCCATGAAACCAACACCCCTGGGCCGCCCAACCACCCTCATCACGAATCCAGGCTCTCTTTACTTCGAATCTCAATGGAACGTTTCGAATATCAAATCAAAGAACCGGCCTGAAACCTTACCTCCTCCGATGACCACCAAGATCACACCCCTGAATCTCCTAACCACCCTCGTTATCGGCTCCTCCGATAAGTTTCTTTTTCCCTTCCGTTCTTGTTTGAGTTCTATTTTGTGTTTGTCTGCATGTCGTAGCTGATTTGTTCGATTTTTCTGTTATTTTTCTTTCACTTTTCTCCGGCTTTATAAGACCTTTTGTATGGTTCAAATTAGCTTCTGTTTGTTTGTTGTTCATTGTTATTGTGAGTTTGTGTGTCCATCCTGTTTAGAATCGTAGAATAGTCTAGTTCATATCAAGGTTCCCTGGTAAAATCACTGAAGCTGATTGGGTAGCCCGTTTGAGATATTTTAATTGTTAGCTATCTGTTGTAGCTCATATAGTTAACTAAATGAATGTCGTCAATTGAATTCACTGAAAGAAACTAGGAAGCCACGAATTGTTCAGTGTTTGTCATTTCTGCCTCTTTTCTATTCTTATGTGATTGAGGCACATGAACCTCATTCCCTCATCCCTTCTGCCTAGAATCATTTAGTGGGTTAGACAGGATTGAATTGGTCATAGCTGTAATCAGTGATTAGTTTGAATTTAGAAGAGTTTTTATCCTGGCTATTGAGAGTTAGGGCATAACAGTAATACACAGGGGTTAGGGGGTAGTTTGGGGATTGAAATGATCAGAAATTGGTTAGTTAAAATTGGGCTGACAGTAGGGTATTAAAATACTATCAAAACTAACATATTATTTGAGGATAGTTGGGAACAAGATTAAATGGCATGGGGGAGGTTGATTAAAATAAGTTAAACACCCATAACTTTGATTAAAAAAGAGAAAAGCATGCAGTATGGGGAGTCTGTCAGGAATATCATGGGCATTTTGATTAGTTTAAGGGGGTATGGGCAGAGTGGGAAGGCAGCCTGGGGGCTTGCCATTTCTGGCCTATAAACAGGCTCATTGAGGACAGTTTGAAGGGAGGAATTTTTGAGAGGATTGATTCTGGAGGAAAAAGAAAAAAAACTGGTTTTAAGGCTGGACAGTTAAGTTTAGAGGCTGGACAGTTTTAAGTGAGAGAGAAAAGAAAAGCAAAAACAAGGTTGGTCTTCCAACCTTTAGAGGATAGTCTGTTTCAGAGTAATAGAGAGTTAAGAGTGTGCTGGATTTTCGACCATAACAATCAGAAGATACTGCTTTTCTGCATCTGTTTCCTTCTCTGCTTAGCCTGTATTTGTTTTGATGCTGTTGGGCTGCAAATTGGGTCCTTTACTTGATTGAACACTATTTCAGTTGAGTTGTTTTGGGTTTTCTGTTGGTCTGATAGTTCATTGGTCTTCTGCTTGGTTTAAATCTGTTGTTGTTTCCTCCTACTGGTTATTATTGGATTTTCTTGCTGGGTTTGTATTGGTTTTAAAAATCTGCCTACTGGGTTGTTTGCTGCTGAGTGCTGCTGAGTGTTGCTTCTCTTGTTGTTGTTGTTGCTGTGTATGCTACTGCTTCCACTGATCATTCCTTTTCTTCTCTTGATTTTCTCAATACTAGGTACACCACTGATACACTGTCAATGTAAGCTGAAAGTTGAAGCATGAATACAAAGAAAATTGGAAGAGTTGAAGTTATTTCGAATTAGCTTTAGAAATGTATTGAAAATAGGTTGTTTGTATGATAATGTACTTTCTCTACTAGAACCATGAAGCTAGTTGTGGTGTAACTGCACTTTTACACATATCATGTAGTTGGAAAACTCTATGCTTTTGCTTATAATAAAAAAGGATCAATGTTGCAGTAGCCATGTTCTGTTAAGTTCATCATTGTTGTCAAGAAGCATGTTAGGTGTCCAATAGTTACCTCCTTAAACAAATGGTAGTTTTTTTTAGTTGGTAAGAATATGGTTTGATTAAGGTAAGTTGTACATTGCATGCTAGCTTTCCCCCTTGTTTATAAATGTTAAACATATATCAAATAAGTTGAATAGGCCCAATTGGAATAAGGATGGCCCACGCCGAGCTTAACGTTACGCACATTGGGCCTGGGCCCGTAATATCTAAACGACTGCCCATATACGTGTTCCTGTTCGGATTTCGCAAATCATATTAGGAACCCGGTTATAACTATCTTGTGAACATGTAAATAAAGTTGAACCGCTCTTTTTCTTTCATTGTTAAAAATAAACCCAATAGAAAACCTTAGCCACTTCTAGGATTGCCCTTTTAATAATAATAATGAGATGAGCCTCGCCGAATAAAAATGCAAAAATTGCGGGGCCCTCTGTAAATATTTGCTTTAAAAATTGCTTAGATTCCGGGACGGGTCGTTTAGCAAATTTCACGGCCCTACCCAAAAAAAAAATTTAATAATAATGACACGTTAGTCGCTTTAGGCGCGTATTTAATAATGTTATCTTCTTAAACTCGGGTGCACATTTATGTGACCCAAATCCCAATCTCAACAGAGTTGAAATATGCCAACAACCATGGGTGCATTGAATGTGACATGGTTCGAGATGTGTTTCCACGATGTTGCAATTCTTGATAAAAAATAACAGTAAATGATAAAAGCGGTTAAAAGTTAAAATTCGCATATAGGTTCAACATGTATAAAAATCAGATAATTAAGCCGAATATGATAGTTGAGCGACCGTGCTAGAACCACGGAACTCGGGAATGCCTAACACCTTCTCCCGGGTTAACATAATTCCTTATCCGGATTTCTGGTTCGCAGATTGTAATACAGAGTCATTCTTTTCCTCGATTCGGGATTAAATTGGTGACTTGGGACACCCTAAATCTCCCAAGTGGTGACTCTGAAATAAACAAACAAATCTCGTTTCGATTGTCTTTTAATTGGAAAAACTCCTTCACCCCTCGCGGGGGCGGAAAAAGGAGGTGTGACAATGGGTATCTGGCCTCGATTATAATTTCGCGGATATGTGTTCCTCGTTCGTTCTTTCATTAGGGAATCAAGGTAGACATTGACCCCAATTACAATCCTTACTTCCACCGAGTTGTTGGGTCAACAAAACGTCTCATCAGTCGCGTCGTTGTGACATCGAACACGTGTCAGCCGCCGGTTGATTGTCCTCGAATGCAAAACGTCGCGCATTAATTGTTCTCCCCCTATAAAAACTCCAACCCTTTTTCACTTCTCCACTTTCTGAATCCAGAACTCTTTGATTTACCCTCGAATTCTATGCTTACATTTAATTCCTTCAAATCTTCATACATTGCTCCTTAGACCTTCATATCTTCATTCTCAACCTTCATACATTCTCTTTGAATCTTCAACCTAGACCTTCATGTCTTTATCTCATCTTCAAATCTTCATATTTTTTCTTTGAACCTTCATATTTTCCAGGTTCATGCCTCAGCAAACTGCTCTTTCATCTTCCCACCCAGCCACAAGTGTCGAGATGACCATTCCTGAGGTAGCCCAGGAGGCTCACTTGAAGAGCTTCATACCCGGGGGCTGCTCTATCGGGAACGACTTCAACATCAAGAAGGCCTCCAATCAACAGGACTGAGGTGAGGGAGCATGGAGGTACATATGCTCCGTTACTGAGGAAACACTACCCACAGTCCAAGTAGACTGTAACTAGGAGGGCAAGGAGGTGGTCGTCCCTGAGCCCAACGCTGACATCATCACTCATATTGAGGGGTACTTAAGTGTTTATACTTCCCCATTCATGCTCGCCTTGGTGGACCTCATAGTCATTGACTTTTGTAAAAGGTACGAGGTCTGCTTTGGGCAGATTCACCGATCCTTCTAGAGGATCGTAATCCTCCTCCGACACTTTGTGAACAACACCGAAGCACCTCGGTTCACCCTCAACCATCTGCTTCATCTATACAATCCCCGGATCTTCTGAGGGGGGTTGATCAAGCTCATTTGCACAACAAGCAAGGCTTTGTTCTCTGGCATTGACGAGGACCGAGATCGAGGCTGGCATGGGAGGTTCGTTTGGGTGAAAACCGAAGACCTCATCCTCTCATAATTTCTACCATTCCCCAAAAAGTGAAACGCATCCCATAAGTCTTTTCCTTCTTAAGTATTTGGCATTCCCTTTTATTCTTTTTCTAATTGCCTGTATTTGTCATCATGCAGCGGTTGCCAAGGTTTTTAATGCATTCCCTCACTTCAAGGACTAGATCGAGGGGATCTGCAAACAGATTCCCTACCTCGAGCACACATGGCATAAGCTCTCGAAGGGCAAGTGGGAGGCCCGTTCCCAAGGTGAGGCTCTCCCGAATGATTACATTCATACACGACACTTATATTTCGCTAAGTCTTCTTCCTTCTCATATGTTTTTCCAAGACCATTGAGCTCAGACTGTTAGATGAGGATGAGGATAAGCCCTCACTCGCCGAACCCTCCGCTTTGAGGCAACTTGGGGCTGCCACAAAGGAGGAGGGAAAGAAGAAGAGGAAGTCCTCGAGCTCCTTCGATGCCGAGGTGAAGAAGAAGAGGGTGACCATCCGGGTCCGAAAAAGCAAAAAGTACACCAATTCCAGGGGGCCGGACTTTGATCCCCTCTATCAGCTTAGGGATTATCTCGAGGATGATGACCTTGAGTTAATTGCTCATGGTTCGACCCTCAATGAGGGGGAGCAGGTGGCAATCGAGAAAGGTGACCACAAAGTCAATCCCCTTCTAGCTGTGAAACCAGTGAGAGAGACGGAGGTCGCGGCCTCCCGAGAAGCCGCTCCTGTCCCGAAGGAGGTATCTGGTGTCATCGACATTGTGGAGACGCCATCATATACTAAGTCCATGCTTGAAGAGGCTTAAACGGGCAAAGAGAAATCAAACGAGATGGAGCCGGGCCCAAATAATGCCCTCAAAATGTTCTTCAATGGCATGGACATAGCCGCGTTGGAGGACTTTTCCGGGCTTGATCACTTTAATGTCCCAAAAAAGGATGTTCCATGGGGAGCGGGTGAGTTGTTTATAACCAAACATGATCATGACTTGTTTGATGAAGAGGAAGGTAGCTTAATCTAAACAGAATATATACATTAGAGGTTCATGAAAAGAACACAGTTTAACACAAGCAAGATGGTTTCATGCAAATGCATCCAACAGTTAGGTATAACCATGAGAATGCCATGGTAACAGCCTAGAAGTTGCCTTCAAAGTTATAGAAAGAAAGAATCTAAACACTTAGATTTTCATGCTTAAGCTAAATGATAGAAACTTATGAACTTTCAGGTTCATCTTAATTAGGATTATCAAATAATTGACTCATGACAGTTTTTTTTACCTGAGTGGAGGTTCAGTTGACCGCGGAAGGAAAACTATTGGATAAAGCCCCAAAATCTAGAGGTCACTACGTTTGTCCTCTAGGTACAAAATATTCATGATGAAGCTCTGAAATATGCACATGCGTGCTCCGATTTGGCAGAGCGAGTGGAGAAACTAAATGAAATGAAAGTTCATTGATTAGGTCTAGGGTTTTGAATTCAAACGACGAGAATGTAAATTGGGCTCACTGGCTTCTTCTCCTAACGACTAAGAAAGACGAATCTGCAAGTTTGATTTGAGAGAACAAAGGAATGGTGTTTCGACCTCACTGGCCGAGTCTAATCTCTCAGATTTGGAGAGCAAAAAGGCGAAACTAGCAGGATTCGGGGGATGAAGGGACACCGAAAGGCAATTTGGTGAAGGTTTTGTGACCTTGCATTGATTCGTGCAAGTTTTCTCTGATTGATGGGTTGGAAAGGATGAGAGAAAAGAGATAGAAAGGGGAAATGAATAAAATGATTAGGGTTTCTAGGGGATTGGGTTGGTCTTTAGGTTAAAAGTTAGGAGATAGAACCCAGACCGTTGATTCTTTGAGATCAACGGTCTTGATAATTTGGTTAATTAGGATTTTAGGGAAAATTTCGATGTCTATTGGATGATGGAGTTTTGGATGGTCGAGATTAGGTCTCTGGGGGCAAGAATTAGAATCAAAAGGAAAATCAGAAAATAAACGTGAGCCATTGATTAGATGGATCAACGGCTTGAATGCATTGTCTTTCTTGTGTGAGTGGTGAGAGAGGGTGATGTGGTGTGCCGTGATTGGTGCAAATAAGGTGGCTTGGATCGGCAACAAGAAAAGAGATGGGTGTTTGGGTTGGGTATATTTCGGACTGGGCTTAAGTAATTGGGCCAAAATAATTTAAAAAATGGCCACTTTGCCTTTGATTTGATAATTGCAATTGTAGCCTTTGTCTTTTAATCCCTTCTTGAATTTTATTTAAATAAACTTAACCATTTTCAATAAATGTGGTAAAATTATACTTACTATATATATACTACTAATTACTTAATTAACTATTTATAAAACACTTTATTTTCCTAAATTGCAACACTAATTTCGAATTTCACATAATAATCTAATTAACTAGAAAATTAAGAGTAATTTATCAAATTAATTATAGAACCAATGTAATGTATATATAAGAATTATTTTAATAATGTTAAAATAGCAAATATTTGTAATTACATAATGTTAATACCATGAGATTAATTTTAAAACTATTATTTAATTGATTTGTAAAAATAAGTATTTGTTACTAAAAAATACTTTAAAAATATTTATTGTAAATTATTAAGTAAAAATAAATTAATTTAAAAAGAGATGGTCAAAATTGGCCATCAACAGTGTCCATATGCACATGAGATAATATATGTGATGCATCAGGATATCAATACTAAATATGCGGATATGCTCATGAATGTTGTGTATGATTACGACTAATCATGTGGCTTAACATAACAAATATAGCTCATAATGCCCAATCAACGAATAATAAAGCCTAGACATGGTCTTTAACATGTGCAATAATAGCCACATAGTCACGAAAATTATAAATCAAATAAGACATGTATAAGGTTACGACTAATCATAAAGCTCCACATAACAAAGCACTTTATCAAGCCCAGATAATTAAGTCATAGGTCTAAGAATGGTTTCTATAATGATTAAGATTAGCCTCGTATTTATATAGTCAAATAAAGCATGTGTAATTAATTCACATAGCCTAAACAAGGCATATGTAGGCCTAACTCTATTCGAACATGGTCAAATCCAAAAGCTTACATATATGCTCGTCATCTCGTATATACATAACTCCCAAATCAATCAATCAATAGCACATAAATCACCTTTTGGGGAAATATTTCCTCTTAACGAGGCTAGACAAGAGACTTACCTATTTCTAAGCTAGCTTTAATCTTGAAATACCGTTTTTCTTTTAAAAATCACCTCCAAATATTTCCAATATAGCCAAATAATACTCAACAAGGTCAAATCATGCTTTAGGAAGAAATCTCAAATCAAAAAGCTTTAATCTTTAGTGAATTTAGAAAAGTCAACTCAAACATTAACCCCCGTCCCCGAGGAAAAAACCGGAAATTTCGTCTAAAATCAGGTTACTCATCCCTTAGGGAACTCATATTTGAAATTTCATCCCAAAACGACTTCAAATTGACTTTTAAATCCATAAATTTCATCCTCTTAAGTTTTAGGGCTAAAACCACCAAATCCCCAACCAAAACATAGATTAATTCACTATTGAACGAGCGTAATCATGTTGAGATACAAAAATTGAGTTTAGATACTGACCTTACATCGAAACGACAAGAACGCCACGAACATCAACCATATTCGAGCTCTAGAACTCCTGGAAATTGATTTAGAATGAATGAAACGAAGTCAGATTTTTAAAGCACCTGCATCATTTCAGCACCTGCGGTGTCATTTTTTACACCTGCAAACCCTTTCCGCATATGCGGTGCACCATTACCAACAATTTATTATAATACTAAAATGGACATAACTTCCTCATACGACCTTAGAATTCGACGATTATTATTGCTATGGTTCCGTAATCATGATATAGATTTAATGGTTCAATCAATTAGAACTCCTAAAAATTAGGAAAAAACTTAAATTACAATTTTGTCCAGCGTAAAATTAATTTTTAGAGGGTAAAAAAGACGAACGATATTTTGCTAATGACCTTCGTGCTTATATATAGATATAGATAAATATAGATAGATATAGATTCTTATTTTTTTATATTCCTCGCAATTATAGATTTACTTTGTGATTGTTATTCATATTTATGCCCTCTTTCCGTAGGATATTAAGTGTTACAAAGCCAAACTTCGAGGGAGGGTTGTGAAATTATCCAAAAAAAGGCGCAGATCTTTTTTTAATTTCAATAGGACGGACTTGAATATTGCCTGTGAGCAGGCAGCAAACTATGGAGATTTCCTCTATGTTTCATTCTATAATGGCTCTTTCATCACCTTTGTTCTCTTCTTCTTCTTCTCCTTTTTCTTTTCCAACTTCCAGTAGAAAGAGACCCAACATTCACAAGTTCAAGTTACAGTCTTCGACCTCTGCGGCAACGAAGATAACAACCGATTCTATTCCCCGGACTGAGGCAGGCGAATTTCAGAACGTACTCACAGATTATGTCTCTCCTAATTCTTCAAATCAGTTTCCTGTTTCCCGTAATGATAGACAGTCGGCAATTCTTCAGATTCAGGAGTCGTCTGACTTGGGTTCTGCTCTTCCAAGGTTTTTTTTTTGGGGCTTGAATTAAGTTTTTTATTTTTGGCTTGAATTAAGGGTGCATGACAACTGTTAGAGCCAGCTCGTTGGTCAAGCGGGGTCATCTGTTGTTACCATTCTAAAAAAAAATAAAAAATTAAGGGTGTATGACGGAAAATGGAGAAATTATAAGTCCATCACTTATGGGCGGGAGTCATTTTCTACTATAAATATTCACTTTTATTCTCTCTCTCTTTCAATTTTAGTCTCACTTGTTTCAATTGTCCGACATACATTATAGTCACCTTTAATTTGACACAAAACGTCAAAACATGAAAATATTTCTATCTGTAACTTATGTAAGTGGCTGTTGGTTCTTGTATGTGCTTTGACGGTGAAATGTCAGGTACCCATTTTCTGGCTATTTGCAACATTTTGTCCGTCTTTTAGAACGACACTTGAGATGTTCAGTTGAAATCTCAACTGGGAATCGAGAAAGAGTTTCTAATTTTATGCATCTAATTTTATTAACTGCTTTTCAGGCTTGGTGAGACGCTTAAAGTACAGGATATGAATGTGATTTTGCGCTACTTTGGGAAGCTAAGTAGACGACAGGAGCTTTCTCAGGTTCTGTTAGCAAACCTATCAAGTTCTCTTATTTTGTTATGCTTTGAGTTTCCAATGTTTTAACAGTCTTTCTGATGGTAAGGCAATCAGTAGTATCTGATTCTCCCTCGTTTCCAATTTGTATGGTAAAGTTTGGCCCGACATGAAGTTCAAGAAAAAATATGAAAACTTTTAAAACTTGTTATCTTAAACATGCATAACACTTGTGTGAAAATAAAACTTTTGAAACTTGTGGTCTGGAACATGCCATGACATTTTTGTGGCTATAATTTTTTTTATTAAGGGTAAAATGAAATGTATAAAATTAATTGTTTCTAAATAGGTCACGGGTTCGAGCTGCGGAAATAGCCTCTTGCAGAAATGCAGGGTATGACTGCGTACAATAGACCCTTGTGGTCCGGCCCTTCCCCGGACCCCACGCATAGCGGGAGCTTAGTGCACCGGGCTGCTCTTTTTAAAATATAAATATATACCAATCTTTCTGGAACCTAATAATTAGGAAATAGTGCCAAACAAAATCAAACAGAGGGAGTACAAGCTTTTTTATTAAATCAGAAGTTTTTCTATCAAATTAGGTCTCTCCCTACATTTCAGCATTAAAGTGCCGCTAATATGTGGAACAATTGTTGGGACATTGGAGAAAAGGTCGAGAAACTAGCCCTATAGAAGCTTGATCACGTATATTTGAAGAGAGTCCTTCCTGCAAAGTGTGTCAACCAAGGAACTATGTAGGGTGTTGCATCTATCGTATTATCTTCCCTTGTTGCTATTGAGGAACCGGAAAATCTACCTCCTTCCTCTTCTCTTGCTCATGTCCTATTTTTCTTCCACCATAGGGCACTTTTGCCTTCTTCGTGTCTTGTCTACTTGTTCAAAGAAGAATCCATTTAACTGAAACTATATGATGAAATCATGTTAATAAGAGAAAAACCAAAGGGTTAAAACCAATAAAGGAGGACTGATATGCAAAAGAGAGGAAGTTGTCTGCAGTAACATATACTCCCTCTATCCTAATTTATGTGGCATAATTTAGATTTCAAGAGTCAAACTTCTTAATTTTGATTGTGAATTCAGACATAGAATATTTAAATTTTTGACACAAAACATATTTTAAATGAAGTCTTTAAGTTTTTTTGTGTCTCCAATTAATAGGTGTTCTATTTTCCTTAAAAATAAAGAAATAAGATTTACATATTTGAAAATTACGTAAAAAGTACTATAAGTCTCAATAATTAACAATTTAAAATATTTAAAAGATATATAAAAAAGTCGCGGTCAAAGAAAACTTGGTTGACTCTCGAAATTCGAACACCCGCGCATAAATTGGGACAAAGGGAGTATGTATATATATATATATATATATATATATATATATATATATATATATATATATATATATATATATATATATATATATACTGCTCTAAGTATTCATATTAAATAAGGGATTTGCTAACCTACTACGTGAGGCAGTAGGTTAGCATGTACCCATTTTTTATTTACCCAAGATACCCCTATCACTTTTTCATCTATTGATAAATCATTGACAATTTAGTTATTTTTTTTGAAAGAGAAAAAGATTGTACAACTTATTCAACAACCCCTTATCTGTTTTTGGGAGCCTGCATCCCCATTCTCCTCTATCGGATAAGCAACAACAGTCAAAATTTTCCATCTAGAATACTCTGTGTTTGAAAAATCGTAAGTTGACAAAGTAATGGAATCCAAGAGTAGAACTGACTCGACTAGGACTCCAAATATTTGAATGGACTAAGGTGAAAAAGAGACTTTTTTCAATATCAGGACAACGGGGGAAGAATAATCGAGTATGCTTACCAAGTTTACATGATTTATAGACTAAAGTAGACATGAGACAAGCAAGTACTATTTTTTGAAGCTTAAATAGATTCGGATGTCTAATTGTTTACGAAGTAACTTTGGAGAGTTAATAATAGGTCAGGCTGTGAGTGACCTTAACGAGTTAAGGTACTAAATTCAATTTGACTTACGCTCGATACCAATGATCTTCCCATAACCTATCCTGCATAACAACAAAGTTATTAAGAAAGGTTACTGGACAATTAAGTGTTGAGACAAACAACTAATGGATGACAACTAGGAACATAAAACTAGGTTTAAAGTCATAAAGGGAAATAGGATAATTTGGCCTACTCCGATTGCCGTGGTTTGTGAAACATTGGTAATGTGACAACAGGAAGAGAATGAGAATAGGAAATAGAAGAGAAAAAAGATTTATTAAAAACAACAAGCGGTGTAATCTCACAGGTAGAGTCTTGGGAGGGTAATGTGTACGCAACCTTACCCTTGCTTTGTGCAGATAGAGAGGCTGTTTCGGATAGACCCCCAGGCTCAGTCCAACAAAGTCGCAACATTAAAGCAATATATATATATATATATATATATATATATATATATATATATATATATATATATGAACTAAGTTGCGCGGACTCTTCGATTTTGGTGCCGTCCCCGTCCTGATACGAGGCGGGAGCGGGATATGTCCCAGATACGGTCAACTAACTTCGGCCACTTTGATGGGAGTCCATCGACAAATTTGGCAGAAAAATTGAGATTTTGATTTCTCAAAATAAAAAATAAAACAGATTTAGAAGAATGAAAGAATAATGTCCATCTTGGAGATTGAAAGATTGAATTCTACAATATTCATGTAAGTTTTTCACAGAATTTCTCTCAAAATTTACAATATTTTTATAGCTCTATTTTTTGTTTAGCTGAATCTCCGTATCCATATCCGGATCCGCATCCCCGAATCTTAAAATTTTGATTTTGCCGAATTCGATACTTGGATCCGTCCCCGTCTCGGATACCCGCACTCGAGTCCGAGCAACTTAGTATATGAAAAGAGTCATGGAAAAACAACAATAACAACAAAATATTAACAAAAATAAAAGCATAAGCAACATTTGATAGTGATAGACATCCAAGAATACGACAAAATAAGAGTAACACTAAAACTACTGATAAGGACAGGAAGAAAGCTCTCCTACCCACTAACCTTCCAATCAAATTCTCGACCTTCACAACTTCCTATCAAGGAGTCTTGTCTTTGGTAAGCTGAAAAAGCGCCATGTCCTGCCTAATTACTTCTCCCATACTTCTTCGGCCTTCCTCTACCTCTCCTTTGACCCACCGATTCAACCTCTCTCACTTCATTGGGGTATCAATGCATCTCTTCATCACATGCCCGAACCACCTCAGCTTCACTTCTCGCATCTTATCTTCCACAGAAGCCATCCCCCACTTTTTCCCGAATATCTATGTTCCTGACCCTATCCCTCCTAGTATGCCCACACATCCACCTCAACATCTTATTTCGCTACTTTCATTTTCCGAACATGAGATTTCTTGACTGGCCAATACTTTGCCCCATACAACATAGTCGGTCTAACCACCATTTTGTTGAACTTACCTTTAATTCCAGGTGTCACATTCTTATCACACAAGTAGCCGGAAGCAAGCCCTTTATTTCATCCATCCTGCTCCAATATGGTGTGTGACATCCTCGTCAATCTCTTCGTTACCTAGGATTACTGACCCTAGGTATTTGAAACTTTCTCTTTTGGGGATGACTTGTGTATCAAGCCTCACTTCTACCTCAGCTTCCTGTGTTACGTCGCTAAATTTGCACTCCATGTATTCGGTTTTAGTCCTGCTCAACTTGAAGCCTTTGGACTCTTGATGAATGGCCCAAGGTTCAGGGGTAGAAGAAGGAGAAACATAAACTACATAATTAACCAGTTTGAACTACAGTTGTGATTTGTGAAATGGTTTACTTAGGTGCATTTTGTACCTAAGAAACTCATTATAATTAGACAAGCAAATTATCCGGCTTCTTGCATTGCCCGAACCCATTTTGAAATATGATGTTGCTTGCCGGAAAGTATAAAAAATAGGTAGAAAAGATCATAGACCTTCAATCAATTGTCACAACAAGGTCTCACCCGGAAGTATAGTAGTTCGAATTTTTTTTTGACTTGTCGGAGAAGCACCCAAATCTGGCCGAAAAAGTTAGAATTATATAGAGGTACTCTCATAAGCCCTAGTCAACTCGCAACAATCAGGAAACACCAATAAAACTTGTCAGATGCCGGGAAACTCATTGGAAAGTTTTGCTTTGTTTAGGATTCTTATCACCGGAGTAACTGGAATCAAGATAGGTGGACTCGAAATGCTCCGTCGACCCAGATGGATGAAGAGATATAACTGGAAGGTGGCTAGAAAGTCATATTGGCACATGAGTCGGAGATACAGAGAAGGTGGCGGCGTGAGGGCATGCAGTAGCTGTAGCGACGACGAAGCTGGTCAAAGTGTGCCTGTGCCTGCAGTGACCCAATCCTTGTTAAAATGTTGGTTTATGCACAACACACACGTAAGGCAAGGACCTCTCGAACCGTCTTTAGGTTGGTCAGAAAATTTGCATGATGACCTAATTTCTTCTCTCTGTCACAGGTAATGGTGAAATGACTAATTTCTTGCCAATGCTCTGGTATCATGTAAAATATATAATACGGAAGAAAGAAATGAAGTATTGATTATTGCCTGAAATTCTCTCAACTTTCTAAACTAGGGGCAGAAAATGGGCGGGTCGAAAATGGGTCATACAAAAACGGATAAATTATCCGACCCGGCCCATATTAATACGGATAGAAAATGGGTTAATTGGTGGATAATATGGATATCCTTATTATCCATGGCTTCTTGAATATGATCAATTTTAGGAGAATTTCTAGTCTCCCAAACTTGAGGAACCCCCAATTTGAGTCTTTGCAAATGTAAAAGTTAAACCCATTCATTATCTATTTTTTAAGTGGATAATTTGAATCTTATCCATATTTGACCCATTTTTAAAAAGTTCATTATCCAACTCATTTCTTAGTTGATAACATAGATAGATAACTATTTTTTAATCCATTTTGCCACAAACTAGGACAAAAATCAAGATTATATAATTACAAATGCACAATAGCTCCCTAATTAATTTTGCTGTCTCCCTAATTCATTTTAACATACGCAATATTCTTAACACCATAAAAATTTTCAATAGTTTTGAATGTCAGACCATTCTATCTCTCTCCCCAATGAGAATTTTCTTCTCCACCATCTGCTAACCTTCTTCTCCGCCGACCCTCTTCGTCGGCACATCACAATACTAGTAAGGCCCTTTCCTTTCTCTCTTCTCTCTCTTCTTTCTTTCTTTCTTTCTTTTTTTTTCCTCTTTTCCTCTTCCTTTTTTCTGGTTAGAGGCCGACGATGATAGACCACTCCGCCTTTGTTTCTTCTCCGCTTTTCCGTCTCTCTCTCTTTTTCTCTTCCTCTCTCTCTACGTGTGTGGCTGTGCTGTTCGCGGGTGCGAACAATAACAGGTTATAGGGCTGCTTATCGGACGGATTGAGCGGTTATTTACTCTTAACGGTTTGGCTTATCGGTTATCGACTTTTAAATATATTAATCCGCTAGCCACCCAATAAAATATCGGGCGGATTGGTATCAGTTTAGCTCTTATCGGACGGTTATCGGGCGGTTTATCGGCCTGACATACATATTCAGAAATCGAAATTATACTAGACATACATGTCTGTTAAAAAAGCAGAACAAATCATTTGAGAGTGAAACTAGCAATACCCTGAAGTAATGATCCAGCAACAATCTGCCATTCAATGTTTAGCTGTACAACTGTATGATTATCCCACATATTCCAGTGAAGTATTAGGGACATTTAGAATTGCCTCAGGGCACAAGAGAAGTTTACTTTACAGTTTACACAAGAAGTAGCAAACAACACACAAGATTACATGTCTCTCTGCTCTCCTAAAGTTATTGCAACTTGTAGAATGAAAAAGCTGCTGCTTAACTTGGCTCCAACAATGTCAAACGACCCTTCAATAAGCAAAAAGCAACAAACACATTAAAATGGAAGAGGCAATGGAGGATACAGTAAAAGAAACATGAATTTTGTACAAATATTGCTCTAAAGACAGACAGAGTACTGGTCGACTGGAACAGAAGGGTCAAGGGTTTTTGTCTTTTTTATATTTAATATATATAAATAAAAATATATATATTCTTAACGGGTTAACGGATTATCCGTTAAGAAAATTGAATAATCCACCCTTAAACCGATAAGCCGTTAATAAAAGAATTTCAATTTGTTCCCCGTCCGTTAAGCCGTTAACCCGTTACCAGTAAGCCATTAAACTGCGGTTCGGTTCGGTTTTCGGTTTCGGATCGGTTTTGAACACCCCCAACAGGTTAGACTTTTCCGACGAAGTTCTTACGCGAGCCAACATGTGAGCACTCGGCCAGGCAGATTTCCAGTGATACTATCACTCTCCGATGGTGGCCTCTCCAAATCGATCTGATCTGCACCCTTTCCGGTGAGCTTTTCGGTGAGCCCCCTGGTTTCCGGCGACCCACTATGATGCTTTCTAGGTTCTATCTTTCTATCTCTCTCCTGTTTTGTTATAATCTGCTTAGCTTGGCTGTAATTGCTTGCCTGTCTAGAATTTGCAATATTTGTTTTTAGTTCGACTTGTCTGCCTTTAACTTTTAAAGCGCTACTTGTTTTTCTGCCTTTTTTTGTGTACATATTATTAACGTACACATGTTTTAGTGGCGCTAGTGAGCGACGGCAGACTAAGGTCATGCCCTCGTTTTGGGTGGGTAGGGGGGATAAGGGTTGTAGGGGGTTAAGGAAACCTCTAGACTGAGAATTGGGCATTAGAACATAGGGATGTTAATGGGAAAGTCTATAGAGTTGATGAAGATTCTCAAAAAGAGGAAGATCAATATAGCTTGTGTCCAGGAAATCAATTGTGTAGGAACTAAGGTACGGAATGTGAACGGGTTTAAATTATGGTACTCAGGAGGCTTGAGGAATAGTAATGGAGTAGGCATGGTAGAAGTTAGGAGGGTAAGCGATAGGGAAATTGCGGTTAAGATAGTCGTTGGGGGTTTACTTTGAGCTTATTAGTGCATATGCAACCCAAGTGGACTTAGAAGAGGAGGTGAAGAAGCGTTTTTGGGATGATTTGGACGAGGTTGTGAGAGGCGTACCGCTTACCGGGAAGCTATTCGTAGGAGGAGATTTTAATGGCCATATCGGAACAACTTTAGGAGGTTATAACGTGGTGCATGGAGGTTATGGCTATGGGATAGAAACGAAGGAGGAGTCTTCCTTTTGGATTTCGTGAAAACTTTTGCGTTGGTGATAGCTAATTCGAGTTTCTCCGAAGGAGGAGCACTTAGTAACCTTCTGTAGTTCGGTGGCTAAGACCCAGATAGACTCCTTACTCTTTAGGAGGTGTGATAAAGTTCTTTGTAAGGATTGCAAAGTTTTACCGAGTGAGAATCTTACAACCCAACATAAGCTCTTGGTAATTGATTTAGAAATTAGGAGGAAAAGGAAAAAGAGGGTTGTGTATGACATGGTAAGGATCAAGTGGAAAAAAAAGGATCAAGTGATGTAGTTTGACTACCGCCAATGCTCAAGAGATAGGGAGAAGTCGAGGGCATTGGGCGTGGGAAGCAGTGGGGATGCAAACAATATGTGGGATTGGACAACTAGTTGTATTAGGGAAGCAACTAGGGTGGAGTATAAGATAACGAAGAAGGAGGCAAAGTTAGCAATTACGGTAGCAAAGATAGCAACATTTGAACGCTTGTATATTGAACTTGAGAACAAATACGGGGATAAAAAGTTATACAGATTAGCCAAGGCGAGAGAAAGGATGACTCGGGATCTGGACCAGGTGAAGTGTGTCAAGGATGAGGAAGAAAAAGTATTAGTGGAAGAGGCACACATTAGAAGAAGATGGCAGACATACTTACATAAACTCCTGAATGAAGAGGGGGACATGAGTATTGTGCTGGGCGATTTGAAGCACTCAGATTGTCGTCGAGATTTTGGGTATTGTTGGCGTATTAGGTTGTGGAGGCGAGAGGGCTATGCGTAGGATGCACAGGCGAAGGGCGATTGGGCCAAACGAGATCCCAATGGAATTTTGGAAGAGCGCGGACATGACAGGTTTGGAGTGCCTTATTGGATTGTTTAATGTCATTGTTAGGACGACAAAAATGCCTGAGGAATAGAGGTGGAGTACAATGATTCCGTTGTATAAGAATAAGGTTGATATCCAAATTGGAACAACTATTGGGGTATCAAGCTGCTAAGCCACACCACGAAAGTTTGTGAGAGAGTGATGGAGATGAGAGTAAGGAGTGTGTTAATTTTCGAGAACCAATTCGGTTTTATGCCGGGATGTTTGACTATAGAAGCCATTCACCTTGTAAGGAGATTGGTGGAGTAGTATAAGGAGAGAAAGAGAGACTTACATATGGTGTTCATTGACCTAGAAAAAAGCATATGACAAAGTCCCAAGAGAGGTTCTGTGGAGATGTTTGGAGGCTAGAGGTGTACCTATCGCATATATTAGGGTCATTAAGGACATGTTCGTTGGATCCAAGACTCGGGTAAGGACATTAGGAGGAGACTGGGGACACTTTCCAGTCATGATGGGGTTGTACGAGGGATCAGCTCTTAGCCCCTTCCTATTTGCCGTGGTGATGGATGAGATAACGAGGTACATCCAAGGGAAGGTGCCATGGTGCATACTATTTGCAGATGACATAGTATTGATTGACGAGATGCGATACGAGGTTAATGATAGGCTAGAGATTTGGAGACAGACACTAGAGTTTAAAGATTTTCGATTGAGCAAAACTAAAACAAAATATTTGGAGTGCAACTTCAGTGACGTGATGCATGAGGCTACCATGGAAGTGAGGCTTGATACACAAGTCATCTCCAAGAGAGGGAGTTTAAAGTATCTTTGGTCTATAATCCAAGGTAATGGAGAGATTGATGCTGACGTCACACATCGTATTGGAGCAGGGTGGATGAAATGGATGCTCACATCCATGGTCTTGTGTGATAAGAAGGTGCCACCAAGACTTAAAGGTAAGTTTTATAGAGTGGTGATTCAATAACATATGCCACCTAGACTTAAAGGTAAGTTTAAATAGTGGTGATTCAACTGAGTATGTTGTATGCGACGGAGTATTGGCCAGTCAAGAACTCTCATGTCCAGAAGATGAAAGTAGCGGAAATGAGGATGCTGAGGTGGATGTGTGAGCATACTAGGAGAGATATGATTAGGAATGTGGATATTTAGGACAAGGTGGGAGTGACCTTTGTGGAGGACAAGATACGGGAAGCGATGTTGAGATAATTCAGGCATGTGAAGAGGAGATGCCTAAATGCCCAATAAGGAGGTGTGAGAGGTTGGCAATGGTGTGTCTTAGGAGAGGCAGAGGCAGACCGAAGAAGTATTGGGGAGAGGTGGTTAGGCATGACATGACACATCTTCAGCTTACTGAGGACATGACCCTTGATAGGAGGGTGTGGAGGTCGAAGATTAATGTATTAAGTTAGCAAGTAGTCGTTCGTTTCTCTTCTTCATACCGGTAGCATTAGTATTGCCCCCGTGCTTTCTCAGTTCGTAGTTTTTCCATTATTATCTATCAGTTCTTTGCTTGAGTTATCTTATTTTTCTTGCTGTTGTTACTGTTTTGTTTGTCCTTTTAATGATTGCTGGGATTTTGCTTTCCTTGAGCCGAGGGTCTATCGGAAACAGCCTCTCTACCTTCACAAAGGTAGGGGTAAGGCTGTGTAGATATTGCTCTCCCTAGACCCCACTTGTGGGATTTCACTGTGTATGTTGTTGTTGTCAGAGTATTATGTATCCTTTAAGTTTAAATTACCATGAAATCTTTCAGATTTGGCATCTGATCTTTCCTTACATGAATTTGTGTTATTACCAGGAGTTTGACCTTCGTTTCTGCTTCTCAGGTGTTTGATTGGATGCAGCAAAATCAGAAGATCAATGTTGCATCTTACAGCAGTTATGTAAAGCTCATGGGAAAGAGCCTCAGTTCTGTTGAGGCTTTAGTAATGTACAAAAGCATCAAAGATAGGTCAACAAAGATTAATGTCTCAGTCTGTAATGCGCTTCTTAGTTGTCTAGTTAAGAACGGAAAATCTGAGAGCAGTCTCAAACTGTTTACTCAAATGAAGCGAGATGGTTTAGTACCAGATGCTGTCACATATAGCACGGTATGCTGCTTCAGATTGTAAATCCCACTCCTAGCAGTTAGAGTCACCTAGTCTTGTTAAATAGGTTTTGATTGTTGAATCTTAGAATTGGCAATAAAAACATAGAACTGCGCAATGTGATGCCTATTAAACTTGTTGATTAAAGAAGCTACAATATAATCTGTTGTTAACCTCTTTTAAACTTTCATCTGCCACGTTTTAGCTTCTTGCAGGCTGTGCCAAAGTAAAAGATGGATACTCTAAGGCCCTAGAGCTGGTTCAGGAGCTGATGTCTAATGGACTGCTAATGGATAGTGTGACTTATGGGTCACTTCTTTCGGTATGTGCTTCACATAAAGAGTGCAATGAAGCTGAAAAGTACTTTCAGAAGATGAAAGCTGAAGGTCAGTCTCCTAATGTCTACCACTATAGCTCTTTGCTTAATGCTTATTCGGTTGATGGAAATTACGAGAAGGCTGAAGCATTGATTGAAGAAATGAGATCTGCAGGTTTAGTATTAAATAAGGTATGTCTCTATGCTCTCTTACCAGTGAAGGAAATAAACTATTAATATCTGCATCTTTGTTTTATTTGGTATGATTAGTGGTTTCAAGATAGCAGATTAGAGAGCACCATTTGAGAAAAAAACTGTAATACTATTGTTACCTTTTTTTTTTGTGGTTTAGGATATGATTTGCCGGTTGTTTTTATCATTGCGGGTTTTTAAGTTCTTGCTTGTTGGATGGTGAGTTTGTGTTCTTTTGTTGAGTTGGTTGGTTGTTTCTACCTACTGAGTTCCTTATAAATAATTGTTTGGTTTTAAATCTTTGTTCTTGAGTTTTTTTATGCATGAATTTTCTTTCTTGCAATTTGGGTTACAGTGGAGTTTACAAAATTTAGGAGGATCTATGTATAAGTGTCAGGGATAGAGTTGAGTGATTTCATTAATCCGATTTGGATGAGAATCCACTAATCTGGCAGAGCTTTGAAAAAATGCTATTTATGGCATTTTGAAATTAGTACTATATAAGGGACAGTTTCAAACATTCAGGAGCTTCCCGTCGTCCTCCTTGCCGACCTGGGGGACACGTTTTGTATTTTAAGCATTATCTGCTTTAATGCCACAGTGTATTTTAGGTGTTGTGGGTGTACTTTTACCGTTATGGACGAAAGTCGAAAAATCCAGAAGATTTTTGTTTAATTTCGTCCCTATCCTCTGGAGATATACACAACTTTCTGAAAAATGGCCCCTCTTTAGTTTTCATTTGGCACCTTAATCAGCATCTCCAGCCTTTTCAGAGGCGCGTTTAAGCGTCCTCGTGCGTACTGTACTATCTCTTTTACATTTGCAATAATAGCAACGAGTACTATTTTATTTACCGTGGAAAGATAGTAGTAACGAATTAAATTATTCGAGGAGATTTCAATTGTTTTCTGCTAGATAACATAGAGTACAAATCAGAAAAGTTATACATGGAATTTTTTCGTAAAGCAAAGCTGAATTCAAGTTAGGCCTCAGATTGTAATATAATTATGTAAGTACTATATATAGAAATGTAGCATTTAGGACCATTCAATTTCTTCTTTTTCCCTTAATTGGCGTGAAAGTGAATCTAATTGTTCTACTTTGCTACTTGAAACTAAAGTAAACCACGGGGTTCACCAAAATTTTAAAAGTAATTATTTTTACTTTACACATGATATTTTTTTATAGGTGGGAAGTGTGATAGCATATAGACAGGCTTGTTGACTTTTAGCCGTTTTACTCTTTACCTAACACTGCAGTCAATGATTTTTCTCAATCAATTGCCTAAGGAGTAATAATTTGTGGTCCCGAGAACTTTTTTGGTGCGGTAATGACAAATGAAGCAAAAAGATCAAAAATTCTTTATACTCACTTTTTTACTAAATTGGAATCACTAGTTTTAGTGTACGTGCATTGCACGTGTATTATGTATATATTAATAAAATAGTGTAAAAAAAAGAATGAATTATGTGTAATAGCAAAGATGCAATGTTCATTTAAACAGAAAAAAATAATGTCACTACATTTAAGCGCACAATAGTTGAATTCAAAGTAATTGGATATCTTTTGAACCTGCAACAATAAAGATTTTAGGTAAGTTAGTTATATATTCTTTTATTAAAAATATCTTATTATATGAGATGCTGATATGTTGTATTGTTGTAACTGTCCTAATATTTCTATGTAGACGATGTTCTTGGTGTATTTCTTTATATTACTTCAGTGCCGTGCCTTGATGAAAACCCTTATTGTTGTCATTGATATTCCCCTTGAAACTGCAGCATATAGTTATCCATATGAAAAGTGTACTGCAGCAAGTACAGTTCAACATTAGTGATCATTTAACCTTGTACTTATTTTATTGTCATCGAAAAGTATAATTATACCGAAAATTATTTTCTAATAAATTCAAAAGAGTATCCTTCATTTTCTGGAGGTGAATGTTGAATTCTGGGAATAAACACATGCGTGGAAGCAATTTGGCCCATTATTATTTTTGCATGTATGACATTGTTGTCAAAACCTCTATATATCATTCTTGTACTATTACATGAGCCGTTTGAAGGATCCATATTTCTTAATAACATGATTGATGTTTTTTCTTCAAAATAAAAAATTTATTTTTAGTTAGATAAACTTACACACAGACTAAACGTACGTGCTTGTGTCTATATAGGATCTTGCTAACCTACTAGCAAGTTTGGTCCCAGGTCCTTTCACTATTTGAGTGTCCAAATAGCAACGAAAGATTGGCGAATTTTTTTCCCCCTTCAGTTCTTCATTTTCTTGCACTGTTTCAGTGATAAAAATGCTGAAATGCTGCCCATTTTTTCGTCTCAGTTATACTGCCCTTTTTCGTATACTTACTGCCATTTTTTTTTCATATCATTTATTCTTAGTTCTTATTACGTTTCTTATGTGTTATGTAGTTGTTCTTTTTATGGCATCAAAAGAAGATAGGAAAGACCCGGCTTGGGTTTATTTTGCAAGAGTTAGCGAGACCAACAAGATGGCTATTAGATGTCTTTAAATAATGCTACTCTTTAATTTTTACATTGAAGTATTGAACATTTGCTTATAGTTACATGTGGTATCAATATTTATTTTAATATATTTTTTTTTAAAATTCCGCTTCACTTCTCGCTTTAAGCGAAAAGGAGCTTGTCCCTTTTCCTCGCTTCACGTTGTTCATAACACTAGGTAATCCAAAAACAACCTTCAGAATCTGAAAAAAGGCTCCTGGAGCTTACTGGTTACGCTGGACTTGTCTTCTAGTGTTCGGAAAAATCTAAAACTGGTTTGGGTAGGTCGTACAATAAGCGTAATCCTTCAAGTGATACCAATTTTTGTACAAAACTGACGGAGGGTGAAAAAAAAGCTTCAGACAGAAACTTTAGCAAGAAAACTATAAAAAAGAGGGAGAAAACTCATCCTATGGAACCCTAGTGTGCGGAGGGAGAAAACTCACCTCAAAAGGGCAGCAATGGCTCTGACACCATGATGAAATTGAGAGAAGAGAAGGCTTCTTTATATTTCAACGTATTTTACATCCTATTGGTACATTCCTTTATACAAAAGTTCTACAGCTATTCTAGGAAAGTAAATAAATGAAAATAATGAGAGAATATTCAGCTACAATACAATTTTCCTACAATTAAGCTATCCTACAATCAAGCTATTAATTACAGATTTGATTCTCTGATTCTTCTCCTATAATTAAGCTGCTCAACACTAATATGTAAGATTGAGGATGGTAATTACGAAATATTATAACAAATATATCACTTGAAACCAGTTTCTTAACAAGAAAATAGAAACAAAATAGGTAATTATAGTATTTAAACCATATGAGAGGTAATTAGTATTACCAAAGCAAACCAAGAGAAATGTTATTGAAATTATGTCTATAAATAATCAGAAGAATTAACCCAAATAGCCGTTCACCCAATCGCTTAAACTAAAATAGCTAGCGAATGTTTAATATATACTTGATATGTTTATAGCCGTATATAATCTGCGTATAATCTATTTATACCGACTAGAACTGTAAATGCTAAATCCGATGATTATCAATTTAATTTTTAGTATTAGGCTTGGGCCCGGGCTCAGCCCGGGCTTAACAATACTAGTTAATTAAATAAACATGAATGCTCCTTACAAAATCATTGGAGTAGTACACTTAGAAAATCACATTTAATTGCATGATCCATCTCAAGTATTAGAAGAAGATAATGATAATAGGGTCTGAATCTGGTGTGAGCCTCAGAGAAGAGGAGGAAGAAAGTGCGTTGAGAAAGATGGTTGCAAAAATGCAGTTGTTTGGGAAATGGCTGGAAAATCATTTTTCCAGCGAAAAACTTTAATCTTTCCAGCAACATGGGCTTGATTTTGGTTGAAAGTCACACATTTGCCATGTCATGTCTTCTAATAAACACATTTTGCGCATACTTCAGGTGGCTGTCATGACCTTTGTTGTGGTGTCTAAAGGAATTTTTTTGACTAGTTTAAGATTAGTATTTTGTTGTTCCACTGCAGACTGCAATATGCTATTGCAGTCTGGAGTCAAACTGTTTTTGGCAACTTAATTCATCTTTCCATTTTAAATTCCGAATTGTCACTTCTAGCGCTCAAAATTTTATTTAAAAACTCATTATGCTGCTCATGATGTGTTTGCAGGTGGTCTACACAACTTTGTTGAAGGTATACGTGAAAGGAGGTTTCTTTGAGAAGTCAAAGGAACTATTAAAGGAGTTAGAAGCTTTTGGCTATGCTAAGGATGAGGTAAACTTCTTGCTTTAGGATTTCATGTGTTTGAAAAAACTTCCCAAACGTTTCATTTAATATTCTACTTGGTAGTATAATTTTTAGTAAGTTTATTGGCATAAAGTGATAAGCTCACATAGAAGAAGTATACCCCTTCAGGCCCTATGTCATTGGTGTAAATAACCAATCTTAGGAGTGACAACTGAACTGGTTGAGGAAGCGACATAGCACTCCCGCCCCAAAAGCGGAGATAGAAGAACTGCCAGGTTGTCGAGGCAATGTCTGAAGAGGATGCGGGCGCCCTCTCGGTTGACCACCCTACCCACTAATAGTCTTGGGGTTGGGGGGGGGGGGGAGTTGGGAGTGGGAAGGCAAACAGGAACCAACCTAAAACCTGAACCGCTTGGCTGACCCCAATAGATTATTATATAGCTGTTGGTCATCAAATTCAAATATGGTATACATAATCCATAGGGCACCTCTTTATATATTCACACATGGAGCTGCAAGTTGGAAACATATCAGCAGCCTATGAATTGAATTTCAAGAGAGAATAAGGTTAAAAGTTGGTGATGTCAGAAAATTAAATTATGGAGGACAAAAGGTATGGGGAAAAGGGAAAAAGCCTTCCTAATTTGTATAGCATGGTGATTAATAGAAAGTGTTATATAGTTGACTCTTGAAATGAAAGAAGTTGGAGTTCTCAGCATAGGAGTGATTTTAGCGGTTGTAATATTGAAAGAATAAATGAATTATCGAACACTATTGAGTGATACGATTTAGAAATAGAGCAGCTGTGGGAAGAAGTACTCTATGATTCCAGAAGTGTATATGGGAGTTGAGCTTGTTATTTACCTACCTGTTATTACTTTTACATTTGGGTCCAATAAGTAGTTATTTTATTTCACTTTGACCGGTAGGTCTTACTTTCCCGATATGTACCGAGCTTGCCATTTTTAGAGACTATGAATGAAAAACCTTTATCTTATTAGCATTAGTTTCTCCTCTTTTAGCTTTAGCTTAGCCCTAATTTGCTTTTTCTCCCTCTGAAATTTAGTATATGTATTAGTGGTATTAGAGCCATCATCCTCGCTCTGTGAGTAATTTTAAAGATGGCATCAGATATCTAGAAGATAAGAGAAATTGTGAAGAAATTGGATTCACAAAAATCAAATATTATCAAGAGTTATGATAGAACGGAGCTAAATTTGATAAATTCTATCCGCAATTTGAAGTTACCCACAGGTGGCGAGAATTTGGGGTCTCTGAATACCTCGACCTTGAAAAAGAACCCATCACAAACATCATACTCATCACTATTGCAGAACCCTCCACCATACAACCACAATTCATACCACCAACTTCTCAATTCGAAAACCCAAAGCAACATTTGTTCGTGGGTTACCAACCTTTTCTTTCTAATCTTTACCGGCAGTCCGTGTTCGTCGCTGCTTCCCCTAATTTTTGGCCAATGGGAGGTTATAAGCAGCGCTTACATCAGTCACACCAATGTGATACCCTACGCGACGTGTAATTCCCATCAGTATTACAATGCGGATCTCAGTTGTAATCCATATTCCCCCATTGTGTCAAGTTTGGTGGTGTGGATCCATATGCCTATCAGTATTACAGTGCATGTCCAAACTCCTATGGCGGCCTCGAGTATAATATTGGTGGTTCTTATCAGGATCTATATGCGCACCATTATTGCGATACAAATTCCAGTTCAAGTCCAGATGATGTTGGAGTTGGTTTCCATGGTGGGTTTGCAGTTAATTCTGCCCAACTTCCTTCTACCACAGGATTTAGAATTGGTATTTTCTCTTCTCACGAGGTTGGTGCTCCTGAAACTCCGTTTCTCGGTGTCACTGTTGCAAACAATGAAGATGTTATCCCTACGGAGTTAGGTTTGGCAGAATTTGAGCTATGAAAAAAGGAATAACACTTCTCTCCTGAGCACAAGATGTTTGATGAAATGCCAATTAATGAAGTAGTGATGCCTTTAGACAAATTAGCTTCTCTTTCTGATGAAGCAATGATATAGGCAGGTGTTTTAATTGTACTAGCTAGAACGGAGGTAGCTAGCTCTTTTGACAAATTTGTTTCCGTCTCTGAAATCTGATAGAGAGGGGACACTTAGAGAAGACGAGAATGGCAGACACCGAACAAATATCAAAGGTTGTCGTATACCTGAAATTTCCCCGGAGAAAGAGAGCTCGGGAGGAGTCGAACCTCTAATTGGGGTGGAGTGTCCGGTTCTTGAGACTCTGTTGGAGTCAATAGTGAGTCCACTTAACAATAATTACAGTTTCAAAGTCAACGTGGCTGACAGTTCATCAGTAACGCTTGTAACTCCAAAGCACAAACCACTCGACACTGAAGCTGGAGCTTTGCCTCTTACTGAGGATCTGTTGAAACGTCACAGGGATTATCAAATTTCTCGTGCTATCAATGGTGATATCTGGAGGACGCACAGAAGCACCAAGTTTGCTGAGGAAGATCATAACAACACACTAGAAAAAGCCAAACAATTGGAAGAGAGTAATTGTCCAACTCAAGAAACTCATGTGCGCAATGAAGAGTGGGAGAACGCTAGTTTGAGATCTGAAATTGAGAAGATTGTTGAAGTATGGAGAGAGTATATCAGACGTGGAGTCTGTAATGACTCCTACAGATGCATAAGACAATTCGGAATTTCGTTTTTGTGTCATGAAGTTCTTGAGCGAACTTTAATTCTACCCATGGAAAAGGGGCTTGTTGAACTGTTTATTGTGAAACTCTTAAAGAAGTTTTGTGAAATATTGTCCTCCATAACTCTGCATTATTGAGGTGGCGAAATTAAATATTAGTCCTTGGTCCTATGTCTCATGAGCAACTAAGACAAATAGGCGGCTGTGAGTTTTATTTTATTATATTGACTCAGGGATAGTTGTAGTTAATGAACATGATTTTGAAATGCTCTTTGAACAGAGTGTGAATCCCAAGAAACGCGAAGCTGTTGCTCTTGATAGTTTTTCTATTATGACCACATGTGGGAAAACTTCAGAGGAGGAGGATATGATTTTTGTTCATTACTTGAGGCTGACAGGGAGCTTCAGGATTCAGTTGAGAAGTATTTGATCAAAGTTGAGTTCCTAAAAGACAATTTTATGTTGCTCTAAATCCAACTCTTTTTAGTGATGAATCACCTGTTTATTCTGGCATTCCTAGGTGTCACTTACAAAACTCTGCCCATTTTGTATGAGAACTGGACATCTTGAGATGGCTTTGGTGATTACAGAGACTTCTTATGTGCAGAATGGCTTTCTTGAGGTGTCAGAAGAGCTGGTGAAGTATGAGTCCGTTGATATAAATTCTACCATTTGGTGGATAATTTTTAGTTCATCTGTTTATGAACAAGCAGCCTACCTGGTCCTGGGTGCTTCATTGTTTACTAGTGAGGGGAATGTAGTACTATGGGATCTTTCTAGCAGTTTTATTTTGTCAAAGGAAGGATTTGGGAAGTCTATTGCAATTGCTTCTGTGCATAAATTGCAAAAACTAAACTCTGCCCTCATCTCTACTTTGACAGCTTCATTGACTGATGAAGAAGTGAGACAAAGTGAATAGATAAAGAAGACTGTTGAAAGTGTAATATGGGAGTGGCTAAATATGAAATTACATTCTTTTGGATCTGTTGGTATTGTTGATATTAGTCTGCCAATACATTGCCCCTCATTTGACATTGAGATGCAGTGGAAGGGCAGTGGTGCACACATTAGTCAATATTGCTCAGTTGACCAACACTTGAAGCGATTTTTTTCAGGAGAACAGTTGCTAACTATTACCAATTAAGTTCTTCCAGTGTTAGAAAGAATCTTATTGTTTGGGGACTTCTCTGAGATCCCATTCGATCCAGGTGTGGTTATTTCTTCATTTTCACATATCACCCTTTGAGGGCAAGGGTGGCTTGATGGGGAAGTGGATTGCGGACTTTCGTTCAGTTCATGTGCTTGACCAAATAGTTTATTCATGTTTGTTGGCCGGAATTTCTAAGGATGGTTCATGCAATGGCCTAGAATACTATGTATCTCTGGAAAGAGATGTTATGGTGGCAGTAGCTGTCAACTTAGTTGTTGGAGAGCAGCCGGCCGATGTTTATACTGGAATTTCTCTATGTTCATCATATTATCATAGGAAATATTACCAAGGACCATGCAACTGATTTCAGTGCTTTATTAGCCAAACTATTAACTAATCAAGTTGAGAACACATTGGTGAAGCAGATAACAGTAACCTCAGTGTATGGGGTTACCTATGTCGGGCGGCGCGAACAATCCAAAAGAAGATTGGAGGAAAAGGGTCTTATCAATGATGATAGTTTTCTATTCAGTGCATCTTGCTATGCAACTAAATCTTATCATGGCGCATCTGATTCTTTTGTTCAGGTGGACTGTCTAAGTATGGTGGTTAACACAAGCTGTGTGCTTAACTCTTCTGTTCAGCCGCAATTCTTGTATAATAGTGAACACACTTTTATGTCAATTGTCATTCCAACTGAAGGTTTATACTCCAGTTATTCAACACAGAAGGTTCTTGGTGTTTTAATCACTCATGTGGGCTTACAGATAAGTCATACAGTGAGTTCTGAGGTGGGCATGATGATCCTCATAGCTACTTATCATTCAAAGATAATTGGCTTTTTGGATTACTTGGCAACAATGGTTGGTGAAAATCTGTACAAGGAATACGAAGTACTTGCTGTTCAATTGAGTGAATGAGCCTTTGTATCTTCTTTCATAAATGAACTATTGATGACTATGAAAGAACATAGCGATGCTATCCGCTTATTGAAGAAGATGAAGATGGTATTGTCTGTTTGCTTGATCTACAATGGGATGAGAAGAGAGGCGAAGGCAGCCAAGAGTTTAGTACTTGAATACTGTGTTGGAGACATCAAATGGAGTAGTTTTAATGTTCGGTTAACACATTCAGAAGAACAAGCCAATGTGGAGGAAGGAGTATTAACGGTTGGAAACATATTGTTTTTTGACAATGGTGGGTACAACATCGAGATTGGACCTGGTTGTTTGCTTGAGCTAATGAGGTTTGACATGAGAGAGGCTGCAACTGTTTTAGATGCAGCAGAAGCTCTTGAACAAATAGGACCTGCGGGAGTAGAGGAGCATTTCATAGCTGTTGACAGGATTTGGGGTGATCCAGGATGGAACCTTAGCTTCAGAAGGTTTCTAAATGACTGGGAGATTGACAGGTTAGCAGAGTTCTACAATACCGTAGAACAATTCACAGGGTTGTCTACAAATGTAGATAGCTTATTATGGGGTGGGAGTGCACAAGAGAAGTTTACTGTGATGTCAACTTATAAGGAGTTTAACTTCTCCAATAATCAGATTGGTTGTTGTCCCTGGAAATTGATATAGAAGGTTAAGATCCCATTCAAAGTTACTTGTTTCGCATGGTTACTGGTGAAAGAAGCTGTACGGACTGAAGACAATCTTACCCAGAGGGGATTCCATTTATGTTCCAAATGCTATTTATGTAGTGCAGAGGCTGAGACAATCAATCATCTCTTTTTACACTATAGAATGACAGATCAATTATGGAAGATCTTCATTAATTTGAGGGGGATTAGTTGGACTAAGGACAAGGAGTATCCTAGATGTGCTAGCATGTTGGAATACAGATGGCAGCCTTTCCAGCCAATAAGAGAGATGGAGGATTGTCCCAGCTTGTATTTGGTGGACAATCTGGAAGGAGAGAAATCAAAGAAGTTTTGAAGGCAACAACAGTTCCTTGCAGAAGATGAAGATGAATTGTTTAGCCCTTTTTATTTTTGGTGTAAACGAGAATACTTACAGGAAGCTGAGTCTATTTTTGAGGTGCTAGATTATTTGTAGATGTAATGGGATTTGGGCGTCAGTTTGTATTCCACCTTGTAATTATATGGGACTACATTGTTTTGTGTAGTTCCAATTTTTATATATATACAAATATGTTACCTTCTCAAAAAAAAAAAAAAAAAATTATTCGTGAATGCAGCAATCAAGGGAGTTTCATCATCGGCAATTGTTAAATCTACCCCGTCCTAGTTTTCCGTGAGTGCCATGCATAACCAGTACCCGCCGTTGAACATCTCATGTGTTGTTACATCCCTTCACAGAGAAGAAACTTTTTCATTATTGGTTCTAACTAAAAGGTTGACATAAAGCTTTTCAATCACCTTTTGCCGAGGTTCTCATCTTCCTGGAGGTCGACTGCTTGTTCCGAAGTGAGCCATCCAAGTTCCAACTTATTTTTGTGGTCGGAACTTACCTATTCACTTGTCTGAATGTTATGATGAAGTTCTCTGCGCTACGACCAACTATTTTCCAATTTTCTAATTGATGGGGAAGCCATTGAGCCTTGTCACTCTGCTCAGGTGCTTTCTAGAAATTTTTTAACCTCGATTTACTACCGATAGTAATAAGAGTTTTCAGATTTCTCATCGTCCGACCAACTTTTCTTCACATTTCCAGCATATTAAAAGTTGATTTACATCTTTAATTATGTCCAGAAGATTCCAGCAGTGATATTCCGGCAATTTATTTTCCTGAAATAATGGCATTGACAGCATTGTTTATTGCTCTGAAGTTACAAATCTTTCGATCCAAATGTTTTCCTGACTTCTTGCGTACTTTATGGATCCTAAAGTTGAGAAAGTCTTCTGATTTTTGTCACCAATCTGCTGAAAGTGGTATACCTGAAGTTTTTCACTTACAGATTGTTCGCTCTTACTTTAATTCTTGTCGTACTTTTTAGTGTTCTATGGCTTACAAAATGTTACTTACAGATGCCATTTTGTCTCCTAATGGATGGCCTTGTAAAGTCTGGACTTCTTCTTGAAGCAAAATCAGTATTTGATGAGATGATGGGAAAACATGTGAAAACTGGTATGCATCTTTCATACTATTGACAGGCTATTGACCATTCTAAAATTTCTAATAAAATATGTTGGAAACTCACTGTGAGGTTCAGTAGTGAAATGAGTAAAAATTTATTCTTGAGCTCTTCAATTTTTGTCAGTTCGATCAGAGTGTATTTGGTGCCTTTTGCTTCATGTATCTGTGCAGCCGAGATGTATTTTAGCTGGTTTGATTACATTATGTTGATGCTCCTTCATATGTTCAAGCTGGTCAAATTACTTTGTGATGTTTTAAGTCCGGTGTCTGCCCGGGTTCTCTATGCTCTCAAACAATGGGTGTCGATAAGCACTGCTTCTTCTTAGTTTGCCTGCACTATCAACTTAGAGATTACCTACTCGATGTGTTCTTCCTTTCCTTGTGCACTATCATTGCCTCACTTTATTATATTTGAGGGGTTCCTGCACATGGATTAAAGTTTTACGTTCTGTCTTATTTTTCTTGTAATTTATATTTATTTGATTTGGTCTTTTGGTTATAAATGAGCAGATGGATACTCCTATAGCATTATGATTTCAGCATTCTGCCGCAGTGGGCTTCTCGAAGATGCAAAGAAATTAGCTTCTGAATTTGAAGAAAAATATGACAAATATGATGTAGTTATTTTGAATGCAATGCTCTCTGCCTATTGCAGAGCAGGGGAAATAGAGAATGTAATGAGCATGATGAAGAAGATGGATGACTCTGCAATTAGTCCTGATTGGAATACCTTTAATATTCTTATAAGATATTTCTGCAAGGAGAAGCTGTATTTGCTTGCTTATCGTACCATGCAGGACATGCATAGAAAAGGTCACCAGCCAGAGGAGGTAGGCAGAAGTTAAAAACTCTCACTGTTTTTTTAATCCATAAAAAGAAATGAAAGTGGCATTTATAGCAGGGTTAACTGTTGTTGGCATTCTGTACACGGTTTAGCATTCTAGAGACCCCAGACTCACTAGATTAAGATAACATCCTAAACTACTTTTTCTTAACTGCGTTTGTGGCCCCGTGATTAAGAAACCAATATGCTCAATTGCAGATGCTTGTTTGTGTGGGTTGATGTGAGTCAAAAGTAAACTTGTATTGTTGCTCAATGAGGCATCTAATTATAGAAATGATTTAAACGGCAGTGCATCAGGGTTAGGTCAACCATCAAGCAGAAAAATTTGTTGCAGTGGCTGAATTTGGAATAAATTCTGTTGTGTACTTCACAAAGAATACATGACATCAAAATTTCTCTTTGTTTTTTGGTTTTCCCATAGCAACAGACCCTTGTGGAAACAGCCTCTTGCAGAAATGCAGGGTAACACTGCGTACAATAGACCCTTATGGTCCGGCCCTTCCCCGGACCCCACGCATAGCGGGAGCTTATTGCACCGGGCTGCCCTTTTTAATAGCAACAGTCTCAACTGCCTCCA
The DNA here is from genome assembly GCF_000715075.1 of Nicotiana tabacum. NCBI lineage: Eukaryota > Viridiplantae > Streptophyta > Magnoliopsida > Solanales > Solanaceae > Nicotiana > Nicotiana tabacum. The sequence goes on from NC_134085.1 coordinate 56,750,679, forward strand.
CTTTGGCAACCCCGAATTGCTGATGTCCAGTTTTTAGTTAATTTGTGATGTGTTCCCCTATATTTTGCGCTAATGCACAAGTAAAATATAATCACTGGATAGCTAGTAGAAGAATTTGTTCTTTTTTCTTTTTTGAATAAAATAATTATATCCTCTTTCTCTTTTTAAAGTATTCTTTCTTCTTCTACCTTGGTAAAGCTAAAAATTTAGGTTGCTCCGTTCTTTATCTTCTCAACCCCATTTGTGCTTGAAGTTTCACTTTAGCTTTAGACATAGTTGAATCAATGATGAGACTTGAAAAATTTGTATGAGGTGCTATTTTTTTTACACTATACATTGGTAATTATAGTGAAAAATATGACATAAATGTTATCCGTAGTTCTAACACTCTCTTTGTTTAACTTTTTCCTTTTTCAGGGACTTTGTTCCTCTTTAATTTATTATCTTGGAAAGACAGATGCACATTCAGAAGCATTTTCTGTATATAACATGCTGAGATATAGCAAAAGAACCATATCCAAATCCCTTCATGAGAAGATTTTGCACATTTTGATTGCTGGGCGCCTTCTCAAAGATGCTTATGTAGTTGTCAAGGTACTTCATACCTACTTTTTCTTGCAATTTTCGTCTGTATTTTGCTGTTTCTCATAAAGAATCCTATTTTAATCACTAGCTATACAGGACAATGCAGGATTCATCTCCCGGCCGGCTATCAAAAGGTTTGCTGTCAACTTCATGAGATCTGGCAATGTAAACTTAATCAATGATGTGATGAAGGCTATGCACAGCTCTGGCCACCGGATTGATCAGGTACAAGAAGTTTCAATTCGCCTCTATCATTATTGTTTAGATAAGCATCGTCCTTTAAAATATCAGGTATCATGGACTTAACTAATGTTGTGTTGAGAAGGTCATCGAACTTTTCTGGCAATAAGATTGATTAACTCTAGATCTGTTTTAGACTGTGTGTGCCTATTTGATATTACTATACTAAGGTTTGGGTTCTTTTTTTCCTGCGCTCGCTTGTGTGGTTCTAGTATGAAGCATGGAACATGCCTTCGTTGACATAACCTAAGTTCGTTGGGGTGAGAATGTTGCATATGTCTTCTCTCATAAGTGATCATCATAGGAGAAAGGTCACCACACTTTACTTCTATGAAGCGTAGAAACTGCAATAACAGAACTAAATAAAGATAAAATCCAGATTGTATTGAAATGACAAAAAAGATGTATTCAAGCAAATATGTTTATAGGCCATTAGTATTGGAGAATGTATTTTTCTATGTATCGAGAAATCTGTCATAGCCTGAGGAGCATGTACGTCATTGCACGGGATGTTATAAAACTAGGGTGAACAACACAAACGTGGCAAAATTTATCATTGTTATGTTTCCTTCATCTACCATAAGAAATAAATAACTATCTGACATAAAACAGAACTAAAACATAAATAACTATCAAACATAAGACACAGAGAACATACTCGTCTATTTCAGAGATTCTAACTTTGCATGAAACAGATTCAGTTTGTCAGCATCTCAATGAAGATTAAGAAAATATCGTAAATAGTACCGACAAGATCTTAAAACATAGTACGAAATGGCTAATGTAAAACTGAGTAACATCTGTCTAATGTTACTCAGTTTTACGTAAGATTAATGCGAAATAGGCATCAAGCAACCTTACTTCATTATTTTTAACATCATCATCACCCTCTCTTTAGCTCTTGATTGTAGTGGATTGTTAACTTTCAAAATGAACGACAAAGTAGGTGGCCAGCCTGGGAAAGCAGAGAAGCCAAGTTCAACCAGAGAAGACACGACCCATTGCAAAGCAGTGCGATGTCCTGTCGGTGTCCAATAGAAGAAATACAAACATCCAAAATGGTTTTATACAAGTATCTGAGTTTTAAAACGTTGAAGGAGCAAACCACAATGGTTGCCAAACCTGTTTCAGATAGACTGTCCCTGAGCATTTCAAACAACTTTGTCCCTTATATACATGTTCGCCTACTCCTAGGACTGGCGATTCCTATTTTATTCAAGTGAAAAAAGAAACTCTATTTTATGATTTTTGATATTTCGCTGATTCAACTCTGTTTCTTAGCCGGCCTTTGTCTGAAAGAGAGAAAAGAAGAAAAGAGAAGCAAAAACCAAGCCTCTCTTCCATGTCAATGCAAACTGCCCCCGACCACAAGGTGCACTTTTAAAAAGAAAAAGAAAAGAAGTGCAAAAAGAAAGAGCTTCTCTATGAATGAAGTTAAATTTGAGGAAGAAAAACTGATCAAAAATAGATGACTTTGTATCCGACGGTATAAAGGTAAGTGCTGATTTATGGATAGCAATGTTGTAGTTATCTGCAGGAGTGACTAATTGCTAATAAGGTTCTTTCTAGGATTTAGAGGAATCCATTCTAACTTGAATTTGGATTGCACTGACTTATACCTTGTGTATCAGGCACTTATTTGACATGCAGAATTTGGTTGTTGGCTGTTTTTAGTTGTCAATTTGGAGGCAAACATAACTCTAGCATTTACATAGGAGCGTACTTTAGCAAAGATGCTAAAATCTCCTCTCTTGAAACACTCTTCTCAGGAATTATTTGATATGGCTATATCACGCTACGTTTCAAAACCAGAAAAGAAGGAACTACTTCTGCAGTTACTGGAGTGGATGTCTGGTCAAGGCTATGTTATTGATCCATCAACAAGAAATTTGATTCTGAAGAACTCTCACTTGTTTGGCCATCAACTTATTGCTGAGTCATTGTCCAAGCAGCTTGTGGTGTCAAAAAAGGTGAAACCTCACAAGGAAAATGCAAGATAACATAAACTGGATAGCAAAGTTGAGCATTAATTTTTTGTATAGAGAGCTCTGATATGCTGCAGGTCTTAAGCTGGTAATTACGTTGCTAAGGCAACCTATATTTGTAGAAGCAGCTTCCATTGTCTCAGCTTAAGGACATCTATGGCAATGTGATATGAGACAGCTCGATCAAGTTGCAAACAAAGAGATCAATTACAAGAACTAGAGTTAAGAAGACCAAAGAAGCCATGAATGGAGTAGACAAGAAGCTCCTTCGACCAATGAAGGAGCGTGAAAGAAGATTCAAGATTGTTTTGCTTTGGGCTTGCGAGCAAGAAAACCCGACATTTGCTGACTTGAGATGAATTGGCCAAATTCTTTTAATTGAACTTTTAGGAACTTATCATAATAAGTGACACATGATTAACACACATTTTAAGGCTTATTTAGCTTATTTTTATATGCTTTTATTAGCACGAAATTATACAGATTGTCCTCATGAGGAACTGATATTCATTTTTTGTTCCCATTTTTGATTTTGTTGTGTAAGTAGGCTTTGGTTTTATACGCAATAAGAAGTGACACATGATAGTCGCACATTTTAAGGCTTATTTAGCTTATTTTTATATGCTTTAATAACACGAAATTACACAGATTGCCCTCATGAGGGACTGGTATTCATTTTTTATTCCCATTTTTTATTTTATTGTGAAAGTAGGCTTCTTTGGTTTTATATACACATAATTGACATTTTTACCCGTCCATTCTTATGTTTCTTCTCCAACTCTTGTTTTTTCGCTAAGACCATCGTAGTTGTTCAATTTTAGAAGCTTGAAATTCGAAGTTAATAGTTGATTATTGTTAAAATCGTTTGAGTGCTGATTATTTGTGCTTAATTTTTTATTTCAAATAGTAATTTAATGATTTACTTTAAAAATCTTAAAACTCTATTATTAGTCCTTAGAAAGTGTTGAAGAAGACAGTGGGTCTTCGTTGATTTGGTGTTATTTGACTAATAAATTGGTGATAGGGGATCATTTTGTTTCATATTTGAGATCATTTGGAGTAGATCTCAATTGGATTGTTGCAAATTTGAAAATTACTTTGAAGAACACCACAGATAAATTTGTGCTAATTGAGTAGAATTTGTATACAGGTTAATACATAGGTCGAATAGATAACTTAAAATTATGCTAATCTTGTTTTTTGTTCGTTCGGTAACTTAAAATTATGCTAATCTTGTTTTTTTGTTTGGTGATTGAAATTCAAAGTTAATGGTTGATTATTGTGAAAATCGTTTGAGTGCTGATTATTTGTGTTTAAATTTTTATTTCAAACGGTGATTTCGTGATCTTTTTTATTGGTGATTGTGGATCATTTGTGTTGGTGTTTGGAGGTTTTGTTTAAATTTGAGATCATTTGGACTAGATTTGAGGTGATTTGATAAAAAATTTAAATTGTAAATTTGAAGAACATTTTATTGAACAATACAGATAAATTATGCTAATCGAGTAGAATTTGTTAACAATTTGACAGATTGGTCGAATGCATATAACTTTTAAGTTATGCTAATTTGGTGTGTTTGGTAAATAATTGGACAAGCAAAAGTCATGCAGGCATAAATTTATGACGATTCGGTAGAATTTAGGAACATTTGAATAAGAATATAGCACAAAGTCATGACAATCCAGTATAATTTGTGACCAATGAACGAGATAGAATAGATATATCACCAAAGTCATGCCAATATGGTAGAGTTTGGTGAACAATTGAACTATCAAAGTCATGCCAATCGTTAAAATTTATGAATAATTAAACAAAATAGGTAAAAAGAATATAACACAAAACTATACCAACCTGGTAGAATTTTGTGAATAATTGAACACTCAAAGTCTCCGACTATTGGTTGGAATAAATTTAATTACGATTGATAAACTCGCTTCTCAATCAATGATGTTGATAAAGGTGTTTCTGATTGGGCTATTTTTATTTTTGGCCCAACAACCAAAAATAATTACAGGCGGTAGCCTAAATACATAAAATATACTTATTACATACATTATATGTATATTTATTCAAGTATATAAAATATATACATTTGCGAGCTATTATTTTTGTAGGCAGCCAAAAAATATTATTATTCAGATTTAATATGACAACCAAAGTGGCAAACATACTTTCCAATAGGTGATTTATCTTTCTATAGAACTAATCTTTATATATCTTCTTTCTTTTAATCAATCCTATGAATTCCTATTTCTTGTAGAAACAAGAAGGAAATGGAGAAGCTAATAGTCATTCGTATGATAAGCTTATTAATACTAGCAGTGGCAATAGCAGCAGCCACAAATAAAAGCCCAAAAGCTGTGGAATATTGGCTCAATTTGGGTGATGAAAAAGATTAGTGTTGTGTTTTAGGGTGTTTTAGTTTTAAAAAAAAAATGTCATTCAGCTAAAATAAGGCCCTTTTTGCATAGCTCTCAAAACGGTAACAAAATTTAAATACTAGTGAAAATGTCACGTTTGTGCAAAGCACCCCTTTATTAGATGGTTATCGACCTATGCATGCGGGCCTAGTTTGAAGAGCTTATTCTTGTGGAAATGACGTAGGGGTAAAAATATCACGGGCTAGCCAGTTTTCGGACTGGTCATTCAAAAATAGCCAGCATTTGCAAAGTCATTGAAAAATAGCTACTATTTTGCTGCAACACGGAAAGTTCCAGCATATATACTGGAGATCGGTGCACCTGTGTATGAACTTCCAGCATATTATGCTGGAACTCCAATACGCGGAAATTTCCAGTATAATATACTTGATATTGGAGCACCGGTGCTCCAATCTCCAGTATATTATGTTGGACCAGTATAATATACTAGAGTTTCAGTATATTATATTGGAGTATTTTTCCGGATTTTGAACAGTTTTTTCGTTCAGATTTATCTTTACATGAAAAGTGGCCAAATTGCGATTACTTTTAAAACTGTGGCTACTTTTGAATGACCACTTGTAAATCTGGCTATTTTTGAATTTTTCGGGTGGCCAGTTTTTAACTTGCTATTTAGTGTTTAGCCATCAATTTTAATGCTCAGCAAAAATAGTCACTACTCTGTTATAATAAATAAGAAAGGACTTTTTTACATTTTCTTCATCTCTTTTCTTTTCCAAACCTTTTTCATTATCAAAACCCTCGTTTCTTCCCTTATGGAGAGAGGACTGAACCTCGTTTGATTTCCCAATATGCAGTAGTAAATTTTTCCAAAAAATCACAAAAGTTTTCATCAATTTTCATCAACGTCCTATACGTAGGTATAATTTCTGTTTAAACTTGTTTTTTCCCCATGATTTCGTCTTCGATTTTCACTTTCTAGGCACTAGCTACTACATGCTTCATGTGTTTCATGTTCTTATATTATGCCTCCTCTACTTGGTTGTTTTTATTACATTCCGATTTCTATGATGCTGAACTTGAATCCTAATGTTGTCAATTATTCAATCTTTGAACCTTTTTTATTTTCATTTTTAGATCCCTTATTTAAAAGAAAACTCAAACATTTACTCCATACTTACTAAGATTTAAGAAGAGGATGGAGAACCCTACAATTTCTGGAGCCATATAAACATGTGAGTTGGTATTAAGAACTTCACTATTAATCGATTTAAGTATTATTACTCGAGTGAGAAGGGAACAAAGTGTACTAGGCGATTGCCTGATTAGAGTTTGTTGCTTACTAGTTCGTTGATAATCTTTTCTCACTCTCATGTCTTTCGTAACATTAGTCCTGAAGTTTACCAGCTATTTCCTTCTTTGTCGATTCTAAGTTCACAGATATGACCTTAGCACTTTCAGACATTAGCCTGAAATTAGGTCCTGAATATTAATTTTTTACTTTAAATATTCAGGACATTACAGGAAAATAGTCCTGATGCTTACCTGCTATTTCCTTCTTTGTAGATTATTGGATATATTTAATATATTATTTATTGGTAAACTGAATTTGTTATAAATACAAGCTCTGAGTATTATGGTAATGGAAGGAGATCGATCTTTTTACGACTGGCGTAATCTGAATAGTTATTGGAAAGGAGATTTTCAATAAAAGAAAACAATAAAAAGTTTCTTGTTGAAAGCACAATGGAAGAAATTGAGAGAGGGTATTTTGGAAATTTTTTCCGGTCGAAAGGTGTTAAATTTTGTGGCAAATTAATTCATTGTATGTTGATTTATGAAATTGTAAGGAATGATAAAAATTCAATGACATTTAAGATTTTTGGATCGCGAAGTGAAGTTTACAAGTGAAGCCTTACACATAATTACTGGGTTAGAAATGTTCTTCTTCAGGGGACTTCAACTTTTTGAATGAAAGAGAGAATAGGTAGCGACAACTACACAATGAAGTTGGCAACAATCTATTTTGTTGAGTATGTGTTGATGGGTAAGCGTAAGACTAAAAATGCGTCTAAGCGGGTAATAAAAATCATTGATGATGATCAACTCTGTTCTTCTTTCCATTGGAGCTCTTTTTATTTTGAAAAGTTAGTCTACTCATTGAAAAGTTGCTTGAAGTCCAAACAAAATATTTCAGACAATGAGAATGAGATAGAAAAGAGAAAGAAAAAGAGAAAGAGAAGGATACTTATACTATACTTGGATTTCCTTTCGCTTCTATGTTTGGATAATAGAAGTATTCACAAATATGGTACGACAATACCCTTCATGATTTTTACTCTTCCTCACTAAGCAATAATAACAACCCAAAGTATTAAGTAAGATGGAAAGCAAATTTCAACTTCAACCATGGTGCTAGAATAGGCAAATTCAACTTTCAATATCACAACAACCTCAACTTGAGAGATGAACACGGAAGCGAACAATTAAAGAATAAACAATCCAGCTAAGACATGGAAAGCATAGTAGATGAATCACCATGGTACAAACAAGACAATTTTCACCCGCATGCTTTAACCCATGACAACATATATATACTCGTCACCTTCCAAATATGCCATCCCCACACTTAGTTCATATATCAAATAGACCAAACAAGTCCTAATTCCCTCGAGTCAAAGTTAACCATGACACTTTCCTCACTCCACAACCAAATCAACAATCAATCACGGCTTTGCCTTTTGAACAAGCCTCCAAACCAACCGAATCTAGCCGATTATCGATCAAACAATTCAAAATAAGCTTTAGAAACTACCTATGAATGAAAAAGGTTCAATATTGATCATTTTTGAAAAATTCAAAAAAGTCAACCCGGGGCTCACTTGGTCGAAATCCGATATTCAGATCAAAACCCGATTACCCATTCACCCCCGAGCTCGGTTATGTGATTTGTTTCGAAATTTGATCTCAATTTGAGGTCTAAATCTCAAGTTTGTAAAATCCCTAAATTCTACCTAAAACCCCTAATATCTACCATGAAATTCATAGATTTGATGTTAAAATTCATGAAAAGTAATTGAACTTGATTGAAAAGTATTAGAAATACTTACCAATGAATTTGGGAAGAATAAGTTCTTCGAAAATCGACACTAAAGAGCTTAGGGTTAAAAAATGGTGTAAAATGAGCTAAGTCCCAACCACTAATCTTTTACCCAACTGCAGATGTCGCATTTGCGAACACTTGTTCACAAATGCGAGACACTGGTCATAAATGCAAATAGTGCATCAGATGCACAGAAGTCGCAAATGCGACAAAACCTTAGCATTTGTGAAGGTTCCTCCTCCCCAAAGTTTCCAGAGTCGCAAACGCGATACTCCATACCCATTTGCGATTTCCCAGCCTTCGCAAATGCGATTCCTTTTTCGCAAATGCAAAATTCCTCAGTCCCAGTTGCCTTTTGCAAATGCGATGAAATGACTACAAAAGCGAACCTCGCAAATGTAAGCAAGACCTCGCAAATGCGAAATCTGCAGGCTTGCACCAGCAACAGCTGAGCACCAGTAGTTCTAAAAACATCCGAACTCATCTGACACTCACATTAAACTCACCCGAGCCCCTCGGGCTCCAAACTAAACATGCACACAAGAGCAATAACATCATACAAACTCGCTCGCTACCTCAAATCATCAAAATAACACTAAATAATAGGAATTGATCCTCAAAACTTCAACTTGTAAACTCAATTTTCAATCTTTCACATAATACGTCGAAATGCGCTCGGGTCACCTTGGACCCCAACCAAACATGCGTACAAGTACAAAAACATCATATGAACCTACCAGAATTGTCAAAACACCAATCCGAAGTAGTTTATCAAAATATTTGTTTGTGGTCAACTCTAGCTTTATTTTAAGTCAAAAATCTCATTTTCTGCAAAATTTTACGTAATAGTATCCGAAAAGAGACATAGACTATGTACGTAAGAAATATCAAATGAAGCTATGAGAGATCCTAAAACACAAAAATAAAGGCTAATACACAAAACGACCTATCAGGTCGTCACATTCTCCACTTTTAAAAGAAATATTCGTCCTCGAATGGACATAGAAAAGTAACTGGATTGGTAAAAAGGTGGGGGTATCTATCCCATATATTAGACTCGGACTCTGCTTAGCCTCCTCAATTGGCGGACCTCTCCATTGCACTTTCATAGAGGGAAAACTCTTAGATCTCACCTTTCAAACCCGCTGGTCTAGAATAGCCACCGGCTCTTCCTCATAGGTAAATTTTTTTTCAAGCTGCACCATGCTGAAGTCCAAAACATATGATCTATCCTCATGGTACTTTCGAAGCATATAAAATTGAAATACCGAATGTACCCTTGATAGGCTTGGAGGCAATGCAAGCCTATAAGCAACCTTTCCAACTCTCTCCAAGATATCAAATGGGCCAATAAACCTCGGGCTCAATTTGCCCTTCTTCCCAAACCGCATCATGCCCTTCATAGTCGACACTCGTAAAAGAACCTTCTCAACCGCCATGAAAGCCACATCTCAAACCTTCTGGTCCGCATAACTCTTTTGACTGGACTAAGTTGTACGAAAATTGCTCCTGAATCACCTTAACCTTCTCTATAGAATCATAGACCAAATCAGTGCCTAATAATCTAACGTCTCTGAGCTAAAACCAACCAATCAGAGAACGATATCACTTCACATATAAGTCCTCGTACGGAGCCATCTGGATGCTCGACTGATAGTTGTTGTTGTAGGCAAACCCCGTTAGAGGTAAAAATTGGTCCCACTAACCCTCGAAATCCATAGAGCATGCCCGCAACATGTCCTCCAATATCTAAATAGTGCGCTCGTACCCAACTCATGCTACACGACTCTCCAAAAATGCAATGTGAACTGCGTTCCTCGATCAAAAATGATAGAAATAGGCACGCCATGCAGGCGGATAATCTCCCGGATGTAAATCTGAGCCAACCGCTCTCAAGAATAGGAAGTCATCACCGGAATGAAGTGTGCAGACTTAGTTAACTGGTCCAAAATTACCAAGACTGCATCATATTTCCTCAAGGTTTGTTGTAGCCAAATGTTACCCAGGGTGACTTGAACAAGGCGTCAAGACAAAAACAAAGGCGAAATGAGGAATCGAAAGCACGAACCGACCTTCCCCCCAACAAGACCATTATCTTCACATATGCAGGCACAACAAACATATATACAACAAGACCACTATCTTCATATCTACAAAAGTCGCCAAGACAAACGTGTCAAGCTAAGAACCACTTTGCTTCCTTATATTGAATCGTCGATTTTCTTTGCATAGGGTTAAGTACTTCCCTCATAATTGCATAAGGCTAAACGATGCCTTTCTTTGCATTAGACTAAGTACTGTCTCCATTACTTTGCACGAGGCTAATCGCTACCTCCATTATTGCATAAGGGTAAACACTGCCTTTCTTTGCATAAGACTAAGCACTGTCTCCATTACTTTGTACGAGGATAAGCGCTGCCTCTATTATTGCATAAGGGTAGACGCTGCCTTTCTTTGCATGAGACTAAGTACTGTCTCCATTACTTTGCACGAGGCTAAGTGCTGCCTCCGTTATTGCATAAGGTTAAACACAACCTTTCTTTGCATGAGACTAAGCACTGTCTCCATTACTTTGCACGAGGCTAAGCACTGCCTCCATTATTGCATAAGGCTAAATATTGCCTTTCTTTGCATAAGACTAAGCACTATCTCCATTACTTTGCACGAGGCTAAGCACTGCCTCTATTATTGCATAAGGCTAAACGCTGTCTTTCTTTGCATGAGACTAAGAACTGTCTCTATTACTTTGCATGAGGGTAAGCACTACCTCCATAATTGCATAAGACTAAACGCTGCCTTTCTTTGCATGAGAGTAAGCACAGCCTCCATCATTGCATAAGGCTAAGCGCTGCCATCATTACATTGCATGAGGCTAAGCAATGCCTCCATCATTGCATATGGCTAAGCACTGCCCTCCTTACATTGCATGAGGCTAAGCACTGCCTCTATCATTGCATAAGGCTAAACACTGTATTCCTTCACTCGAGACTAAGCACTGTCTCCATTACTTCGCATTAGGCTAAACACTACCTCTTTTATATTGCATAAGGCTAAACACTACCTTTCTCTGCTTAGGGCTATGCACTTCCTTCATTACATTGCATGAGGCTAAGAACTACCTCCATCATTTCATAAGGCTAAATCTTGCCTTCCTTTGCAGATTGCCTCCATTACATTGCATGAGGCTAAGCACTGCCACCACCATCGCATAAGGCCAAACGCTGCCTTTCTCTGCATAGAGCTAAGCACTACCCTCATTACTTTGCATGAGGCTAAGCCCTGCCTCCATTACATTATATAAGGCTAAACATTGCCCTTCTCGCATATGACTAAGCATCACATGTCCCCTCTATCAAACGTTCAATACCAATGCATCCGTGCATTTCATAGGCTGAAACATCACCATATTTTCTAAAGGAATCATAATCCAAAGGCATCATCCTCATAGCCTGAAGACACCATGCCATGGCCTGAGGATCTCTCGAAATTGCATATCATTATTCAAAGGTGTCATAGTCCAGAGGCACCATCCTCATGGCCCGAGGACACAATTCCATGGCCTGCGAATCCCTTTATTGTACGCCTCATGGCCCAGGACGTCATGGTCTAAGGACATCATCCTCATCATCCAAAGACAATTCTCATGGTCCAAAGAGAATTTGCATCATATTTAAAACTCCTCAGTATATATATATATATATATATATATATATATATATATATATATATATATATATATATATATGCATCGTGTTTTAATTTTTGCAGGTAACTCGAGAGGTAACTGTTCTACAAATTAATCTTTGCTCCAGTTTCCATTCACAATGCTCACATCCCTTAATTGTCTCAAACACAACCGATGGTCAGCAATTGATTACTGTTTATTCTGTAATCGCTCAAACATTTTTCTTGTCATCCATGATGTTTAGATTCGCATTCATAGCTCCACCTGAAATTATCTGTTACTTATGACACTATCCTATCCATAGAATACCCTTCTTCGAAACGTACGAACATTCTTATAACAACTCCGTCGATTTCGTTCATCGTTGGATCCAGAACTACCCACGACCTGATTTCCCTAACACTAGGGATATGTAGGCAACTCAGGAACCAGGGTTCGGCCCCCATTTTTCAAATTACCTCATACTCTCATTCAGATAAAATCAATCATTATTTTCTTTACTCGGTAACTCTTTCATCATTTTCGGATAAAAAGGTTCATTGTTGATACCCAATTTTGCCCTCATATTTTATAAAGTATTTCATATATTTTTAAAATATCATTTTTGCACTATTACCTAATTTATAGAGATCATATAAGTGGTTTCTACAATTTTTAAAGTTTTTAAAATTGATTTTGTGCATTTTTAATTGATAAATTTTTATTAATTACTCCTTCAAATTATTTTTGAGCGGTTTAAATCAATTATTTACACCCACATGCATATTTTATACTAATAATTTACTTTATTTTATAATTATATTTGTATTTTTTATATTATTTATACATTATTTGCGATAATAGCCTATACCCTACAAATAATTGGATTTTAGTGCATTATTTAATCCAAAATAGCATTTTTATATTTTACAATCTTCCTTTATTATTTTGAAAATATAAAATTGCATAAACAGTATTTTTATATTTATTATATACTTTTTAATTATTATTTTTTCTTAATTCTCACTTGTTTTAATCCCTGCCCAAAACCAAGCTAGTTTTCGGACCAAACAGTCCCAAATCCTTAGCCCAACAGTCCTTAGCCCAAGCCAAATAATCCCTTTCTTTCTAACCTGATCGTGGACCCGACCTTAAACCGCCCCGCCTTCCCTTTTAATCTCGGCCATTGATCTCAAATAATCAACGACTCACAACAAATCCCTCCCTTTACTTATAAACCCGTTCCCAAACCTTAGAGAACATTTCTATCCATCCACTGCCCCTAAACTCTCTCTAACCTTCCCTCTTTCTCTGAAAACCCTAGTCTCCTTATCCGCCAAATCCTCTCCGAATTCGGCTATACTATGGAATCCTTTCATGATTTTCTTGCCTTATCCCGCTACTGCTCACGCGTTCATGGTGTTACTTAGTATTTGCCCAATTTTGGCAACTACTGCCTTTCAAAATTAGGCCCGATTGACTCGATTTTATGAAGATCTAGGTGATGTTTCATCTATATACACTCTACAATAAATGATTCTTGCATTTTTGGTCCGATTCATGGCCATTGGACTCAACTAGGATTTGAAATTTATTTTATCTCTTTTACTGGCTCTGTTAATGACTGTATATGATCTTTTTCTTCCTTATTATGTTTATTTGATTATTTTCCATGTTTGTTCGTCCTAATCTGTCACTATATAAACCACTCCTCCAATTCCCCTAAAATGGACCTTGACCACTACTCTCTCTTACTCTGACTCACTCGATACTATTCTAAATCTATTGTTCTTGGCTGACTGAAAGACAAGGCCAACATAATTTGCATTGTTAATCTCTCCAGTGTGAGAACTACTCGGGACTCATCAGAAGTCCTTGTGAACTCTGACATAGTGGGATTACAGTCGTGTTGTTCTCTATTGCTACTGACCTTTGATGTTTTGCTGAAATTTGCTCTTGACTTGTTCGTTAGTTTCTACTGGTAAGCATCTGTGACTCTTTCAATTTTATCTCGTTTCTTGTGCTAATGCTTTGTGAAACCATTCCACTTGAGTTTCAGTGAATCAATATGATACTATGTTATCTCTGTTTGTGGTTCTTTTGGGACTTTTAAAGTTATCTTGTAGCTCTATGCTTTTCTTGCCTTAGAACCTGCCTAAAACTCTAAGTTTGATGTATGCCCTTGATTTCTGTCTCTCTTGGGTCTTCTTAGCCTAATATGTGTGTGTATGTCTGGATTCTTACACCTACTGTATGTGCTTATCATAAATGATTCTCACTACTTTAAGCATGCCTAGCATAGTGTGTTTTTGTGTGTTACCTTCTAATCTTCCTGAGTTTATCTCCCTACTTTGTTCTGCATCCTTGTGATAGATCAACTCATGTGTTCTAATACCCTACTAGGACCAATGCCTAACTATGTTGTCAGCCCAAATATGTTATTCTGCAAATTATGTGCTCTGATGTGTGTTATATGCCTAGTTCAATCATGTGTTGTTTGATACTACTTACAACCAATAAGGTGAACTGTAATATCTCCCTTTTACTTATGTGTGGTCCGATAATCCAGTTTTATTGTGTCCTTGCCCACTATGAATTCTGGCTCTCCTAAACTTGTTTAGTCTACTATGTTATATTGAGTTTGCCTCTCTGCCTTGTTTTGGACTGTTATGTCAATCAAGCTCATGTCTATGAGGTATTCTAATTCCTACTAAGTCACGCATGCCTAACTTGCTACCTTTCTTGGATCCTATTGTTCATTACAACTTGTTCTCATGCAATTTCTATTTCTATTGTGTGTTTGTTGGCTTAATCAACCCTATATTCTTCAGTACTAGTTAAACATTCAAAGTAACTTTAAAACTAGCATTTTCCCCTATCTGTGGTCAACTATTGCTAGATTTTATGCCTGTTTGCCTTACTTCTGAAATTGAGGTGTGATTAATGTTCAACATGCTAAATTTTTTCCTTGCCTAATTAAGTAATTGCTTGACTATGAACCTTTTCTGTTATGGCTTCCATATTAAGCATACCATGTAAAGGATGTGCTCCACAATGACTTTACTAGTTTTTATGCTTCAACCTCCTATCTAATGTGCTTTAGGCTAGTTCTAGCGATGACTTCTTTGAAACTTCACTTGAAGTAAGTATGCTATTTCATGTTGGTCAATTTTGTCACCTTAGATTTGTTCCTAAAAAATGCAAGCAAGAACCTGCCTTATGTGTAAGGCCCCGTAAAATTTTACCTAAAACCCGGGGTTTTGTGATGCCAAGATAGGTTTATGTGTTTGGTGATTGTAGAAATTCTTCAAGGTCACTGCAGTACGGACTTTTGGGTTGAACAGTGCATTAGGGAGTTAAAGAAAAATTGTTGCATAATAGGGCATTTCTGCGGTCTATTATGCAACCGCAGATCTGCCACGGAGTGAAGCAAAAAGAGGGCCAAATTTGGAGGTCGTTTAGTGGTCAACTATGCGACCGCATAATCGTTTCGCGGGCCACCCATCCATCACAGAACCAACATGAGAAAACTTTGAAAGGAGGTTTTGCGGTCTATTATGCGATCGCAGACCAGTCGCAGACTTGTCCAGGCCTGCCCAGTTTTTGGGACCATTTCTGCGGTCCCCTTTGCGGGCCGTATACCCGTGCGGTCCGGTCTGCTACCGCAGACCCAGCTTTGTAAAGTTTAAGTTTTGGTAAATTTCACCTGATCCCATTTTCATAAAAAGACTTTGGGGGTTATTTTCGAAGGTTTAAACTGCCATTTTAGAGAGAGGGGAGTGTTTTAGAGAGAGAGGAGGAAGGCCCAAGTGTTTGGTTCACCAATCTTTGCTCAAGTCTTAGAGAATTCACAAGGAAAACTTACAAGGTCTTTACCCAAGAGGTAAGGTTCTAACCCTAGCTTTCCATTTCAAATTTGTGATAGAAGATGGGTAATGAAGAGTGTGATTTTTGGGTGTGAGAGTGTTATTTATGCATGCATGTACCATCAAGGTTGGTGGGAAGGTTATTGAGCTCAAATGGGTAAACATTGGGTTGTGGGATGAAGGAATCCTCCATAGGAGAACCTTAAAATCATAATGCCAACCTAATATTTGATAAAATGCTCAAATGATATGAATCCCCGAGTATCTTCCTAATTGTGGTTCAAATTTGTCATGTCTCTACTAAATTGAAGTCGCTAGGATTTCCGAAATGTTATAGTAATTTAAGGAAGGCTCAAGGGAGGTATGTTGGCTAAACTCCTCTTGTAAAAATTGAATTCCACGATGTCCTCATAAGTTGCGATTATAATTGGGTCAATTTCTTATTTCTCATGTTTCGAGTCCTTCCTAATAAATTTGATTATTCTAAAACAAGTGTTGTGTTGAAATATGTATGTACTCAAAATATGTTTCAAATGTTCCCATCATATCATGATTCCCTCCGAGAATGTGATCTAGTATGACCAATGTATTAAAGGTGTTGTGATTTAAAAATCATGTTTCAATTGCAAGTTAGTATGCCTAATTGTGGAAGAGACACTAAATGTGATTAAGACTCTTATTCCTCATATATACACTTAAAGTTTTGATTTCAAATTCCCTTATTGTTGATAAACCGTGATGATGCTTGAAAGTTATATGGGTGAGCATGAAATATGAAATACGGACGACGTGCCGAGAATGATATTACAATTGTGGCCACAAGTGCCAATGAAATGGAAATTTCACGATCCAAGTTCACCCTCCGTGAACTATCGTGACGGCACCTAGTCTGTACGACTAGGTAAGCCTAAAAATTGCGGAAAAAGAACCAAAATACAGAAAAACTAATAAAAACTGAAGATAAACAAATAGAGAAGTGTTTAAGATGCCGCTCGGCATATACCAATACAAGATCTCAAAAACTGAACAATTCCCAAAACCTGGAATCTCATGAAATCACAAGCTGTTGAATAACTAAAAGTGTCTAACTCCAGAATGTCTAAAAAAACGTAAATATAGAAGGGCTAATACTATGAGAGAGAATGAAAAAGGACTCCTCGGTCTGCGGACGCGGCAGATATACCTCGAAGTCTCTGGAGGATCGCCTCGCCTCAAGGGTAGTGGGACTAAGTCGAAGTACCTGGATTTGCACATGAAAAACATGTGCGGAAAGGGCATAAGTACACCACAACGGTACTTAGTAAGTGTCAAGCCTAACCTCGGTCGAGTAGTGACGAGGAAGGTCAGGGCCCTACTGATTATAGCTAAAAAACAAGGTAAAACAGTATAGAATACGAAATATAATTAAATGCTAACAGTATAAAGTAACACATGATAATAAGAATAACAACAACTATAACAGAGACAAAATAATCACAAAAGGAATACAGCTCAACACAGAGATAACAACCGGAGATCTCTCGGTATTCCGAGGATGTCTTAGTATCCTCAATATACATGTTGGGGATCTTTCGGTATCCCGAGGATCTCTTGGTATCCTCAATATACGTGCTGAGGATCTCTCGGTATCCCGCACTACAGTCCAAATCAATATATGTGCAGGAGATCTCCCAAAATACAAATCCGTAGTCCCAAAGTAAACAAGCCGGGGGATCTTTCGGGATACCGTCCCATAATCCCAAAATAAACACACAGCAGCAAGACGAAGAATACTCAATTCAATTCCAATTTTATACAAAGGTAAAATAGGTATTTCTAACTTAGCATGCTGCACATTAATCCAAATAAGGCAGTTTGAGCAAGTAAAGCAATTAAGTCAATTAGTCATGCTTCCCTAAGCTAATAGAAGGCTTAAATTGCAAGTAGTATAAACAAGAAAGGAAACACAGTTAAAGTTACTTAATGAAAACATGATTTTCACCAATTAGCACAAGTACGCACTCGTCACCTCACGTACAAGGCATTTCAAATATCAATAATACCAAATCCTAAGGGGAGTTCCCCCACACAAGGTTAGGCAAGTCACTTACCTTGAACCGGCTCAAAAATCAACCCGAAACCACGTTCTTTCCACGAGTACTCGACTCCAAATGGCTCAAATCTATTCAATTCAATTGCATAATGTAAATATAACTTCAAGTAACTGATTCCACAAATAAATTCTAATCACATACGCAAAATTAGGTAAAATAACTAAAATTCCCCCGGGCCCACGTCTTAGAATTGGGTAAAATTTACAAATTCGGGATCCTCACACTCTTATATATACAGAAATTACTCAAATGCGACATCAAAATCCTGATCAAAACTCCAAAATTAGGTCTAAGAACTTTTCCAATTTTTCTCCAAATTTTCCACCCCAAATTTGAATTTAAAGGATGAATTTAAGCATAGATTCGTGAAAATTAATCAAAACAGAGTAAAAATTACTTACCCAAAACACCCAGGTGAAAATTTCTCTCAAAATCGCAAATCCCGAGCTCTCAAATCAATTTCTAAGGTTTTTGAAACTAACCCTCGATCCTACCCCTTTTCTGGCCAGTGAAACCGCATCTGCGGCTTTGGGATCGCACCCGCGGTCCCTCTTCTGCGAAGACCAAGTCACATCTACGACATTTCATTAAAACGCAGCTTCCGCTTCTGCGACTCACTTACCGCACCTGCGGTCCCGCCGGTGCGTCAAATTCCTCGCACCTGAGGCTTTTGGGGCCTGGGCTAATCCCGTTTCTGCGGTCCCTTAGCCGCTTCTGCGGCGCCGCACCTGCGGTCCCATTCACGCAGGTGCGGTTATGACAGGTTCAGCCAACATCAAATTTTCCTAAGTCCAATTCAATTTCCGTTAAGCACCCGAAACTCACCCGAGGCCCCCGGGACCTCAAATAAACCTGCCAACCAATCCTAAAACAACATTCAAACTTCTTCCAACCTTCGGAACACTCGAAACAACATCAAAACACCAATTAAACATCGGATTTAAGCCTAAGAACTCCAAAAACTCTCAAATTACGCTTTCGATCAAAAAGTTTACCAAACCTCGTTCGAATGACTTGAAATTTTTCACACACGTCACATCAACACTACGGAGCTACTCTAACTTTTGGAATTCCATTCCGACCCGATATCAAAATCTCACTATCGAACCGGAAACTTCAAAAATTCAACTTTTGGCATTTCAAGCCTGAATAAGCTACGGACCTCCAAAACACAATCCGAACACGTCTCTTAGCCCGAAATCAGCCAACAGAGCTAACAGAACTGACAGAATTCCATTCCTTGGCCATCTTCACACTACTCTGACTACGGTCCAAATTCTAAAGCTTAAACTCTCATTTAGGGACTAAATGTCCCAAAACTCTCCGAAACCCCAAATAAACCTTCCCGGCAACTCACAATAGCAAAAACAAACACGAGGAATGCAGTTAACAGGGGATCGAGGCATTAATTCTTAAAACGACCGGCCAGGTCGTTACATCCTCCTATACTTAAACATTTGTTCATCCTCGAATGAGCATAGAGACATACCTGAAGTAGAAAAGACGAGGGTAACGGTTGCGCATATCCTGCTAGGTCTCCCAGGTCGCCTCCTCAACCAGCTGACCCCGCCTTTGAACCTTCACTGATGAAATGTTCTTTGACCTCAGCTTTTGAACCTGCCTGTCCAATATCGCCACTGGCTCCTCAACATAAGATAGATCCTTTTCCAACTGGACTGAACTGAAATCCAACACGTGCGATAGATCACCGTGATACTTCCGGAGCATTGAAACATGAAATACTGGATGAACTCCTACCAAGCTGGGAGGTAAGGCAAGCTCATAAGCAACCTCCCCAACTCGCCGCAATATCTCAAAAGGACCAATAAACCTCAGACTCAACTTCCCTTTCTTTCCAAATCTCATAACGCCATTCATAGGCGAAACCTGAAGCAGAACCCGCTCTCCAACCATATAGGAAACATCATGAACCTTTCGGTCTGCGTAACTCTTCTGTCTGGACTAGGCTATATGGAGTTTGTTCTGAATTACCTTAACCTTCTCCAACGCATCCTGAACCAAGTCAGTGCCTAATAATATGGCCTCACTCGGCTCAAACCAACCCACCGAGGATCTACAACGCCTACCATATAAAGCCTTGTATGGTGCCATCTGAATGCTGGACTAATATCTGTTGTTGTGGGCAACTCCGCCAATGGCAAGAACTGATCCCAAGACCCTCCAAACTCAATCACACATGCACGGAATATATCCCCAAGAATCTGAATAGTGCACTCGGACTGTCCGTTCATCTGGGGGTGAAATGCTGTACTCAACTCCACCCGAGTACCCAGCTCATGTTGTACGGCTCTCCAGAACCGTGATTTGAACTGAGTACCTCTATCTGAAATGATGGAAACTGGAATACCATGCAAACGAACAATCTCCCGGATATAAATCTTCGCCAACCGGTTCGAAGAATAGGTAGTACACACAGGAATGAAGTGCGCGGACTTGGTCAGCCAATCCACAATCACCCAAATGGCATTGAACTTCTTCAAGGTCTGTGGGAGCCCAACTACAAAGTCTATGGTGATCCACTCCCACTTCCACTCTAGAATCTCTATCTGCTGAAGCAACCCACCCGGTCTCTGGTGTTCATACTACACCTGCTGACAATTGAGGCACTGAGATACAAACCCAACTATATCTTTATTCATCCGCCTCCACCAACAGTGCTGCCTCAAATCCTAGTACATCTTCGCGGCACCCGGATGAATGGAATACCGCAAATTATAGACCTCCTCTAGAATCAACTCCCGAAGCCCATCAACATTAGGTACACAAATCCAACCCTGCATTCTCAACACTCCGTTATCACCAATAGTAACATCTCTGACATCGCTATGCAAAACCTTGTCCTTGAGGACAAGCAAATGAGGGTCATCAAATTGATGCTCCTAGGTACGATCAAACAAGGAAGACCGAGAAACCACACAAGCTAGAACTTGACTGGGCTCCGAAAGATCCAATCTCACAAACTGGCTGGCTAAGGCCTGAACATCCATCGCCATGGGCCTCTCCGCTGCTGGTAAATAAGCTAAACTCCCCAAAATCTCCGCCCGGCGACTCAAAGCATCGGTCAGCACACTGGCCTTGCCCGGGTGATACAAAATAGTGATATCATAGTCCTTTAGCAGCTCTAACCACCTCCTCTAACGCAAATTAAGGTTTTATGCTTGAACAAATGTTGCAAACTCCGGTAATCAGTATAAATCTCACAAGACACACCGTACAAATAATGACGCCAGATCTTCAAGGCGTGAACAATAGCAGCTAACTCGAGATCATGGACAGGATAATTCTTCTCATGTACCTTCAACTATCTGGACGGGTAGGCAATCACCCTACCGTCCTGCATCAATACTGCTCCAAGGCCAATCCTCGAGGCATCACAATAGACAGTATAAGACCCCGAGCCTGTAGGCAATATCAAAGTTATCTTAAGCTTCTGAAAGCCCGCCTCACACTCTTCCGTCCACTAGAACGGAGCACCCTTCTGGGTCATCCTGGTCATAGGGGCTACAATAGATGAAAACCCCTCAACAAATCGATGGTAATAACCCACCATGCCAAGAAAACTGCGGATCTCTGTAGCTGAGGATGGTCTGGGCCAACTCTGCACTACTTCCACTTTCTTCGAATCCACCTAAATACCCCCACTCGATACCACGTGGCCTAAGAATGCCACGGAATCCAACCAAAACTCACATTTCGAGAACTTTGCATATAACTTCTTTTCCCTTAAAGTCTGAAGCACTGTCCTCAGGTGCTTCTCATGATCTTCCCGACTCTAGGAGTATACCAGAATATTATCAATAAAAAACAATGATGAATGAGTCAAGATATGGCCGGAACGCACTGTGCATCAAATGCATGAAGGCTGCTGGGGCATTGGTCAGCCCAAATGACATAACAAGGAACTCGTAATGACCATACCGAGTCATGAAAGCAGTCTTCGGGATATCTGGCTCCTGAATCTTCAACAGATGGTACCCTGAACGCAAGTCAATCTTAGAAAACACTCGTGCACCTTGTAGCTGGTCAAAAAAATCATTAATATGGGGCAAAAGATAACGGTTCTTCACTGTAACTTTGTTCAACTGGCGATAATCAATGCACATACGCATAGAACCATCCTTTTTCTTCACAAACAAGACAAGAGCACCCCAAGGTGATATACTGGGCTGAATAAAACCCTTATCATGCAATTCCTGTCACTGATCCTTCAACTCCTTCAACTTAGGAGGGGCCATACGATACAGAGGAATAGAAATGGGCCGAGTGCCCGACAATAGATCAATGCCAAATAAATATCTCTATCGGGCGGCATGCCTGGAAGATCAGATGGAAACACATCAGAAAAATCCCGTACTACTGGGACTGAATCAATTGTAGGGGTATCAATACTGACATCTCTCACATAAACTAGATATGCGTCACACCCCTTCTCAACCATACGCTGAGCCTTAAGGAATGAAATAATTCTACTGGAAGTATGATCTATGGCACCCCTCCACTCAACTCTTGGAACACCTGGCATAACTAGTGTCACGGTTTTGGCGTGACAATCAAGAATAGCATAATGGGGCGACAACCAGTCCATGCCCAAGATAACATCAAAATCTACCATGCTGAGCAATAACAAATCGGCTTTGGTCTCAAAACCACTAAGAGCAATCAAACACGACCGATAAACGCAATCCACAACAAGAGAATCTCCCACGAGAGTAGAAACATAAACAGGGGAACTCAAAGTATCCCGAGATACACCCAAATGCAGGGCAAAATAAGAAGACACATAAGAATAGGTGGAGCCTGGATCGAATAAAACTGATGCATCTCTATGAAAAACCAGGACAATACCTGTGATGACAGAATCGGAGGCGACAACCTTGGTATGGGCAGGAAGGGCAGAATATCTGGCCTGGCCTCCCCCTCTAGGGTGACCTCTACCTCCCCGACCTCTACCTCTAGCTAGCTGAGCAGGTGGGGTAGCAACTAGAGCTGTAACCATAGCATGAGAACTCAACGGGGCACGCTATGGTTGAGAAGTCAGTGGAGGTGCACTTCTCCCAAGTCTAGGGCAATCCCTCACCATATGACGTGTGTCACCACACTCAAAACAAGCTCTGGGAGGACGTGGCGACTGTGACTGGATCAGGCTAGATCTGCTGGACTGACCTCTAAAAGCACCCCGTGCAGGAGGCGCACTAGATACTAGAGGTGCATAATAAGGATCCTGAGGCCTAGGAGGAGCTAGAATACCATTGGCTACTGAAAGAGCTGAATGAACGGGGTGACTCATATAACCCCTACTATGACGAACTACAACTGGAGCACGGGCACTAGAATATCGGCCTGACTCTCGAGACCACTTGGCCTCCATATCCTCTCTGTCCCTAGCATGCATACCCTCTATCCTCTTAGCAATGCTCACCACCTGCTGATAAGAAATATCCATCTCCAACTCACGAGCTATGCTAGACCTGATGTTGGGAATAAGCCCCTCAATAACCCAGCAAACCGTCTCGCGAATAGTAGAAACCAAGGCTGGGGCATGTCTAGCCAAGCTAGTGTAATGGGCAGCATACTCCGAGACAGTCATAGTACCCTGGTGCAAATGCTCAAACTCCGCACGCCATGCGTTCCTGAGGCTCTGAGGAATGTACTCTCTCAGGAACATATCTAAAAATTGAGTCCAAGTCAGGGAAGCTGCCTCATCCGGACTGTCTAACTCCTAGGTACGCCACCACTCAAAAGCTGCTCCTCGAAGCTGGAAGGTAGTGAAAGAAACCCCGCTCGATCCGGATATACCCATGGTATGGAGGATACGGTAACACTCATCTAGAAATCCCAGAGCATCATTTAATGCTAGACCACTGAATACATGAGGCTTGTACTTCTTAAACCTCTCAAGCCTCAGCTAGCTGCTCATCCTCGGAAGCCGCTGCCTGCCCTCGGGCTTATCTGGGATTGCAGGCTGTACATGAATAATCTCTAGGACCTGGTCAACATGGACTCGCTACACAGGAGTGCGGGCAACAGGAGTCTGTGTTCCTCCCCCGGCCTGAGATGTAGCTGCAGCAAGGGGAAGCAACCCTGCCAGAGCCAGAGTGGTATACATGCTCATGAACTGTGCAAGGGTCTCCTGGAGAGCTGGAGTAGTAGTAGCAGTAGGCGTATCAGGTGCCTAGACTTTGGCTGGAACTGCTGGTGGCACCTTGGTGGCAGCTTGCGTGGGTACTCTAGCTGCACCACTTGCGTGTCCTCAGCCTCTACCCCGGCCCCGACCTCTAACGGCTCCAGTAGGGGGCGTGGGTGCCTGATCATCTTTGGTAGCACGTGTCCTCGCCATCTGTGAGAGAATAGAAGACAGAGGTTTAGAATTGTGATATCAAAAATCTCGCACGAAAAGGAAATCAAATGAAGTGGAATTTTCCTAATAGTTACATAGCCTCTCACAGGTAAGTACAAACGTCTCTGTACCGATCCGCGAGACTCTAATAAACCGACTTGTGATTCATGACTCCTATGAACCTAGGGCTTTGATACCAACTTGTGACGACCCAAGTTCGCCCTCCGTTAACTGTCGTGACGGCACCTAGTCTCTACGACTAGGTAAGCCTAACAATTGCGGACAAAGAACCAAAATGCGGAAAAACTAATAAAAACTGAAGATAAACAAATATAGAAGTGTTTAAGATGCCGCTCGGAATATACCAATACAAGATCTCAAAAACTGAACAATTCCCAAAACCTGGAATCTCATGAAATCACAAGCTGTTGAATAACTACAAGTGTCTAACTCCAGAATGTCTAAACAAACGTAAATATAGAAGGGCTAATACTATGAGAGAGAATGGAAAGGGACTCCTCGGTCTGCGGACGCGGCAGATATACCTCGAAGTCTCTGGAGGATTGCCTTGCCTCAAGGGTAGTGGGACTAAGTCGAAGTACCTGGATCTGCACATGAAGAACATGCGCAGAAAGGGCATGAGTACACCACAACGGTACTCAGTAAGTGCCAAGCCTAACCTCGGTCGTGTAGTGACGAGGAAGGTTAGGGCCCTACTGATTATAGCTGAAAAACATGGTAAAATAGTATAGAATACAAAATATAATTAAATGCTAACAGTATAAAGTAACACATGATAATAAGAATAACAACAACTATAACAGAGACAAAATAATCACAAAAGGAATACAACTCAACACAGAGATAACAACCGGGGATATCTCGGTATCTCGAGGATGTCTTAGTATCCTCAATATATATGCTGGGGATCTCTCGGTATCCCAAGGATCTCTTAGTATCCTCAATATACGTGCTGGGGATCTCTCGTTATCCCGAGGATCTCTTGGTATCCTCAATATACGTGCTGGGGATCTCTCAGTATCTCGCACTACAGTCCAAATCAATATATGTGCAAGAGATCTCCCGGAATACAAATCCGTAGTCCCAAAGTAAACAAGCCGGGGATCTCCCAGGATACCATCCCGTAGTCCTAAAGTAAACACACAACAACAACACGAAGAATACTCAATTCAATTCCAATTTCATACCAAGGTAAAACAGGTATTTCTAACCTAGCATGCTGCACATTATCCAAATAAGGCAGTTTGAGCAAGTAAAGCAATTAAGTCAATTAGTCATGCTTCCCTAAGCTAATAACAGGCTTATATTGCAAGTAGTATAAACAGGAAAGGAAACACAGTTAAAGTTATTTAATGAAAACATGATTTTCAACAATTAGCACAAGTAAGCACTCGTCACCTCACGTACAAGGCATTTCAAATATCAACAATACCAAATCCTAAGGGGAGTTTCCCCACACAAGGTTAGGCAAGCCACTTACCTCGAACCGGCTCAAAAATCAACCCGAAACCACGTTCTTGCCACGATTTCTCGATTCCAAATAGCTCAGATCTATTCAATTCAATTGCATAATGTAAATATAACTTCAAGTAACTGATTCCACAAATAAATTCTAAGCTGATACGCCAAATTAGGTAAAATGACTAAAATGCCCCCCTGGGCCCGCGTCTCAGAATCGGGTAAAATTTATAAATTCGGGATCCTCACACTCTCACGAGTTCATATATACAAAAATTACTCCAATCCGACATCAAAATCTTGATCAAAACTCCAAAATTAGGTATAAGAACTTTTCCAAATTTTCTCCAATTTTTTCACCCCAAATTCGAATTTAAGGGATGAATTTAAGCATAGATTCGTGGAAATTAATCAAAAACGAGTAAGAATTACTTACCTAAAACACCCAGGTGAAAATCTCTCTCAAAATTGCAAATCCTGAGCTCCCAAATCAATTTCTAAGGTTTTTGAAACTAACCCTCGATTCTGCCCCTTTTCTGACCAGTGAAACCGCATCTGCAGCTCTGGGACCGCACCTGCGATCCCGCTTCTACGAAGACCAAGTCACATATGTGACATTTCATTAAAACTCAACTTTCGCTTCTGTGACTCACTTACCGCACCTGCGGTCCCGCAGGTGCGTCAAATCCCTCGCACCTGCGGCTTCTGGGGCCTGGGCTAATCCTGCTTCTGCGGTCCCTTAGCCTCTTATGCGGCGCCGCACCTGCGGTCCCATTCACGTAGGTGAAGTTATGACAGGTTCAACCAACATCAAATTTTCCTAAGTAAAAATTCAATTTCCGTTAAGCACCCGAAACTCACCTGAGGCCCCCGGGACCTCAACCAATCCTAAAACATCATTCAAACTTGTTCCAACCTTTGGAACACTCAAAACAACATCAAAACATCAATTAAACATCGGATTTAAGCCTAAGAACTCCAAAAAATCTCAAATTACGCTTTCGATCAAAAAGTCTACCAAACCTCATTCGAATGACCTGAAATTTTGACACACGTCACATTCAACTCTACGGAGCTACTCCAACTTTCAAATACCATTCCGACCCTGATATCAAAATCTCACTATCGAACCGGAAACTTCAAAAATTCAACTTTTGGCATTTCAAGCCTAAATAAGCTATGGACCTCCAAAACACAATCCGAACACGCCTATAAGCCCGAAATCACCCAACTGAGCTAACGAAACTGACGAAATTCCATTCCGAGGCCATCTTCGCACTGCTCCGACTATGATCCAAATTCTAAAGCTTAAACTCTCATTTAGGGACTAAGTGTCCCAAAACTCTCCGAAACTCCAAATAAACCTTCCCGGCAACTCACAATAGCAAAAACAAACATGGGGAATGCAATTAACAGGGGATCAGGGCATTAATTCTTAAAACAACCGTCCGGGTCGTTACAGGAAAGATGTGTGAAAGATTATGAAATGAGTTGTAATTCCGTTAAATAATAAATGTTTTGAGAGTATCTTTTAGTCACCGAGGAAGGGTAGATCGAAATAAACTAACTCCGAAACTACACGTACCAGTGTAAGAGTGATTGAGGGGTAAATCCCCGTGTTGATGTGATGAGATTGTTTTCCTTTATATGGGATGAGATTGATGTGTTGAAATATTTCCCCTTAAATGAGATGAGATGATTGCTAGCGGGATGGATGTGATGTCGACCCACATGACGTTGTAGTGAGACGACTTAGTCGATCGGGCTGAGATTGGATGCCATTCCGCACACATGGTGGTGTTGTGAGTGGATGTATCAAGGTGAGATGGCTTAGCCGATCGGGCTGAGAACGGATTCCGTGCTAAAAATATGGTGGTGTATCGGTACTAAAGGTCTCTCAACTTAAAAATATTGAAACTAACTTGAAATTTATCTTTATCCTAACTTGACACTCTAATATTATTTGAGGCTCTCATTGATTCCATGTTTCCTTCTCATTTTACTGTTACTCGTTCTATTGAGAATATGTTTAGTTTTACATACTAGTACTATTCCATATGTACTAACGTCCCCTTTGTCGGGTGCTGCATCTTTAATGGATACAGGCGGTTCCACGGCAGGCGGTATTGACCGGTGATAGCAGTACGCCCTCTCCTCAGCTGACTTGGTAAACCCTACATCATTTCGGGGTCTTGTATCTCTTGTCCTCTATATATATTATTTTGAGGTATAGCCGGAGCCTTGTTGCTGGCACCATCGTGCTACTCTTTTGTATCTATTAGAGGCTCCACAGACATAGTGTCAGTTGTATACTTGTGTTTGGGAAAGTCAAACTAGTAATGTTGTATTTGTACCACATGTTCCACTTCAAACTATGATAGTGTATGTATTTTGGGACTTATAAATGACGTAACTAATGGTGATGAACTGGTGTTGTTCACATGACCTCTCATTGTCTAATTAATGAAATATATCTTCTCTTTGTTCACGAGTGAGTTTGGGTAGAAGGCATTATATAGGCTTGCTTGACTAGGGTATCTCGATTGAGCGCCGGTCGCGCTCCCCAAGGTCGGGGCGTGACATTATGTATGGCCTATAAACTTGTCAATATGTTTAGTGAAAACTGCTATTAGCTACGACTTTGTGAATTCAGTATGTAGACTCCAAAAGGTTGTTTAATTAACATGTGTAATTTGTTACTTGTATGGTTAATTTTGGCATCCGGTTGGGTATGTAAGTCATCCATTTGAGCTTGGTTTTTATCCATGTGTATTGTTAGAGTTGTACCTTGTGACTGTCTTATGCCTTGGGTAAGCTTGGGATTTGAGTCTGTTGTTTGGGCGAAGAATGGGGCTGCTGAAGGCCTAGAAGTATCACTAGGTTATATCTTTGGGCATGTAACTATCCGTTGGGCCTGTATTTGTTTCAGCTTATAATTTGGTCAAATTTGAGGCAAGTATTCTTCCTCTTGGGCCTATGATAACTTATAATAAACAACAGTTGGGGATTAATGAAAGTGAAGGGCTGGGATACTTTAATTCTCGCATAAAATGGCTAAAAACATGCGTATATGATCTAAATACTTCATTGGCTACTTGCTAAACATGCTCTATTTCTATGTGTTGTTAGACAACATGCCTATAAGATCTCATTTGAGTAATCAAGAATTGTTTACATTGATACCTCTTGCAATTATGTGTCTCACCTAGAAAGCATGGCTATAGGACTAATGACACAAACTTGCATTTAAAATAACTTCATTTCCCAAATCTGACCATCTAATGAATCATGTCGATAGGACTTCAAGGTGTTTAATTAAGATTGTTGTTATTACTATCCTTATCATACCGCTGCCCAGATAATATGCCTATAGGAATAGAATGAAAGTAGTGTATGTTCTCAATTACTTTGTTGCACATATATTATTATTTAGATATCATGCCTATAGGATTTTGCTATTCAATTAGAAATCATGTCTATATGATCAAAGAAAAATAACTATGTGTTTTAAATGATCCCACAGTCCAGTCATAAGTCACATAGACATCATGCCTATAGGGTTTTAATAAATCATTTGTTAAAATTAGTAGTTTGTAGGATCTTATGCTAACTCTTGAATCAATCAACCATATGGAAATCATGCCTATAAGTATTGTGCCATTCAATACTGCTCCATATAAAGTCTGTCTACCTACAACCGTTCACTTAATAATCTAGAATATTGTTAGCATGAGCCTATAACTGTTCGCGTGCATCTGTGTCTACGTGAGGAGGCCAATTTGAGACCTTAACTGTTAACTATGTGCAGTCTTATTTGTTTTTAATTGCGCCTTAGTTTTTATTCTTTTGAGAATCTAAGTAAAGTCTAGAACCATCAAAGTAGTAGGTCCAAAGCCTCTTGGACCATAGACATAGGACGGGTAAAGCACACATAGGACACGACTTAGAATTAAGCTAGAACGCTTTAGGTAAACAACTTTAAGATAGTAATCGGGTAGTAGGAGATGATAGTCTATGCCTGCTGGATAATATGAGTAACACCCCCGTCATGGTGGAGTTACGAAGTTTTATTTATGTTGCACGGGGTGATACTATAGGCTAAAAAACTTTGGACCCCCATATATTGTTACTACTTGTACACCTGTTTATTTGAACTTAGATCAAACTAGGTTGCACCTTGTAATCCTCAAAAGATTTGTACCGATCACTTATTGATGTATAATCCACTTCTTTCATATGTGCAATCTCTTTTAATGCTTGTTTCACATTGTAATTAGATATTTGGACTCCCTAACTTTCTTTAACTTATATGATCACATAGGATAATTATGAATCAAGAATCCCGCATAGCATAAAGTTGGTTGGGACCCACAGTTGTGGACCTTGAAGAGTGCCTAACCCCTTATCTTTGAGGTAATTTGAGCCCTTACCCAATTTGTAGTGAAACAGACTGATTAAAATAGAGTTATTTGTAAATGATGCCCTAACACACCTTAAATTTGTTAGGTGGCGACTCTTCTCTTTTAATAACCATTAAAAGAGTTATCACATGTCGAAACCCTCTTTCACGAGAAAATGGGGCGCGACACTCACAACATTAGAAATCAATACACCATACAAATTATACCAACATACCACAAATCCACTCAAACCTGTGTCACACAAGTAAGGACACCAATAACATGTGAGAAGTATACAAAGATGGTGAAATAATATGCTATATAATATTATGACTGAAAAGTATGACTACAATCAAGGCAAACAACTCAACATAGCAAAATAGCCCTAATATGTCTCAAACAGATAAGCACATAGCCTAAACTTGATTTCTAACATGAATAATAGCTCAAGTAGTCATACAAATAGAGGAAACAAGGTACACAAAGTCATGATAGCAAAACAAGGCACATAATAGCCTAAGATCTACCTGCATCATAAATAACCACAGTGTACGCATACATGTTCGTCACCACATACATGTGTCACCCCCAACACATAGCAAGCATCGTCGTCTATGGGGAAAATACACTCAAGCCAAGCCTAGGCAAGATACTTACTTTAAAGCTCGAGAATCAATACAAAAGCCCTTCCCACACAAATCAACCTCTAAATGACTCGAATCTAGAAAAAACAACTCAATAACATCAAACACGGCTATAGAAATCGATTTCAAGTAATAAAACTCCAATCTTTATCAAATAATAAAAAGTCAACCAAAAAGTTCTACACGGGCCCGCTTTTCGGAATCCGATAAAAGTCCCAAATATAGTAGTTTCATCCAAATTCTATTCCGAACAGGGTTTAAATCCCCATTTTTTCACACTTCAAAACCTTATACAAAATTCCCAATTTCTCTCTCAAATCCCATAATCTGAGGAAAAATAAGATATAATATTAAAATCAAGTTGAAATTAACTTACCCTCTTGCCTTTTGTGAAAATTCCTTTAAAAAATCACCTCTCTCCAAGTATAGGGCTCATAATATAAAATAATGGGTCTATGTCTGGAAATTAGAACTCTTAAAAGTCTATCCAGTGATACCCTTTGCGAACGCGGCCACTGCCTCGCGTTCGCGAAACACAAAACTCCTTAGCATTCAGTTAAACTTTCTCGAACGCAGATCCTACTCCCCAAAAACGATGCTTAAGATCCACATGGCCTACGCCAATGTGATCAACCCATCACGAAGGCGAAGGCTTAGCTCCAAACGGCTCCTAGACAGGCTCTCCACTACACGAATGCGAGCCCTTAGCCCGCGAAAGTAAAGACCAACAAATCCAATACTTTGCGAATGTGATGCCCTGTTCGCGAACGTGAAAGACAAAAACTCAGCTGCCCAAAAAGACTCTTCATGATCGCGAGATCTACTCCGTGATCGCGAAGAACACCAGACACTAGCAGTCGTCAACAATTCCAACCAAGCTACGGGTGGTCTGAAACTCACCCGAGCCACCAGAGACCCCGTCCACTTATACGAAAAAGTTAATAAACACTATATACACCTATTCAAAGCCTCTAAATACATAAAAGATCACCACATCTACAAATCGTTGACCAACCATCAATTGAACTTCTGTTAAGTTCATAAGCTTTTAACTTCCAACTAAACGTCTGGTTCCTATCAAACTAATGCGGAATGCAACCAAAACTTTTCACACAAATCCCATTTGACATAAATAACCTATTCCAAATCTAGGAACAATAATTTTAACATGATAGCATCGATTCAACTCCCAGTCAAACCATGAACCTTCCAAAGTTTCAAATTTTCAAATTTCGCCAAATAGAGCCAAATCAATCTAGGAGCCTCCAAATCCAAATCCGGACTTACGTCTAAGTCCAAAATCACGATACGAACTTATTGGAACTATCAAAATACCATTTCGAGGTTGTTTACTCACAAGTCAAACATCGGTCAACTCTTTATAGTCCAAGCTTCCAACCATGGAACTAAGTGTTCCAAGTAACTCCAAAACCTTTCCAAAACCAAACCAATCATCCCTGCAACTCACAAAATAACAAACAAGCATACAAAAAGCATAAAATAGGAGAACGAGACTCAAATACACAAAATGATCGGTGGGCTTTACACTTTTACAAAAAATTTGTTTCCTATATTAGTGGAAATAGACTCACAAGTATTGGTTGACCTCATCGCAACAACTAAAAAAACTACTATCTTTCTCACATTTGTTAATAATTGCAAGTTTCTTCTAAGGGTAATGGACTAACCGCCATTATGCCATACATATAAAGAAGCTAATAGGGTAGTAGAGTCCTTGGTGCAAAATGGAAAGATAGGAATGATAGGAATCATTTCAGATATCCTATGTTGGAATCTCTCTCCCTTACATGTTTTATTTCTGTACCGCAAAGACTTGTTGGGATTAAGTCATTTAGATTAATCCCAATTTGTAATAATATTCCTTGAACTATTTCTATGCTTTTAATAAATAAACTTTAATCCGAAAAAAACTTATGTAATTTATAGCTATAATTGAAACTCAATTGCCACGAGTATCTGACATCTATTATACTTAGGACATCTCCAACGCCAACTGCATTTGCTATAATGTAGGTAGTTTTTGGAGTAATTGGTTTCCAACGTTGCTGCACTTTTGGCTGCAAGATGGGGGATGAATAGTGTCACTCCAAATTTGGAGTGACACTATTCATCTCATCCATTACTATTTTCTATTACTTTATTATTATTTTTATTATTTAACTCTTTTAATTTATCTTTTTATATATACCTAATTATATTTATGTAATATCTTTATAATATTAATTTTACATCTTAATTTTGGCGTATAATTTTGATAAATTAGTTTTTGTGCATTTATTATTTTTATGAAAAATTGTAAATTAATTTTATTATAAGTTATAACTGTACAAAAAATATATAATTGTGAGAATGCACGGGAGAGAAATATTATTATTGATATTGGTTACTACATATAATACAAGAGGTCCTAATTATAGCTATAGTCTACAACGTACATATTACTCCCATTCCAATGTGGGACTACACATCACTGTTACTAACACTCCCCCTCAAGCCGGTACATACACATCATATGTACCGAGCTTCTTACATATATAACTAATACGAGAATCAGTAAGAGACTTAGTGAAAATATCTGTTTGTTGATAATTCAACTTCACAAACTTTGTAACAATATCTCCTGAGAGTATTTTTTCTCTGACAAAGTGACAGTCGATCTCAATGTTTTTAGTTCTCTCATGGAACACCGGATTTGACGCAATATGAAGAGTAGCTTGGTTATCACACACTAGTTCCATCTTGTCGATTTCTCTGAACTTTACTCCTTGAGCAAATGCTTGATCCAAACTAACTCACACATTGCCATAGCCGTGGTTTGATATTCGGTTTCGGCGGTAGATCGAGCAACTAAACTTTGTTTCTTGCTCTTCTAAGAGACAAAATTACCCCCTACTAGAACACAATATCCAGACATAGAACATCTATCAGGAGGTGATCCTGCCCAATCAACATCTGTGTACCCAACAATCTACTCTTGGCCTCGATCCTCGAATAGTAATCATTTGCCTGGAACTGACATTATACCCAAAGAATTCAAACAACTACATCTCATTGACTATCATAGAGAGAATCCATAAACTGACTTACAACACTCATCGGAAAAGAAATGTCAGGTCTAGTCACTGCGAGGTAATTCAATTTGCCAACCAATCTCCTATATCTCGTAGGATCTCTAAGAGGCTTCCCCTGTCCAGGCAGAAGCTTAGCATTCGGATCCATAGGAGAGTCAATAGGTTTGCAACCCATCATTCCAGTCTCCTTAAGAATGTCTAAGGCATACTTTTGCTGTGAAATAACAATACCTGAACTATACTAAGCGACTTCAATACCTAGAAAATACTTCAATCTGCCAAGATCATTAGTTTGGAAGTGCTGAAAGAGATGCTCTTCAGATTAGTAATACCATCCTGATCATTGCCACTAATAACAATATCATCAACATAAACCACCAGATAAGTACACAGATTATTAGTAAAATGCCGACAAAACACAAAGTGATCAGCCTCACTACGAGTCATGCCGAACTCTAGAATAATTGTGATGAACTTACCAACCAAGCTAGAGGGGACTGTTTCAACTCATATAATGACCCGCGCAATCTGCATACACAACCGCTAAACTCCCGCTGGGCAACCATAGGTTGCTCCATATAAACTTCTTCCTCAAGATCACAGTGGAGAAAAGCATTCTTAATGTCTAACTAATAAAGAGTCCAATAATGTACAACAACCATAGACAAAAAGAGATGAACATATGCTACTTTAGCCACAGGAGAGAAAGTATCACAATAATCAAGCCCAAAAATATGAGTGTATCTGTTTGCAACAAGATGAGCCTTAAGCCGATCAACTTGGCCATCTAGGCCAACTTTGACTGCATAAACCCAAAGGCAACCAACAATAAACATGTCTGAAGGACGAGGAACAAGCTCCTAAGTGCCACTCGCATGTAAAGCAGACATCTCGTCAATCATAGCCTCTCACCATCCTGGATGAGATAGTGCCTCACCTATAGATTTAGGGATAGAAACAGTGGGCAATGAAGATATAAAAGCATAATAAGGTGATGATAGATAATGATAACTTAAACCGACATAGTTAGGATTAGGATTAAGTGTGGATCATACACTTTTGTAGAGTACAATTGGTTGACTAAGAGGAGACAAGTCTGCACTAGGTGCATAATCTGATGCAGGACGTGAATCACTGGGCCGGATGTTGGACGTAGACGACGATAATAAGTCAAGTGTGGTGGAGCTGCATAAGGTTGACCTGGATTATGTGGAGGAACTGGAGCCATAGGTGGTGGAACTGGAACTACAGGTGGTGGAGCTAGAGATATTAGTAGTGGAGATACAACTGGGGTTGTATGTGGTGGAGCTGGAGATGTAGAGGGAGACGAATGGGAGATAGTGACTGAATCTTCAAAATGAACCGGTAGTACCTCTGAAATATCTAAGTGATTACCTGGAATAGTGAAGTATGATTGAGTTTCAAAGAAGGTAAAATTAGCTAACATAAGGTACCGTTAGAGGTCAGGAGAATAGCCTCGATACCTCTTTTGCGTTCTCGAGTAACCCATAAATATGTACTTAAGAGCACAGGGAGCTAACTTTTCTGTTCCTGGAGTAAGGTTATGGACAAAACAAGTGCTTCCAAAGACATGGAGTGGAAGAAAGAACAAAGGTAAGTGGGAAAACATGATAGAGAATGGAACTTAGTTCTGGATAACTGAAGATGGCATACGATTAATATGATAGAAAGGTGTAAGAACTGCATCCCCCCAAAAATGCAATGGAGCATGAGATTGTATGAGTAGGGTACGAGCAGTTTCAATAAGATGTCTATTATTTCTTTTAGCTACCCCATTTGTTGATATGTGTACAGACAATATGCTTGATGAATATTCCCATGAGATTTCATAAAGTGCTGACATAGGGAAGACAAATACTCTCGGGCATTATCACTACGAAATGTGCGAATAGAAACCCCAAATTAATTTTGAATTTTAGCGTGGAAGCTCTAAAAAATAGAAAATAACTCATATCGTTTTCTTTATCAAAAATAACCAAGTGCACCTGGAATGATCATCAATTAAACTGAAAAAATAGTGGAATCCCAAGGTAAAACTTACCGGACTAGGACCCCAAACATCTAAATGGACTAAAGTAAAAGGTGACGGTGTTCGATTATCAAGACACCGAGGGAAATGTGAGTGAGTATGCTTACTGAGCTGACAGGACTAACACTCTATATCTGACAAGTGAGATAAACCAGGTACCATTTTCTAAAGTTTTGACAAAGTGGGATGTCCCAACCGTTTATGTAATAAATCTGGTGAATCAGTAACAGGACAAGTTGTTGCAAGAAGACAAGATGTGAGTCCATGTGATTTAGAAAGGATAAGGTGATAAAGTCCATTTGATTCACGCCCGGTACCAATGATCCTCCCTGTACTGTGTTCTTGTATAATGTCATGGTCATCAAGAAATAAAACATCGCATTTAAGTGATTTGGCTAAGCGACTAACAACTATGAGATTAAAAGGACTACTGGGAACATAAAGAACTGAATCTAAAGGTAAGGAAGGAAGTGAGCTTGCTTGACCTATTGCAGTTTTCATGGTTTGAGACCTATTGGCCATTGTGACTAGAGACACCAGAGATTTGAGACCCATTGAGAATACGAAATAGTAGTGAAAAGAGATTTGTTACCAGAAATATGGTCCAATGCACCTGAATCAATGACCCAAGACTCAGAGAATGAAGATTAGGAGATAAAAGTCCGATATGACCTATTTGAACAACAGAAGCTATCTCAGAAAATGTCTTCTTTCATGCTTTGTACTAAAGGAACTCAATATAATCTGCTAAAGAAACCATTCGACTATTCAAAGTATTGGTTCCCATGTTGCTACAATTTGTAGTAGTAGGGTTAACTTGAAATAGTGGAAATCAATAACTC
Source organism: Nicotiana tabacum (assembly GCF_000715075.1). NCBI lineage: Eukaryota > Viridiplantae > Streptophyta > Magnoliopsida > Solanales > Solanaceae > Nicotiana > Nicotiana tabacum. The sequence goes on from NC_134085.1 coordinate 56,787,461, forward strand.
CTGTGGGAAAACTAAAGAAAAGCTGGGAAAACACTGTTTACAGTAGAAAACAGAACACTATTTTACGCCGGAAATAGTGTTCACACCGAAAAACATTGTAGCTCACCGAAAAATTGTAAAGTTGTCGGAATTTTTCGTAACCAGGATGGATAGACTCGGAATTCCCTTGCGAGCAAGTTGTCCTAAGAAAATCTTTTTCAAAAAATGGCCAGAAAGGGCTCCACGCGCCGGTGCGCAGAGCAGATCTCGCCAAACTCTGTTTTCTTTTTCGGGCGCGTGAGGGCACATGGGAAGGTATTTTTTCGGTGAGGTGGAGCAAGGTTTGGTCGCCTGAGCCTAAGGAGTCTTGTGATGGTGTTGGTTGTTGCACAATGCCAATGGAAAGTGATTTTGTTGCGAACAACCTCTTAAGTCGCCGGAAAAATTGCACGGCGACAAGGTCTTTCTTCCCGAAAGTCGCTGGAATGATGAACATCGATAAGTTTGTCACTAATGCTCTGATACCATATGATAATATACGGGAGAAAAATATTATTATTGATATTGGTTACTCCATATAATACAAGAGGTCCAATTTATAGCTATAGTCTACAAAGTACATATTACTCTCATTCCAATGTGGGACTACACATAAATGTTGTAAGCATGTGATTTTTGCCCTATTCGAAATACTCTTATAAAATCAAAGAAATTGATTTTTTCCAATTATTTGCCATTTTATAGGATTTTATTAATTGTTTGCATTTTGTGCACATTTAATTTTTATTAAAAATCGTAAAAATCCCCCAAAAATGTTAAAAATATCATGCATTACATTTAGATTTTATTTTTTTATTTTTAGGATTGATTAATCAATTAATTGCTTTATTAAAATGAAAATAAAAAAATTGGCTCCTTTTTACATTTTTAGCTTTTAATTTTAGATTAGTAATTTTTTTCTTTTAATTTAGGATCAACTAATTTTTATAAATATTTTAATTAGATAATTAGCTTAATTCTACAATTTAAATTAATTTAGGAATTTAACTTAGATTTTTTAATTAAGAAAAAGAAAAGAAAAACAAAGAAGAAAAGGAAATAAGAAAAGAAATTGAAGAAAGGGGTTTTAATTTGAATTTGGGCAATTTTAATACCCAAATTCAGTCCAAACCACCCTGGCCCAAAACCCTTACCCGGTCCAGCCCCCCATTAAACAAAACGTCATCGTTTCTCCTCCCATTAATCCCATCCATTGGATCATTTTGATCCAACGGCCCGCAACTGATTTCCTTCTTCCCTTATAACTGTCGGATAGACTCCCCTACCCCCCAAAAACACTCATAGACCCTTCTTCGTTTCTCTAAATTGCCGCTACTAGCCACCCGCTGGAAATCGCCCCACAGCGGTGGCGATACCCCAACTAGCCCAAAATTTCATCCCACAATCCCTAGCCTCCCGTCATCTCTATCCCACTATCAATTTCCCCAAAATCTCCACCCATTTGCTTTAATTTCAAATTTGAGATTCCAAAAGAAATAAAAAAACCCTAATCCGATTTCAATGGTTTTCAAAGCTCGATTCGTGCCAAAATTTATGCCATCGATTAGTATCATCATTGGCCCATTTCAAAGTGCACTAGATTCCAGTAGAGTCCCCTGTGAATGGCCAAAGATTCGTTGCTGTCATCGTTTCGTCTCCACTCATTCCCGGCCCAAAATTAGTGTATTCTTCTTTCTCTCATTACTTTGTCTCTTCTTTCTTTTAGTTTTGAATTATCAGTTAGGTTTTATTTTTGTTTTGGATTGTTTAATCGAGTTGATTAAGTTAGTGGATTTAGGATTAACTTGTTAATTATTTTGTTAATTAAACTAGTTTAACATTTTGGCTAGGTTTATTTAATAAGCTGTTTTGTTATTCTTCTGAATGGGACAGTTGAGGGGTATTAGTTAAGGGGGCGTATGTGGTTTGAAATGGTTAGTTTGAGACTGTTGCTTGAACTTATGTGTTCTTTTGTTAGCTGTTTGTAATTAATGAAAGCTAAAGAGCCGATGGAATTTGAAAATGGTGTATTCTTGGCATTAAAAATCATAGCTTAGGTCATTGAGATGGCTATTTGTATTAAACAGAACTAAAAGAGGTTAATTTGAAGGTAAGAATGGACAAACCCTAGGTAAAATATCAGATTGTTCTAGATTTTGCATAGTTGTCCCCATCCTTAGCATGAAAATGCTGATATTGGATGGGAAAAGGACAGACAGTTGTAAAAAGATGCTGTACTATTCTAAAATTTAAGAATTTAGGTTAGAATATTCCATTTTGATGCCATCTTTGAGCACTCTATATAAAGAAAGCATTCACTCATACTCACACACACAATTGTGATGACCCAAAAGGTCATCACTTATTTTAGAAATAAATTCTGTGTTCCGAGGCTTTAAAAACCTCTTTCTGTCTCACCTCAATTTACGTGCGTAGTTCGGGCATGTATACGGAAATTCATTATGTGAAAATCTGTGAAGAATGATAAATTTTGCTTTTAAAAAAAATTTAAGTTGAATTTGGTCAACATTTTGGGTAAACGGACCTGGACCCATGATTTGACGGTCCCGAGGGTCCGTAAGAAAATATGGGACTTGGACGTATGCCCGGAATCGAATTCCGAGGTCCCAAGCCTGAGAAATGAATTTTTAAAGAAAATTATTTTCTGGAATATATATGAGTTTTTGGAAATAAAATATGTTTGAATTTGATGGTATCGAACCCGTATTTTGGTTCTAAAGCACGGTACAGGTCTTATATGTGATTTAAGTTGAGCCTGTAAAATTTGGTAAGAAACGGAGGTCATATGACGTGATTTAGAACCTTAGTTATAAAATTTGAAACTTTGAAAGTTCTTGAGATTTTCTTTGATTTTGATGCGAAATTCACAGTTGTTGATTTATTTTGATGATTTGAGTGCACGAGCAAGTCCGTATGATGTTTTTAGGTTAGTGTGCATGTTTGGCTTGGAGCCCCGAGGGCTCGGGTAAGTTTTGGATAGGCCACGGAGTGAAATTTGGACTTAGAAAATTGCAGGTATGTTGCAGGTCTGCAGGCTTAGCATTTGCGAAGCCTATGCATAGCTTGGCTCGCAAATGCGAGTTTGCAAATGCGATACAGTATTGCAAATGCGAAAGTCAACCTAGGCTACCTTGGTCGCAAATGCGACTTTTGTATCGCAAATACGATATCGCATTTGCGACAGGTCCCTCGCAAATGCAAAGGTGATCGGAATTTCCCATGGTCGCAAATGCGACGTATCTTTCGCATTTGTGAAGTTAGAAGGTTTCGAAGGGGTTCGCAATTGCGACATCTGCGACCTGCAAAATCATAACTTAGCCGAAAATCTTTCATTTTTCAAACCTTTTCAAAACCTAAACACCTTTGGGCGATTTTTCAAAGACAACTACTCTTCCAAATCGATTGTAAGTCATTTCTAACTCGTTTTCATTAATCTTTATCATCTTTTCACATGATTTCAACTCAAAATCAATGATTTTCATGAGGGAAATTGAGTGTTTTGGGTAGAACCTAGGTTTTTCAAATTTTCGGAATTTGGACCTCGATTTGAGGTCCGATTTCAAAATAAATTATATATTTGGGTTCGTGGGTGAATGGGTAATCGGGTTTTTGTTCGAACCTCGGGTTTTGATCATGGGGTCGATTTTTGACTTTTTGGGAAAAACTTTAGAAAACATATTTTCATGCATTAGAATTGATTCACTTAGCATTTAATGATATAGTTAAGTAACTTGTGGCTAGATACAAGCGAATTGGTGGTGGAATCAAGAGGTAAAGCGATAGTTTAGGCTTGAATTGTGTTTGTGGCATCGAAGTAAGTGTTTGGTCTAACCTTAACTTGAGGGATTAGGAGTTGTGTCCTATTTGCTATTTGTTAGTTGTTGAGTACGACGTATAGGCATGGTGACGAGTATCTATACGTTGGTGGCAAACATGCCCGTGAGTCTTATGATTAATGTGACTCCGTTTGTATTGTTCATGTCTTATGTGATGATTTCTATTGTTGAGCAAGGCTTGTGGAAGTAATATTGATATTTGAACATTGAAGAGCATTGGCTCAAGTTATAAAACAATTGTGGAAGTATAATTGGCAATTGAACCTTATAGAGCATTGGCTCAAATTGTGAATTGAGTTGTGAATTAAATGTGGAAAAGAAAAGAGGATTATGATATTGTCTCCCTTGCCGGGATATTGTTATTTTAATATTATCTCCCTTGCCGGGATGTTATTGTTTTGATATTGTTTCCCTTGCCGGGATATAATTGTTGTACTATTATTCCCTTGCCGGGATTTTATTGTGAATTTGTTGATTCCATTGCCCTTATTGCTTTGTGATTGTTGTTTGGGTGAGAAAGAGTGTTAAAGCGCGAATGGTGATTCCGTGTATGATTTTTGTGAGGAAGAGTGTAAATCACGAAGGGTGATGCCGTGTATGTTATTTGTGTAAGAGTGTTAAAGCATGAAGGGTGATACCGTGCCGCACGATGTACAATTCCGTGCCATGATATGAGTGTTAATGCACGAAGGATCATTCTGTGCCATGATTATGTGAGGTAAAAGCACGAAGGGTGATGCCGTGCACTTGTCTTTGATTTTCCTGATTTCTATTGATAATTGAGTTACAGTGTTCTTTACATTTAACTGTTGGTTTCTGTTGCTATTTGTTGTTCCCCGCAACATGATTTCCCCTTTCTATCTTTAATTGTAGAGTTTTGCTTTTATTTTCCGCTGTTTATGATTTAACTGCATAGGTTTATTTGATAGTCTGGTCCTAGCCTCGTCGCTACTTCGCCGAGGTTAGGCTAGGCACTTACCAGCACATGGGGTCGGTTGTGCTAATACTACACTCTGCACTGTGTGTAGATCCCGGAACTGGAGCATACAGACCTTAGCTTTGGGTTGCTGCCTTCAGTCCATTCCGAGACCGAGGTAGTCCTACAGGTGTCCGCAGGCCTTGGCGTCTCCTTCTATCCTTTTATCCTGTTTCATTTATGTATTTCCGAGACAATATTGTATTTATTTTTTGGACACTTATTTGTAGTATTCTTAGACCGTCTGTGAAATTGTGACACCAGTTCTGGGTAGTTTATGTATGGATTAGTATTGGCATCTTTATTAAAATATTACATTTCAGTCTTCCGCTTATTAAATTCCGCTGTTTATCTTATGTTGGTTATTAATTGTTAAAGGATTAAAGTGGGAAAAAGATAAATAATTCAAATGGTCAGCTTGCCTTGCTTTCACTAATATGCGCCATCACGACTTTCGAGGGTGAAAAATTAGGATCGTGACAACAATCATCAGCATTTTCTGCACAAAAAGGTTCTGAAAACACACATATATACTGCTCGAAAAATACATACTGATTCTGAAAATACCAAGATGGACACAAAAACACTCTAAAAAATTGGTTTTTTTTAGTTGTGTTTTTTTTTTGGAAAAACTTGTTTCTTTAGCTGTGGTTTTTTTCTGGTTAAAACTGGTTGATTTTGGCTGATTTTCTGGTTGGTATTCTGAGTTGCTGTTGGGTTAAGCTCCAAATCACTTCTATTTATTGACCTTTACTTGGTCCATTTGTTGCTGTTTTTGGATCACTATTAGGTATGTATCACACCCTATATTGAATGAATTTTCCTGTTTAAATCTAATCTGAATACTTGTATCTTTATGCTTAATTTCAGATTTAGGTGAGTATACTAGTTGATTTATATTTGTTAAGATTTGAGATTTGAATACCTTCTGGTTAGCATAAATATGACTGTTTGGTCTAGGTCTATTTAAGATAAGTGTGAACTTGAATTCTTGTTTTAATCATTTGAATCTGAAGTCTGCTTTTAGCCTTAGGCTTGTGTGTCTTCCCTTTTGTGACTGAAGCTTTCCTGTTTAATTCCAAAAATTATCATGTTTAGATCAGTTGTTGCCTAGAAGTTAGGATAACGAATTAACCTCCTACGTGTTCGAAATCCCTGTCCTAAGTGATAATTTGCAGATTCGTTTGCCCCAGTTAGATACTCAGGCTTCAAGTAGTCACTTTAAATGATATTGAAGATATTTTATTGATCATGAAATTTAGGATAGCCTTATTTATGTATCATGGTTTTGTAATAAACCTCATAGTACTAGTTTAACCTTTCTTCTTCTTTATTTTAGTTTGAAATTTTGTAAATAATTATTAATGTTTAAGCATGATGGGTATACCAGAATATGTAATAATATTTATGTTTCTGACTTTGGGTCATTTATATAAAAAAAATCTCTTTGTCATGGGCCCTATTAAATAGGATAGAATCCTAGGCTGGCGGGTCCAAAATGTTAGACCTTGAAGAGATTTGAAAAACAGACCTTACTGGGCCAACTATTTGTGGCCCATACTTTAAAGTCCTTTAACGTTATATGGCCTTCGTAAATCTATTTGAAATCCAACCTATGATATATGTCATGTATTATTAGTGTCAGTAGCCAATTCAAATGCCATGATTATTTCTATGTAACGTTCCTTGTATGAATCAATTTAAGCTGGACAACCTTTATTTTCTCTTTCGAAATGGCTAAAAACAGGACTGGCGTAGTACTTAAGCACGAAACTGGGCCAGATTTCAATATGGCCCAGATCCTTATTTTTAGGCTTACACCTTAGTTGTTAAAACACCTTGACTAAACCTACATGTTGTAGTCCAAATATTTATTTGACCTCTATATTAATCTTGCAAATTGTTTTAGGAAGACGATTTTCTAAAGATAACAAAAGTGTTTAGACTCGTCCCTAATTAGGTAATTGATACATTTAGAATTCTTAGGCTTCTTTAATAAAAAAAATCAAAGTATATGTTCACGTAACTTTGAATAAAAATAACTTTTCTCATTACCAGCGTTTTCTTAAAATCATGTACGCGTTTACGTGACACAAATAAACTTCAAAAAATGAACAGTCGTAGTCTACTTTAGGCGCGAACTTGACAAATGTTAGCCTTAACTAATGAATTGCTAATACAATCTCCTTTTGAAATAAATTGAGGTGCGCCATTCACATTTGAATCACCTAATCTATGACCCTCACATTAATATTATAACTTAGATATTAAATAATCTTGAAACATTCGTAGCTTGCTTTAGGCGTGACTTAGTCTATTTTCGTGATTATGTATACGTTCGCGTAACATAATTATGAATTTCGTTCTAAAAATAAATCGAGGTATGCGTTCGTGCAATTTCGACAAAACTTTCTTAATACTAATAAAGCGTGATTAATTGTGGACATGCACACATGACAAGATTCTTGACGCGCCAAACAAAAGAGTACACGTTCGCATGACTCGTTTTAAAACAACTCCTTAATTACGAATAAATCAAGCAATTAAAAGCGGTAAAAGGTAAATGCACATAGGTCCTAAAATGAGTAGTTAAACAATCTAAGCCAAGTATTAATTGCTAAGCGATCGTGCTAGAACCACGGAACCCAAAAATGCCTAACACCTTCTTCCGGGTTAACAGAATTCCTAATCTAGAATTTTTGGTTCGCACACTTTTAAATAAAGTCGATTTTCCTCGATTTGGGATTTTAAAAAATAAACTGGTGATTTGGGACACCAAATAAATTATCCCAAGTGGCGACTCTAAAAAATAAATAAAATAATCTTATTTCGATTTATGTTACTTTAATTGGAAAAACTCTCTTATATACCCCTCGGATGGTAAAAAGGAGGTGTGACAGCTTTGATGACTCTGCTGGGGATAACAGAACCCAGAACTTCTGGTTCAGGGTTCAAGCATTCGAGCTTGTTAATATGATTTTTATTTGGCTTTATTTATTGTTGATATTACTGTATTTTGTATACCTAATGTGCTAATTGCCATTTATTTACCAGTTAGATATTACTTGAACTGTATTTAAATGTCTTCTTACGCCTCCCTTCTGAATCTTCTAAAAAAATGGTGCACACGTTCGCGTGGCCCACCTTTTCAGTTAGAAGTTATACCAAATAGAGCGAGACTGGGCCAGCAACAAGGCCGGGCAAACTTTCGTGCTACCGGTACGTTGCCCCCTCTTCGTCTCGAGTTTGTTCGCTTGGGTAGGCCAGGTCTAGAATGCAACCCCAGGTTTAAACTTAGAATAACGTAACCTCATGCTGGATCCCTAGTAGGAATGTTTATTTGCATCACGTGCACTTGACCTTGGGTACTCAACACAGGAGTTGGGTCCCTCTAGGACAAGTGTACCCAATAAAAGACCATCCTGATGCATCCTACGTGCTATGGAATATTTATTTGTTTTGGCTTGCATATTGACCGGCTAGGAAAAGAAAATCAAAAGAAAAACCAAGAGTGAGTTAGGATAGAGAATTTACCCGGTTCTGAAAATCCTGGTATTTGAAAATATCTCGAAATTCTGCCAAAATTTTTGAAAAGAAAAGAGAAAAGAAAATATATTTCAAGAAATAAAAGTGAGTCAATATCACATATTTTATTATGTCAAAACTCACCGAACTACGCAGGTCTGATTATCACCGGATGTGGGATACGTAGGCAACCTACATAAGGTTCGGCTTCATTTTTGCACGAAATAATCAAATAAAGTGTAGTTTAGGGCTTTGATCAAAAGAATAAGCCGACCCAGCTTCGGTTATGTCTTAAGCCGTTCTTGCCAGGATAACCTTAGATTATCTTCAATTGTCGGAAGGCTATTCATGAAGAACGGGCAAGTCTGTCAGTAAGGTGTCTTTTTTCCATAAAATACCTTCCCCCGGCCTCAAAATTTATTTGGAATGGCGAAGGGGCCACGTTTACAAAAACGACCATTTTTGCTAAAGTAGCATAGGGGGGTCATTTTCCGTTGATTTTTTCTTTTAGAAATTGAAAACTTGTTTTACAAAAAGTCCACCGGAGTCCACCCTAACCTTAACCCTCTACAAGTACAAATTAACACTATCTAGAACCCGTCACAATTGGTCATAGAACAGGCTCAACTGCAACTTCGTATGTGGTGGAATGATTTAGATGAAGATGGTCAGGATTGGGTGAAAGAGCAGTTGGGTGCCCTTATAGACATTATGAAAATTAAACCCCGGGAGGATCTAATCAAAGCTTTGGTAACCTTTTGGGATCCGATCCACAACGTGTTTCGTTTCTCGAATTTCGAGCTCGCCCCTACTCTGGAGGAAATGGCCAGATATATTCACTTTGACCGAGACTTGAGTAAACAACAACTTATATTCCCAAGGGCTCCCTCTGTGCACAAGTTCTTTGATCTCCTGAATATCAGTAAGAAAATGAAGAAGGCCTATGTAAACAGAGGATGCTGTTCTTTCTACTTCTTGTACTTCAGGTTTGGGCACTCAGTTGGGTTCGAAACATATGAAAAGGGATTAAACAACAAACAAGATTAAAACATCTGGAAAATTCATCGTCGGTTCGCTTTCATTGTGGCATTTTTGGGAATTATGGTCTTTCCGAATACAGAAGGGACAATAGATACCCGTATGGCCAGAATTGCACAAATTCTCACTACTAAAAAATATCACACACTTGCTCCGTTAGTGCTGGCAGACATTTATCGAGCATTAACCTTATGTAAATTTGGGGCTCAATTCTTTGAAGGTTGTAACGTTCTTCTTCAAATGTGGTTGATCGAGCATCTCCGCCGTCACCCCAAGTTCATGAGTTATGGTTCGAGTAGGAACAACTTCATCAAGAATTATGAGGAAAGGGTGAAAGACTACAATTCTCCAGAAGGGTTTGAGGCTTGGGGCTCCCACTTAAGAACTCTAAAGGCAAGTCAGATTGAATGGACCCTAGGATGGCTTTCAGTAATGGAGGTCATACACATGACGGCAACACAAGGCTACCTAATGATGATGGGTCTAAGGAGTATCCATCCATACGCACCGCAAAGAGTTCTAAGGAAACTGGGAAGATATCAAGTGGTACCCGAAGATGCAAATTTGAGTACCCAAGTCATTAAGCTACACCCAGAAGCAACACTACCTGAGGCTTTAGTCCAACGAGATTGGAATGGTTGCCGATATATGAAAAGTGACACCCAGGTACCAGATCTTGCGAGAGGAGAAGTGGATCCAGATTATGCTGTGTGGTTTGAGAGAAGGTCTTGTGCGAATAATGAGCTAGAGCCCGAGTCCGAGACTAAAAGGCCCGCCAAAAGACCTCATGTTCAGGCTTTTGATGATAAAGTCCCGGAAAGGTTGGCCTTGGGGAGAGAAGGAGAAAAAATATCAAGTCACCATTCATACAAGGTTGACCTGGGGAGAGAAGGAGAAAAAATATCAAGTCACCATTCACACTTTGGAAGAAAAATTGAGAAACGTCGTATTCGATAATGATATACAGGCGCAAGAAGCTGAAGGTGAAAGGAGAAGATTGGCCCAAGAAAATGAAGCTCTCCGAGCCCAAATCTGGAAGATGAAAATAGCAGGTGAAAACCCGTTCAGAAGCAGAAAAGATGAAAACCTCATCCACAGCCTCACGCAAAAAGTATGTGACTATGAGGATGATTTGCAAAAGACTGAGGCTGAGCTAGCAAAGGCCCGAGCAAAGTTTGCCAGAAATGCAGAAGAACGGGCAAGTTTTGTTCGACGGTTGAAGGAAAGATAGGACAGAGGAGTCATGGGCTGGAAAAAGGAGCTTAATATCCTTGAGGATGAAATGAATAAACAAGCCAAAAACTTCGAAGCCAAAAGAGAACACTACTACGCTTTGATGGCACAACTAGAGGAAGACCTGCAGCATTTGCAAGAGCAAAACCATATGGCCACCCAGGTTTTGGAGGCCAGATCTCAGCAAATTTGGCGTTTGTTACAAGAAAAGGGCATCATCAGGGAAAGGGTTAGAAGAATCGTTGACTATATTGTGATGAAGTGCAACAAATACGAGGACATGACCAGGTCCATGTTCTTCACCGCGGTAATGATCTTTGTTCTCCAGATAATGACAACCTCTATCACCTCCAGGAAGACTTGGCACGTAGGCCCGCAGCAAGACCAACTAGTTCCCCTCGAGCAGGATTGGAGGCACTTATGTGCTCCTGATTGTTTTCTTTTCTCTTTTTGAGTCTGTATTTTAATTCCTAGAGTCTGTTTTAGTTTTTCAATTCTTAGGTAGGTATGATGGAGTCGTTGTAATAGAGAATATTAGGAGTTTTTATTTTATATAAAAATTTGAAGAAAAACCAAAAAAATGTTTATTTATTTCGCATTTATCCCTTGAACTACGTGATGATCTGATTCACGCGGCATTGTGATACATAGGCAATCCCTATCAAATCCGGTCATGGTTTTAAATAACTCAAGAATAAAAGAGAAAACAAGAAAAAAAGAGAAAACAAGAATAAGATAGAAAACAATGAGAGAGTGCAAAGAAAAGAGAGCAAATAATGAAAAACGCCGAAAAAGGAAAGATCGGGGAGATAAACAAAAGCCGGGATGAGACATGCAACCAGTGAAAAACATGTAGAAACACATTCAACTGTATAGGTGCATTACATACCCCAATGTGCGATTCCCTATGTGTTAATTGCCTCAAACTAACTGGTTTGTTGTGTCTGCTGTTGAGATTAGGTTCTGTTTTTAAGGTGGTTGGTTTGTGGTAACCTGGCTTCGCACCCTTACCTTACAAGATCCAAGGGAAGTGTCTAAATGTCATCAAAAAGTCATCTACCAACAATTCCCATCCTAGAGGATAGCCCGATATCGGTTATCCCAACATCAAAGTCAGCGACTGCTGAAGAGAATTGGGCACTACGCCTTCGCATGTTGGAAATGTGGGGCGCTTTGTCCAACAGTAGAGAGATGCCTAGTGCAATACATTGTTTCCTCAAGCTACTTCCTAGAGAAAGTGGAACCTCCAACATCACAATAAATTACCCGAACACCCCACTCGGATATCCCACCATCCCAGCCCATTTCGCTGGAACACCTTCTGAGGTTCTCCCCCAGGCATTGATTTCAGGAGTGGCTTCTAACATATTCACTGCACCACCAACCTCGGTTACGCACAACCAACTTTGCCCAGGCCAAGCTTTGAGCCATCATCCTTTACTTTCCAAGTACCACCTTTTCCATCCGACACAGCTAATTTGATCACCAATTCTCACCCTCAACAACCTCGGTATGAGTTTACTGAGGGACAAGAGAGAACTACAAAAAATCCCGAGCAAGAGGAAATCACTCGGAAAATAAAAAGCTTGGAACAAAGCCTCAAGAATATACAAGGCTTAAGTGGCCAGAAGAGTGTGTCCTATACTGACTTATGTATGTTCCCGCATGTTCATTTGCCCATCGATTTCAAGACTCCCAAGTTCGAAAAGTATGACAAACACGGGGACCCCATAGCCCACCTCAAGAGGTATTGCAATCAGTTAAGAGGGGAGGGAGGAAAAGAAGAACTCTTAATGGCTTACTTCAGAGAGAGTCTAGTCGGAATTGCATCCGAGTGGTATATGGATCAAGACAAATCTCGTTGGCACATATGGGATGATTTGGCTTGAGACTTTGTCATGCAATTCTAGTACAATGTGGACATAGCTTCGGATAGAAATTCTCTATCCAATTTTAAAAGAAATCTTTAGAGAGATTCCGAGAATATGCTGTCAAGTGGCGCGAACAAGCTGCCAGGGTGAAACCCCCGATGGATGAGACCGAGATGGTCAGTGTCTTCCTGTAAGCCCAAGAGGCTGACTTCTTCCAGAACATGATGTCTGCTATGGGAAAGCCGTTTGCTAAGGCTATCAAAATTGGGGAGATGGTCGAGAATGGTTTGAAAACGGACGCATATTGAGCCAGTCCGCTATAAGAGCTACATCCCAAGCAATCCAGAGCGGGTCAGGGGGTGTAGCAAACCGAAAGAAGAAAGAAGAAGTGTCCATGGTGGCCTCAAGTCTGAGAAACCCCCATCAGCCCTGAGGTTACTTTGCCTCCCCTTCAAACACCCCACAACATTATTACCCTGACTAAGATGCGGTTTATGCCATGACTCCTCAGCCTTATGCAGTGATGAATGCCCAGCCATACGCTAGGCCACAACAATAGTATAACCAAAATCGAGCTCCACATCCTAGAAATAACCCTCCTTACCAAGCTCCATATAATCCTCGTCCCCCACAGAATAACTTTCCATATAATGCCGGTGCTCGTGAGCCCCCCAGAAAAACCAACTTCACGCCCATTGGTGAATCATACTCTAGACTTTTTCCAAAGCTGGTCCAAATGGGTTTGTTGCAACCTGTACCCCCGAACAGGCAAAGCCTAGAGTCACCCTCTTACCGACCTGGTATCCGATGTGCTTATCATTCAGGGAAAGAAGTGCACGACACTGAGGACAGTTGGACTCTCAAAAGGGCGGTCGGAAATCTAATAGAGCAAAAGCGGGTAGTGCTGAGAGATGAAGAGGTCCCCAGTGTGACCGATAACCCATTGTCGGCTCACAACAACGGAAAGTTATTGGGATGATTTGTGAAGATAAAGAGTTTGACCCACCTCTGAAAGCTATCATTGCTATCGCCGATGTTGAAAAGAAGCTAAGGGCGGTGGCAAAGCAAGTTAAGGGGGAAAAGAAGAGCGGCTCCACTCCTTGAAGCGTAGAAAAGACTGTGGAAGCCAAAACAAGGGCAGTACCTCCTAAATATGTCATTTTGTATATTCCCCGGACCCCCAGGAAAGAACAGTTTGTGTTGAGTCCCCCCAAAAGGTTCGAGCTAAACAAGGGACCTAAGATGTATGTACCCAAATGGACTTATGTGGTGCGGGGACCAGTAATTCCACCTAGGCTGAACGAGCCCGTGATCATTAGCCGCGCACCATAAAAGCCCATGAAGGACCCCACTACAGTCCCCTAGAACTACAACAAAGTAATGGTGGCTTACAAGGGGAAAGAAATCATGGGGGAAGTGAATGAAACTAACCCGTATGGGAAGTATCTCAACTTGGAGGAATTGAACAAAACCAAACAGAAGCGTTTTTCGCTTAAAAAGCCAATAAGTGCTGAAGAGGCCGAGGAATTCTTCCGAAAGATGAAAACCTCGGACTACGATGTAATTGACCAACTCCGGAAGTCTCCCTCCCAGGTCTCACTTTTGTCTCTGCTGATAAGTTCGAATGAGCATCAGAAAGTGTTGATAAAGACCCTTAATAAAGCATATGTTCTGATCGAAACCACTGTTGAGCAACTGGAAAGAATGGAGGAACTATTTTTTGAAGTCAACCGAATTTCATTTAGCAGAAACGACTTGCCCCGGAAGGGGATGCCCATAACAAAGCTCTTCATTTGACAGTTAAATGTGAAGGGTACTATGTGAAAAAAGTCAAGCTGGATGGTGGATTTGGGGTTGACATATGCCCTCTGTCAACTTTGCAAAGAATGGAAATTAGGACTGGGAGAATCAGGCCTAACAATGTTTGTGTACGTGCTTTTGATGGCGTCAAGAGAGATACAATAGGGGAGATTGATTATATCTTAACTATCGGTCCTGTGGATTTTGAAGTGACATTTCAAGTCTTGGACATGGACACCTCCTACAATTTTCTCCTAGGAAGGCCTTGGATCCATGCGGTAGGGGCCGTGCCTTCTACTCTACACCAAATGGTTAAGTTTGAACATGAAGATCAGAAAATTGTGGTCCATGGAGAAGACGAGCAATCAATTTACAGGGATCCATCAGTCCCATGTCTCGAGGCTAAGGAAGGTAGCGAGCACATAGTCTATCAAGCTTTTGAGATTATGGTCGCAGATCAATGTGATGAAGGAAGCCCGTGTCCTCAACCTTTTTTGTCAAATGCGTCAATCATGATCGCCACTGAAATGATCAAGCATGGGTATAAGCCCGGGAAGGGGCTCGGGGTATCTTTGCAAGGTATCACGAAACCTATCACTTTAGATGCCAGTGAGAAATTCTTCGGTGTGGGTTTCCAAGCCACAGAAGCTAATGTGACATGGGCTAATGAACGAAAGAGTAATGGTTGGGCTTTGCCTCAGTGGTCCCGCATCTCTCCAAAACATTTATCAAGCCAAGATACATAGAGGAAGAAGATGAGGCCTTCACGGTCGAAGAGATTGAGGACATATGTAGATCCATGAGGCAAATATTATACGAAGCTCACATGGTACAGCCGGGAGAAGGCTCGAGCACTGCTTAGGTGCAATATATGGGGCCCGATGCCAAGCTGCAAAATTGGAAGGCTACTCCGTTCCCAGTCAGGCGGGAATCCCGGTAGTTCAGTCTTGCCATCTTTCTACATTCCGTGTTTTTCCAGGGTGTAACTCGAATGTTTCTTTTAGTTTATTGTCTTTAAAATTCCAATGGAAACCCTTCTATCTTCAAATTCAATGAAATGAAATCAATATTTCATCGTCTATGAATCTCTATCTTTATTCTTTCTGATTTTTGTTACTTTTCTTATTTCTTCTTTCAGTTCTAACAATTCAGCTTTAAATAACATGACATGCTTGCGACTTCACGCCCAGATCATAGCATGCTGTTTAATTATGAAATAATGAATCAAGAACCGGAATATGATGAAGATGAGGCTTTTAGGGAAATAAACCGAGAACTGGAACAATTTGAGAATAAACCTAAGCCAAACTTAAATCAAACCGAGCCGGTTAATTTGGGTAGTTCAGAAGAGGTCCAAGAAACCATGATAAGCATTCACATGGATGAAAGAACTAGGGATGTATTGATTAAGCTTTTGTTCGAATTCAAAGATGTGTTTGCTCTGTCCTATGATGATATGCAAGGACTAAGTGTTGATTTAGTTGTGCACAAATTGACAACTTACCCCGATCATCCCCCTGTCCAGCAAAAACAGAGAAAGTTCAAAACCGACATTAGCAACAAGATCAAAGAAGAGGTCACCAAACAGTTAAAAGCGAGTGTGATCCGAGTGGTCCGATACACCACATGGTTGGCTAATGTGGTCCCAGTGCCAAAGAAAGATGGAAAAACCCGAGTGTGTATTGATTATCAGGACCTGAACAAAGCAGGTCCCAAGGACAACTTGCCGTTGCCAAACATCCATATCCTTGTTGACAACTGTGCCAAACATGAGATACAGTCTTTCGTGTATTCTTATGCTGGATATCATCAGGTTTTAATGGATGAAGAAGATGCAGAAAAGACAGCCTTCACCATGCCTTGGGGTACCTATTGTTACAGGGTCATGCCTTTTGGTCTGAAGAACGCCGTGTCAACTTACATGAAAGCTATGACTGCTATCTTTCACGACATGATGCACCAAGAAATTGAGGTGTATGTGGATGATGTGATCATTAAATCAAGAACACAGGATGACCATGTGCGAGATCTAAGAAATCTCTTTGAGCTCCTTCGTAATATGACTTGAAGTTAAATCCAACTAAATGTGCATTTGGAGTTCCATCTGGGAAACTTTTGGGGTTTATAGTCAGTCGGAGGGGCATCGAGCTAGATCCAACAAAGATAAAGTCTATTCGGGATTTTCCTCCTCCGAGAACCAAGAAAGAGGTTATGAGTCTATTGGGAAGGTTGAATTACATCAACAAATTCATTGATCAGTTGACTTCCATATGTGAACCCATATTTAAGCTGTTGAAGAAAGATGCGGCGATTAGATGGACAGATGAGTGTCAAGAAGCTTTCAACAAAATCGAAGAATATCTATCGAATCCACTAGTGTTGGTCCCACCCAAAACCTGGAAGGCCTTTGTTTTTGTATTTGATAGTGTTGGAGAATTCCTTTGGATGTGTTCTCAGGCAACATGATGTGACCGGGAAGAAAGAACAGGCCATATACTATTTGAGCAAGAAGTTCACTAGTTATGAAACCAAATACACTTTGTTGGAAAGAACTTGTTGCGCCTTAACTTGGGTCGCCCAGAAGCTTAGGCGTTACTTGTTGGCTTATACCACTTACCTCATAACCAGGTTGGACCCTTTGAAGTACATATTCCAGAAGCCGATGCCCACATGGAGGTTAGCGAAATGACAAATCTTGCTCACCTAGTTTGACATAGTCTATGTCACCCGCACGACAATGAAAGCTCAAGCTTTGGTAGATCACCTGGCAGAAAATCCTGTTGATGATGATGTCAGCCTTTGAGTACCTACTTTCCGGATTAGGAAGCAAATTCAGTTGAGGTAATTCCATAAAACACCAATGCTTGGAAAATGTTCTTCGATAGAGCTGTGAATGCAAAAGGTGTTGAGATTGGGGCAATTTTGATCTCACCCACTGGTCAGCACTATCCGGCCATAGCCTGACTTCAATTTTTCTGTACAAACAACACGGCCAAGTATAAAGCCTGCATTATGGGCATGAACATGACAATCGATTAGGATGTGGAAGAATTGTTAATCATGGGCGACTCAGACTTGATTATCTGATAAGCCCAAGGTTAATGGGAGACTCGGGATGTCAAGCTTATCCCATATAGGCAACATGGTGAAGATCTTAGCAAGCGGTTCAAATCTGCCGAGTTTAGGTACATTTCTCGGTTTCACAATGAGTTGGCCGATGCACTAGCTACTTTGGCCTCCATGATGCCCTTCCAGGCAATGTCCACATTGACCCGCTAGAAATCCAAATTCGAGAAAGACATGGTTATTGCAGCACAGTTGAAATAGATCTGGATGTTCAGCCATGGTATCATGCTATCAAAATATTTTTGAAAACAAGGGAGTATCCCGAGCAAGCCTGTGGAGACCAAAAGAAAACTATTAGAAGGCTCACCTGTAGTTTCTTCCTGAACGGAGAAGTCTTGTATAAAAGGACTTCAGATTTGAACCTTTTAAGATGTGTGGACGCCCAAAAGGCCGGAAGAATCATGAATGAAGTGCACGTAGGAGTGTGTGGTCCCCATATGAATGGATACGTCCTTGCAAAAAAAAATCTTTCGAGCAGGTTATTACTGGATGACTATGGAAAAGGATTGCTTCAGTTTTGTCCGAAAATGTCATCAGTGTCAAGTACACGGTGACTTGATTCATTCACCGCCTTCAGAACTGCATCCTATGTCAGCACCATGGCCATTCGTTGCTTAGGGTATGGATGTCATTGGGCCAATAGAGCCGAAAGCTTCAAATGGGCACAGATTTATCTTAGTGGCCATCGACTATTTCACAAAGTGGGTGAAAGCAGTCTCTCTCAAAGCCGTCACCAAGAAAGAAGTGGTGGACTTCATGCATTCCAACATTATCTGTCGTTTTGGTATTCCTAAAACTATCATTATAGACAATGCTGCAAATTTGAATAGTCATTTGATGAGGGAGGTATGCGAACAATTTAAGATCACGCATCAGAATTCTACCGCTTATCGGCCCAAAGCTAATGGTGTTATTGAAGCAGCGAACAAAAATATCAAGAAGATCCTCAGGAAAATGATTCAAAGTTCTAGGCAATGGAATAAAAAGTTGCCTTTTGCATTGTTGGGATATCACACAACTGTGCGCACATCAGTTGGGGAAAACCCCCTATCTATTGGTTTATGGAACTGAAGCTGTAATACCCGCAGAAGTTGAAATTCCATCTCTTCGAATAATCGTTGAAGCTGAGATTGAGGATAATGAGTGGGTCAAAACCCGTTTAGAACAATTAACCCTGATTGATCAAAAGAGGATGGCCGTAGTATGCCATGGGCAGTTGTATCAACAAAGAATGGCCCGTGCCTACAACAAGAAAGTGCAGCCTATTAACTTGAAGTAGGGCAACTCATTTTGAGACGTATTCTCCCGCATCACAAGGAAGCAAAAGGAAAGTTCGCTCCAAACTGGAAAAGTCCATACATTATAAGACAATTGTTGCCGAAAGGGGCATTGTACTAGGGAGACATTGAAGGAAATGACCCTGAAACAACTGTCAATGCAAACACGGTCAAAAGGTATTACGTTTAACCATTCGGCGATACAAAGATTCTCCGGTTGGTTGACGAAGGCTTTCATTCTCGCTACCCAAACACTTTAACCCTTTGCTAACCCTTTGAGCCGATTACATTTCTTTGATTACCCTCTTTGGAACTCGAAAATGTTTGTTAAAAACAACAACAACAACAACAACAACAACAACAACAACAACAACAACAACAACAACAAAAATAAAAATAAAATCAAAACCAAAGTTTCCCTAAACTACGTTCGACTTGATTCCGAAAGGATACGTAGGCAGCCTCTCTCTGGGGTTCAGTCACACCAAAACAAAAATCCACATCCCCCTCCAAAGTTGAAACTGGGGCATAATTTGTAATGGTTCGGCGATGGTTCGCCTGAAAGGTTCAAAAGTTGTAATTCAATCCAAACTCTTTTTACCCTAAATCCTGTTCAAAGTCTTTCTGATCAATCGGTAAAAATATTCAAAATGGGAATTTGTTGGTTATTTGGATCTGACACAATCAAATGAGAGAAATAAATGAGAGAGTCTTATTGGTGAAAACCCATACGGGCACCATGAGGCGAAGGTGAGCAGAGAAATGGAAAATGAGAGAGTTTTATTAGTAAAAACTCACAAAGAGCACTATAAGGCGATGGTGAGAAGAGAAATGAGAGAGGTCAGTTGGTGAAAACCCGCAAAGGGCACCGCTGATCGAAAAAGGAATTGATGACAACCATCAGCGCTGATAGAGTCCTGGCAAGGTTTCTTGGTTTTAAGGTATGATGGGAGATTAGATGGTTGGGCAGATCGGGTATCCAGTCTAAGAAGCATGTCATGTCTATTGAAGTCTTCATGTACTCCAGATAAGTCCTTCTTTGCTTTCCCCGAAAGGGACACTTCTCGTTTAAATTCATTATCCTGTCCATTGTTTACTTTTCTTTGAATCCCTTTCGGTCTAATCCTCCTCTGAAACTAATACAAAGAAAATATGGCAAGATTGGTTTTACAGGGTTCTGTTTAACAAAATCTAAAATTCAAGGAAAAGCACCCAGCCTCAGCAAGTGCATCAAGTCGATCTCGAGTGGCCATGATGGCCGATGCTCCAGAGTCAAAATTATTGAAAAGGAAAGAAATCCAAATTCAGGTGCCTATAAAGGCAAAATAAGACGAAAAGGCCAAATGCCCATATAGGCTAACCATCATGTGAAATTTTGGAAAGTCAAGATCCCTGGGTTTAGGAAAGAAACCGATTTCCATAAAGCCAGCGAGCAATGGAGATTTTTCATCAAAAGAGTTTGGCCGAGATCAATTGATCAAAACAATCAAGGCCACAAAACCAACCACTGTTTCAAACTTACAAATTGTTCTTTGATTTGAAAGCAGGAAAACAGGTGCAGTCCAAAACAACCTTGCAAGAAGCAGGTGCAATAAAGGCAAGATACGCAGAAACCAAAACGGTTCTGCAGCAAAAGTCGGCCCGAAAAGGGAAGTCCCATTTTACACTCTTCATTTATTCTCCTAAATAAATTGAAAAGTGAAGTAAAAAAAAAAGAGAGGAAGAAGAAAAAGAAGGAAGAAAAAGAAAGAAGAAAGAAAAGAAGGAGAAAAATTCAAAATTATGGTAGCTTAGGGTCCCTAATCTCTAGCTACATTTTTCCAACATAGGTTCCCATTCCCTAGTCGTTGCCAGCATAACCTGGTAGCCTTTTCCAGTATAGGATCCCACTCCCTAGTTGATTATCGGAATAAACCGTGGACCTCCCCGGCATAACCCGAGAACCTTTTCCGGCATAACCCGATGACTTTTCCGGCATAACCCGTGGACCTCCCCAGCATAACCCGAGGACCTTTTCCGGCATAACTCGATGACTTTCCCTGCATAACCCGTGGACCTCCCCGGCATAACCTGAGGACATTTTTTGGCATAACCCGATGACTTTCCCGGCATAACCCGTGGTCCTCCCCGGCATAACCCGAGGACCTTTTCTGGCATAACCCGATGACTTTCCCGGCATAACCCGTGGACCTCCCCAGCATAACCCGAGGACCTTTTCCAGCATAACCCGATGACTTTCCCGGCATAACCTATGGACCTCCTCGGCATAACTCGAGGACCTTTCCGGCATAACCCGATCATTTTCCCAGCATAACCTGGTAATCTTCCCAACTTAGGGCCTCCGATCCCCAGTTGATTCCATTGTAGATATAGGGTCTCCACTCCCTAATTTCTTTTCTCAGGGATACATAATCTCAATTTTAATTGCTTTCAATAAAGAAATAGTTTAGATTTTGTTGCAATAACTCACAAAATTTCCCTAGCGAAAATTGGGGCAGAAAGATTTCATTTGTTTGTTTGTTTTGGTGCCTGAGAAGGTTTTTACCTTGAGGCACAAGTTTTGAGGTGACCAAAAGAAGAAGTCTCGATTCAAATAAAAGGAAAGAAAAACAAGAAAAAAATAAGTGAGCTCTAAAGTGTAGAAGCGGAGAAAAGATGCTGACTGCTCAAGATATGATTGAAGTCACAAGCTTTGCATGTCCCGCCTTGACCCGAAAAGCCTAAGAAGAATGAATCAGTGGTTGCAGTTAAACGAGCATCAAGATTCAGATCAGAGTCAGCAGGAAGAGCCAGCCAAGACTCAAGATCAAGCTTTAGAAGGTTTATAGATAGGAATCTTGTAACTTGTAGCTGATAGACTTATCTAGTTTAGCTTTTCATTTTTCATTTTGGTGTAATAAGGAGCTCAACAAGCAGAAACAGCAGTGAAATCACAGTTTCTCGGTAGTTCCAGCTACCAAAACTTCCAGAAATACACTGACCTAATTCCTTTATAGCCAAGGATATGTAGGCAACATCCGAAGCAAGGTTCGGTCAGACTTTTTCCAAAAAATGCTTCCTATGGAGTTTCAAACTGGCAAAAATCGCTTGTAATTGCTCATTTTTATCTTTGCCCAAAAAACCCTTCGTGTTTCCGAGCAAAGAGGGGCAACTATGAGCATGCGATTTTTGTCCTATTCAAAATACTCCTATAAAATCAAAGAAATAGATTTTTTCCAATTATTTGCTATTTTATTGGATTTTATTAATTGTTTGTATTTTGTGCACGTTTAATTTTTATTAAAAATCATAAAAATCCCCCAAAAATGTCAAAAATACCATGCATTGCATTTAGATTTTTAGGATTAATTAATTAATAATTTCTTTATTAAAATAAAAAAAATTGGCATCTTTTTACATTTTTTATCTTTTAATTTTAGATTAGTAATTTTTCTCTTTTAATTTAGTATCAACAAATTTTTATAAATATTTTAATTAGATAATTAGCTTAATTCTACAATTTTGATTAATTTAGGAATTTAACTTAGATTTTTTAATTAAGAAAAAGAAAAGAAAAACAAAGAAGAAAAGGAAATAAGAAAAGAAATTGAAGAAAGGGGTTTTAGTTTGAATTTGGGCCATTTTAATACCCAAATTCAGTCCATATCACCCAGGCCCAAAACCCTTACCCGGTCCAGCCCCCATTAAACAAAACGTCGTTATTTCCCCTCCTTTTAATCTCAGTCGTTGGATCATTTTGATCTAATGGCCCGCAACTGATTTCCTTCTTCCCTTATAACTGTCGGATAGACTCCCCCTACCCCCAAAACACACTCACAGACCCTTCTTCATCTCTCTAAATCGTCGCCGCTAGCCACCCACCGGAAATCGCCCTACAGCAGCGGCGATACTCCAAACCACCCCAAAATTTCATCCCACAATCCCTAGCCTCCCCTCATCACTATCCCACTATCAATTTCCCCAAATCCCCACCCATTTGCTTTAATTTCAAATATGAGATTCCAAAAGAAATAAAAAAACCTTAATCCAATTTCAATGGTTTTCAAGGCTCGATTCGTGCCAAAATTTATGCCCATCGATTGTTCTCAGTAAGAACAATCAATCAGTATCATCTTTGGCCCATTTTGAAGCGCACCAGATTCCAGTAGAGTCCCCACTAATTGGCCAAAGATTCGTTGTTGTCATCGTTTCGTCTCTACTCATTCCCGGCCCAAAATCAGTGTATTCTTCTTTCTCTCATTACTTTGTCTCTTCTTTCTTTTGGTTTTGAATTATCAGTTAGGTTTTAGTTTTGTTTTGGATTGTTTAATCGAGATGATTAAGTCAGTGGATTTAGGATTAACTTGTTAATTATTTTGTTAATTGAACCAGTTTAACATTTTGACCAGGTTTATTTAATAAGTTATTTTGTTATTCTTCTGAATGGGACAGTTGAGGGGTATTGGTTAAGGGGGAATTTGGGGTTTGTAATGGTTAGTTTGAGACTGTTGCTTGAACTTATGTGTTCTTTTGTTAGCTGTTTGTAATTAATGAAAGCTAAAGGGGCGATGGGATTTGAAAATGTGGTACTAGGCATTAAAAATCAGAGCTTAGGTCATTGAGGTGACTATTTGTATTAAACAGAACTAAAAGGGGTTAATTGTGATGTCCCAAAAAGTCATCACTTGTTTTAAAATGAAATTCTGCGTTTCGAGGCCTTAAAAACCTCTTTTAGCACCACCTCGATTTGCGTGCGCAGTCCGGGCGCGCAACCGTAAAAAATGATAATTTTTGACTATAAAATAAATTAATTTGACTGCAGTCAATGTTCTAGGTAAACGGAATCAGACCCATGATTTGACGATCCTGGAGGGTCCGTAGGAAAATATGGGACTTGGGCGTATGTCCGGAATTGAATTCCGAGGTCCCAAGCCCGAGAAATGAATTTTTGAAGAAATTCTTTTCTGAAAAATATAAAGGTTTTTGAAAGTGAAATGTTATGTGAAACCTATGGTATCGGTCCCGTATTATGGTTCCGGATACCGGTACAGGTTCAATATGTGTTGTCGGTAAAGTTTGGTAAGAAACGGAACCCATTTGGCATGATTCTGACCTTAAATGCAAATTTGATGTTTAAAGAAGTTTTGAGAAATTTCATCGATCTTGAGGTTTAATACGATATACATGATGTTATTTTGGTGATATGAGTACACGAATAAGTCCGTAGGATGTTTTTGAGGTTGTGTGTATATTTGGTTTGGAGCCCTGAGGGCTCGGGTGAGTTTTGGATAGGCCACAGGGTGCATTTTGAACTTAGAAAAGTTGCAGATTTCAGCTGTGCATAGCAGGCCTGCAGACTTCACATTTGCGAAGCCGGGCTCGCAATTGCGATATCGCAAATGCGAGTGGCTGATCGCAAATGCGAAGGAAGCCAGGCCAACTAAGTCTCGCAAATGCGAGCTTTCTTTCGCAAATGCGAAAATCCCTGTCCCAGCCTTGAGTCGCAAATGCGATGAAGTTGTCGCAATTCCAAGTCGCAAATACGTCCAGCTGTTCGCAAATGCGAAGATCCTATTTTCCTAAAGGGTTCGCAAATGCGAAGCATGTTTTGCATTTACCAACTTAGCAGAGGTTGGGGCTCGCAATTGCGAACCCCTGTTCGCATTTCCCATACCTGCGACCTGCAACTTTTATACTTAGCCGATTTTAAACCCATTTTTCATATCCTCTCAAAACATAAACACATTAGGGCGATTTTTTCAAAGGCTTCTTATTCTCCAAATCAATTGTAAGTCATTTTTAACTTATTTCCTTCAATCATTAACATCTTTTAATATGATTTCAACTTAAAATCAATGATTTTCACGGGGGAAATCGGGTGTTTGGGTAGAACCTAGGTTTTTCAAAATTGGGGATTTGGACCTCGATTAGAGGTCCGATTTCAAAACAAATTATATATTTGGGTTCATGGGGGAATGGGTAATCGGGTTTTGGTTCGAACCTCGAGTTTTGACCATGTGCGCTCGGGGGCGATTTTTGACTTTTGGGTAAAACTTTAGAAAACTCATTTTCATGCATTGGGGTTGATGTAATTAAGTAACTTGTTAGTAGATACGAGCGAACTGGTGGTGGAATCAAGAGGTAAAGCTATAATTGAATCGTGAATTGTGTTCATGGCATCGAGGTAAGTGTTTGGTCTAATCCTAGCTTGAGGGATTAGGAGTTTAGTCCTATTTACTATATGGTAATTATTGAGTACGACGTATAGGCATGGTGACGAGTATCTATACGTTGGAGTCTAGCATGCCCGTGAGCCTTTATATTGTGATTATCATGACTTCATTGTATCATTCGTGCCTTAGTGGTGGTTTCTATTTGTGGTATAGAGTTTCTGGAAGGAATTGTGATCTATGAACCTTGAGGAGCGTTGGCTCAAGTTGTATAACGAATTGTGAAAGTATAAGTGATAATTGAACCTCCAGAGAATTGGCTCGAGTTGTGAAGTGAATAGTGAAACAGAAGTGAGAAAGAGAAGAGATCATTATGTTGTCACCCTTGCCGGGCTATTGTTGATTTATTTGTTATCTCTCTTGCCGGGATGTTGATGTTATTGATGTTGTTCCCTTGCCGGGATTAAATTGTTGAATTGTTGTTCCCTTGCCGGGACTTTTATTGTAACTTCATTTGTTCTCTTTCCCTATTGTTTGTGATTGTTGTGTGGGTGAGGAAGAGAGTTAAAGCACGAAGGGTGATGCCGTGCATTGTTTGTTTTGTGAGGAAAGAGTGCAAAGCACGAAAGGTGATGCCGTGTACGATTGTGAGGAAAGAGCGTAAAGCACGAAGGGTGATGCCGTGCCGCATGATGTACCATTCCGTGCCGATTATATTAATTATATGGTGAGGAAAGAGAGTAAAAGCACGAAGGGTGATGCCGTGTATATTTTTATTATATGATTGCTTTGGTAAGGACGAGAGTAAAAGCACGAAGGGTGATGCCGTGCATTTGTTGATTTCTGATTCTTTATTGATATCCGAGTTATATTGTTCTTTTCATTACTTGATGTCTTTCTATTCGGAATTGTTATCTCCCCCGTATCATGCTTCCCCTCCCATATTGACTGGCTATTTCTGTATTTCTTTCCGCTGTATATGTATTTGAATTGCACATGTTTATTTGGTAGTCTGGTCCTAGCCTTGTCACTACTTCGTCGAGGTTAGGCTAGACACTTACCAGCACATGGGGTCGATTGTGTTGATACTACACTCTGCACTATGTGCAGATCTCGGAGCAACTTTTGGACTGTAGTGTGGAGACTACCTTCAGTCCACGCGGAGATCCAAGGTAGACATGCAGGCGTCCGCAGGCCTTGGCATCTTCTCTATTCCTATTTCCTGTTTCATTTTCCTTTTATTCAGAAATAGTGTATTGTCATTTTCTTTAGACTTTGTATGTAGTAAATCTTAGACCGTCTGTGACACTGTGACATCAGGTTTTGGGTGCTTTAGGTTTTAGGAGTTGTAACAGATGCAGATTTCAGATATTTAATTGTTATCTTTCGCTTAATTATTTAAAGTTCCGCTATTTTCATTGTATCGTCTTTTGTTTGTTTTAAAGAAATAATTAAGTAATAAAATAAGTAGTTAAATGATTGGCTTACTTAGCTCACATTAGTAGGTGTCATCACGACTCTCGAGGGTGGAAAATCCGGGCCGTGACATTAATTTGAAGGTAAGAATGGACAAACCCTAGGTAAAATATTAGAAGGTTCTAGATTTTGTACAGCTGTCCCCATCCTTAGCATGAAAATGCTGATATTGGGTGGGAAAAAGGATAGACAGCTGTAAAAAGATGCTGTGCTATTCTAAAATTTCAGAATTTAGGTTAGAATATTCCATTTTGATGCCATCTTTGGGCACTCTATGTAAAGAGAGCATTCACTCATACTCACACACACAATCATCAGCATTTTCTTCACAAAAAGATTCTGAAAACACACAGATATACTACTCTGAAAATACATACTGATTCTGAAAATACCAAGATGGATACAAAAACACTCTAAAAAACTGGTTTCTTTTAGCTATGGTTTTTTTCTGGAAAAACTGGTTTCTTTAGCTGTGGTTTTTTTCTGGTTAAAATTGGTTGATTTTGGCTGATTTTCTGGTTGGTATTCTGAGTTGCTGTTGTTGTCTGGTTGTTGTTGGGTTAAGCTCCAAATCACTTCTACTTATTGACCTTTACTTGGTTCATTTGTTGCTGTTTTTGGATCACTATTAGGTATGTAATCACACCCTATATTGAATAAATTTTCCTGTTTAAATCTGATCTGAATACTTGTATCTTTATGCTTAATTTCAGATTTAGGTGAGTATACTAGTTGATTCATATTTGTTAAGATCTGAGCTTTGAATACCTTTTGGTTAGCATAAATATGACTGTTTGGTCTAGGTCTATTTAAGATAAGTGTGAACTTGAATTCTTGCTTTAATCATTTGAATCTGATGTTTGCTTTTAGTCTTAGGCTTGTGTGTCCTCCCATTTGTGACTGAAAGCTTTCCTGTTTAATCCCAAAAATTATCATGTTTAGATCAGTTGTTGCCTAGAAGTCAGGATAAGGAATTAACCTCTTATGTGTTCGAAATCTCTGTCCTAAGTGATACTTTTTAGATTCGTTTTCCCCAGTTGGATACTCAGGCTTCAAGTAGTCACTTTAAATGATATTGAAGATATTTTATTGATCATGAAATTTAGGATAGCCTTATTTATGTATCATGGTTTTGTAATAAACCTCATAGTACAAGTTTAACCTTTCTTCTTCTTCTTCATTTTAGTTTGAAATTCTGTAAATAATGATTAATGTTTAAGCATAATGAGTATACCAAAATATGTAATAACATTTATGTTTCTGACTTTGGGTCATTTATATATAAAGAAATCTCTGTGTCATGGGCCCTATTAAATAGGTTAGAATCCTGGGCTGGCGGGTCTAAAATGTTAGACCCCGAATAGATTTGAAAAACAGACTTTACTGGGCTGCTATTCGTGGCCCAGACTTTAAAGTCCTTTAACGTTATATGTCCTTTGTAAATCTATTTTAAATCCAACCCTATGATATATGTCATGTATTATTAGTGTCATTAGCCAATTCAAATGCCATGATTATTTCTATGTAACGTTCCTTGTATGAATCAATTTAAGCTGGACAACCTTTATTTTCTCTTTCGATATGGCTAAAAACATGACTGTCCCAATACTTAAGCACGAAACTGAGCCAGATTTCAATATGGCACAGATCCTTATTCTTAGGCTTGCACCTTAGTTGTTAAAACACCTTGACTAAACCTACATGTTGTAGTCCAAATATTTCTTTGACCTCTATATTAATCTTGCATGTTGTTTTAGGAAGACGATTTTCTAGAAATAACAAAAGTGTTTAGACTCGTCCCTAATTAGGTAATTGATACATTTAGAATTTTTAGGCTTCTTTAAAAAAAAAATCAAAGTATACGTTCGCGTAACTTTGAATAAAAATAACTTTTCTCATAACCAACGTTTTCTTAGAATCGTGTACACGTTTATGTGACACAAATAAACTTCAAAAAATGAACAGTCATACTCTACTTTAGGCGCGAACTTGATAAATGTTA
Source organism: Nicotiana tabacum (assembly GCF_000715075.1). NCBI lineage: Eukaryota > Viridiplantae > Streptophyta > Magnoliopsida > Solanales > Solanaceae > Nicotiana > Nicotiana tabacum. The sequence goes on from NC_134085.1 coordinate 56,815,809, forward strand.
GCCTTAACTAATGAATTGCTAATACAATCTCCTTTTGAAATAAATTGAGGTGCGCCATTCACATTTGAATCACCTAATCCATGGCCCTCACATTAATATTATAACTTAGATATTAAACAATCTTGAAACATTTGTAGCTTGCTTTAGGCGCGACTTAGTCTATTTTCGTGATTATGTATACGTTCGCGTAACATAATTATGAATTTCATTCTAAAAATAAATCAGGTATGCATTCGCGCAATTTCGACCAAACTTTCTTAATACTAATAAAGTGTGATTAATTGTGGACACGTACGCACGACATGATTCTTGACGCGCCAAACGAAAGAGTACACGTATGCGTGACTTGTTTTAAAACAACTCCTTAATTACGAATAAATTAAATAATTAAAAGCGGTAAAAGGTAAATGCACATGGGTCATAAAATGAGTAGTTAAACAATCTAAGCCAAGTATAAATTGCTAAGAGACCATGCTAGAACCACGGAATCCGAGAATGCCTAACACCTTCTCCCGGGTTAACATAATTCCTTATCTAGAATTTCTGGTTCACATACTTTTAAATAAAGTCGATTTTCCTAGATTTAGGATTTTAAAAAATAAACCGGTGACTTGGGACACTAAATAAATTATCCCAAGTGGCAACTCTAAAAAATAAATAAAATAATTCCATTTCGATTAATGTCACTTTAATTGGAAAAATTTTCTTATATACCCCTCGGGTGGTAAAAAGGAGGTGTGACAAATGTAACTAACAATAATCATCTCAAAAAATAAATGGTGCAAATATAAAATATTAGATTTTTCTAAAATTGAAAGGTGCGAATATAAAACATTAGATGTTGCTAAAATTGAAAATATATTAAATGAAAATACATTAAAATTGAAAATACATAAAAATTGAAACTATGGTAAATAACATAATAACTTAGTAGGGAGGTATGTGTTTTATAGATACACCAAAATTATGATAGTATTGAGTGAATAGGGGCGGGGATTGTTATGGTTGTGACTGTGAAAGTTGTTGACTTCTTTTATAGATTATTCGTTGTTGTTCTTGTCGCAAAAATTCACGACAAGTCGGATCGACAATAGAATCCACATCGATGACTTAAATTTTATTTTCTTCTTTCAATTCTTTTAGTCTTAGTTTTTATTTTTGAACAGTCAAAACTTTTTTTTTATCTCAGTTGCATTATTCATCGCCTCAACAATCTAATTATTTTCTGATTGGACTATCTTCATATAACCTTCATCTATATTTCTCTTCATTTTTTCTTTCTTCAGCCCATTAGGTCATTGTGATAATGTAGAATCACCTACAACATCCTCATTTAAATTTAGTGAAAATGATGATAAGTTAGGAGATGATAGATAGGGTGAATCAGGGTTAGAAGTCTCAGGCTCCGATGATATATTAGCATAGCCTTGCTTTCTTGGTTTTTTTCTTCCAAGATCGCCATCGTTAAACTTATCAAAATCCTTCATTAGAGTCCACACATGATCAAAATTAAAATATTTTTTGAAGTTCGGATCTTGCATAAATAAAGCTTTTGCTTGTGTAAGCTGCAATATTAAAATAAATTAAGAAAAATAATAAGTAAATATATAAAAATAAAGTATAAGTAACTACAAAATAAATACTCACAATATCTTAATCAAAAGTACCACTAAGACGCAAATTTTCTACTTGACGTACACATCTATTTAATTTTCTTACTGCCTTCTCAATCATTTGCATTCGGCTTTGCAACGAGTTTTTGGTGCGAATCTCCCAAATATCTTTTTTTGCATTATTGTATGCATCTATGACTCGACTCTGGATTGATTGATGCCCGTTATTGGATCTTGAGAAACATCTAAATGCATTTGGCATAATAGAATATCTTTACAGAGTATCCTACAGATCGAATGGACATTTTTTTCAAGCGATTAGAGGAAAAGTGTATTATATGTTTAAAGAAAAATAAAATCCAATTATGGTTATAAAAGGTTATGTTGGCACCTCAATATATAGAGATAAAAGTAGATAATATTTTAGTAGATGAGAATATGATAGATTTTATTTTGATCTCAACCGTCGAGTGGATTTGGCTTCGATCCAGGTCATTTGGTAATCAATCGAGACCGTGAAGGTGCTGATAATGATTTGTTTCTCTATTACTTTTCAAATAATCCCCACTTTAATGAGGGACAATTTCGTCGTAGATATCGAATGTCCCGAAATTTGTTCCTTTGAATTGTTGATGCAATTAAAGGTTATGATATGTACTTCAAACAACGCGTTGATGCGGTAGGTAGATTTGGATAATTAATTATATGATCATAGTTGTATTTAGAATGTTGGCATACAGTGTGCCGACGGATGCCACTGACGAATATATGAAAATTGGAGAGTCAAGTGGAATTGAAAGCATGAAGGCATTTTGCCGAGCAATCATAGAAGTTTTTGGCCATCAGTATTTGAGATCACCAATAGCTAATGATGTTGCAAGTCTTCTGCACATCAGTGAACATCGTGGTTTTATAGGAATGTTAGGCGGTCTAGATTGCATGCATTAAAGATGAAAAAATAGTCCAACAACATGGGCTGGACAATATGCAGGTCGTACTGGATCCCCATCAATAATACTTGAAGCTGTAGATGATTATGATTTTTTGTAATGACCCAACTGGTCGTTTTTATCTCTATCATGTCATTCAGCAGTTTGAGGCCATAAGCAGCTTCACTTCAGGTATTATGACTTGTGCGCATGGTCGGAATTGAATTCCGGGAAGTTCGGAGTTGATTTGGAAAGAGAATTCTCATTTCAGAAGCTTTAAGTTGAAAGAATTGACTAAGGTTGGATTTTTGAGTAAACAACCTCGGAATCGGGATTCGAAGGTTCCAACAGGTTCGTATGATGATTTCGGACTTGGGCGAATGTCCGGGCCAGATTTTGGAGGATTCGGGAATGTTTTGGCGCCTATTGTGGAAGTTAGCATTTTTGGAGGAATTTCATAAGTTTGGGTTGAAGTGCATTTTAGTGTTATCAATGTCCGTTTGGGAGTCCGAGTCTGGGAATAGCTCCGTATGGTGATTCTGATATTGGAAGCGCGATCATAAGTGAATTTGGAAGTCCGTAGGTCATTTTGGAGTCATTTGGCTAAAGATAGAAATTTGAAGGTTTTTGAGAAATTTAATCGGAAGTGGACTTTTTGATATCGGGGTCGGAATCCAATTCCGAAAGTTGGAGTAGGTACGTAATATCAAAGATGATTTGTGTGCAAAATTTGAGGTCAATCGGACGTGATTTGATACGTTTCGTCATCAAATGTAGAAGTTTGAAATTCTAAAGTTCCTCAAGCTTGGATTGGGGGTCGATTCATGATTTTAGCGTTGTTTGATATGATTTGAGGCCTCGAGCAAGTCTGTAATGGGTTTGGGAATAGTTGGTATGATTGGTTGGGGTTCCGAGGGCCTCGGGTGGATTTCGGATGGTTAACGGATCAATTTTGGAAATTGGAAGAGGAAGTGCAGCAGTTGTCTTCTGGTGTAACCGCACCTGCGAGGCTTGGGCCGCAGGTGCAGAGCGGAAAAAGTGACCAGGAGAGCAGCAAATGCGATTTTGGGCTAGAAGTGTAAGGTCCACATATGCGGTCATCTCACTACAGAAGCGGGACCGCACCTGCGGGAGTCGAGGCACAGAAGCGGAAAGGGGAGCCTAGAGAGAAACCGCAGGAGCGGTACAGGGGCCGCACCTCCGGAAACGTAGAAGCGGTTGTGTGACCGCATGTGCGGAATTACTGGCAGCAGTAAGGTTCTTTAAAAATCGGGGGTCTTGGCCATTTCCCTCCATTTTACTCTTGTTTGGGCCATTTTTGGAGAGCTTTAAGAGAGGGATTTCATCATCAAACATGAGGTAAGTTAATTTCACCCCTTGTGAGTTAAATACATGGTTTTGTTAGGGATTTGAACATGAAAATTGGTAGAAAATTATGGTTGGGGGAAAACCTAGAAAATTAATATTTTTGGATTTCGACCACGAAATTAGAAGAAAATCATATATTTGAGTTCGTAAGTTCATGGGTAAACTTTATCTTCGAGAAATTTCGGAATCCAGGCATGTGGGCTCGAGGGCAATTTTGTCAACTTTTTGAACGGGGTTAAGAATTGTTATAAATTATATTATAATGAGAAATTAAACATATATTAATGGATTTGCATAACTATTGGCTAGTTTTGAAGCATTTAACATCGAATCGAGTCTTTGAAAGGGTGTGGAATGCCGGTTATGGATCTTCAAAGCGAGGTGAATCTCCTTTCTAACCTTGTAAGAGGGAATTGTCCCCATAGGCGATATAATTGGTTATGTGCTCCTATTTGTGGGGTCTACATACGCACAAGGGGACGAGAGTCCGTGCGTAGCTACTATTATGTGTAAGTCCGGGTAGTCTAGGACCCAAAAGCATGCTATACTTGGAATATCTGTAAACTTGTTGGCAGTTGAATTGCTTAAATCTTATCGAATTGGTAAATGAATTTCTAAAAGGATTAAACTTCATTTTCTTAAATCACTAAAAGAGAATTGGCCTTTATTTGGATAAACGTTCTTTGATAAATTATTAATTTGCTGTTTGAGCATGTATTTCTAGGGGTAATTGTGTCGCATGTATGATTCCTGAGCAGGGTGTTTGTTTATTTATGTTGACCGCGTTACATGTATGATTCACGAGCAGAGTAATAGATACATCTATGGTTCGCGTCGTTCGACCCTCGGCAGTGCACATTTTACATTTATGTTGGATCGGGCCGTACGACCTCGGCATGATATGCGTATGCTTGTATTGTTTGCCTGAGATTTATAAATGTTGATAATTGCCTTTCCTGGCCGGAGATGAATTGATAAAAGATGATGAAAAGTAAATCTTTGGAATTCATTATTATTTGAGAAGTTGTTTACCTATTATCCGGGTTTATGAGTTTATAATTGCTTTATAAAAATTCATGATCTCCTCCCATTTTTTTACAACTATTATTATTGGACCACTAGTAAGTGTTGAAGTTAACCTCTCGTCTCTACTTCTTCGAGATTAGATGGGATACTCATTGGGTACACGTTGTTTTCGTACCCATACTATACTTGTTGTGCATTTTGTTGCACATGTTTATGTGCATGCAATCTCTAGTGGCCTAGTGTGTGTAGCAGCATGGTTGATACAGAGACTTAGGTGAGCTGCACTTCTCGAGACGACTCGCAACCAACAGAGTCTCTTTCAGATTATTGTATTTACTTTCTGTCCAATAATGTATTCCGAACGATTATTGTATTACATTATTTTCCTAGAAATTGCTCATGTACTTGTGACACCGGGTTCTGGGATGATTATGGTGTATCTTGTATTAACTTTTTAACATTCATATTCGATTTGAAATGATTATCATTTACTAGTGAAAATGAAAGAAAATCATAGTTTTTAAAATTATTAAAACGAGAATTAAATTAAATATTTTGGTTGGCTTGCCTGACAGCGGTGTCCGGTGCCATCACAACTCTTATTTTGGGTCGTGACAACATGGTATTAGAGCACTAGATTTAGGTCTCACAAGTCTTGAGCGAGTCTAGTAGAGTCTTGCGGATCGGTATAGAGACGTCTGTACTTATCTTCGAGAGGCTACAGGGCTGTTAGGAGCACTTCCCTTCTTGATTCCTCATCGTGCGATTTGATTCCTTGGGGCTTATGCCCTTGTTTCCTTCCTACTCAATCTTACGTGATGCAAACCGCTTGTTATAAATCGAGAATTGAAGAATTGTAATGGTACTACAGATGTGGTGTGGGATATTTCTCCCGGTATAGTTGGTTAGGCTATTGTCGCCGCCTTGCGAAATGATTTTTCTATCGTTTCGGCTCGATAGTTGTGCTTCTAAGAGCTTGGAGGCTATTCACAGGTTGCTATGATGCTCACGAATGGTTATCGCACCGTATTGGCTTGATGGAAGGATACTTGCCTATGTGTTGGTGCGGTGAATGATTTGAAAGGAAGTTTACTCAGTGCACGATTCAGAGATATGATATTTCATTTCCAGTAGAGGAAAAACAATTGGCCTTTGAATGTCCAGGTTTGGGGTGATGGAGTATCGAGACTTGGTATTTTCGAGCATGGTGGAATTTTCATCCGTGGCATGGTTTCGTCGTCCTTGATTGAATATGTTGAGTTCGCCAGTGTTATGGTTTTCTTCAATTTGCCTTTGGGGCAGTATATTGTGAAATAGTAATAAAGAGGCGACTGTCAGAGATCGCGATATGTGGTGGTTCAGGATTGAATCGGTATATCTAGTGTTGATGTCCCAAGAAAGATGACCTAGGGGAGATTTAAAGTTAGTAGTGGTTCGTGGGTTCAAGCGCTACGAAGATGGATTTTATTTAAGGCAACAGCTGAGTAGCAAAGGATGAGGAAGGACACGTGTGGAGTGTCAGGCGGTGGTTAAAACTTCTAGAAGGCCAGGTATAAGAAGCAAAGGTTGAGTAGTCAATTAAAGGGGTGAGTTCCGCCAAAGTGGGAGAGTGCGGTACGATGAATACGCACCTTAAAGAGAGTTTGGAATGATTTGGGAATTTTAGTGATTGGCGATCGGGATCTACGCATTTAAATTGAAGTATGGGCTATTATGTGGCATGAGATTTGATATAATGGAAAGGAGCTGCTTGAAATGAAGAAGGATACAACATAACTTTCAATTGGAAGGATGTTGTCGCACATTTAATTGATGTCCACGAGGGGTGAATGGACTTGTGCAGCTAGGGAGTGAGCTCGGAGTCAGGATAGGTTATTGATGTCGTAGTGATTGTACCCCGTGTAGCAGCGTTGGAGGATGTCGAAAAGTGATTTCCACAGGTGGGTTATCTCTAGTGAGCAAATCGGCGGTCACATGGTTGGCGAAGCTTCTGCGAAGAATTCTATTAGTTATAAAGCAAAGAGATCGGTCATGCGAATGTGGTTGATGATTCAGAGTATAAAAAGGGGTTTTACAAAAAGATTCCGAGACTTATGGAGGTTGATTGCGTAAGGTTATGTCAATAAGAGATAAAGAATCCCTGTGAATTCCAGAGTTGTGTAATAGTGGCTTCAAGCTAAGTGGGAGAGTCCCACCGCCTATGATTGGGTTGCATGGTTAACTTCTTGTGAGGTTTCTGGTTATTAGCATATTGATGGGCTATTTCAGCTATGGGAAAAGAACATAAGTGGTAATTAGAGGAAAAGAATTGTTAAAGGTGTGCTATGGTTGGCCTTATTGGCTCATGTTCAGACTTGGGGAAGGATTCATGATTTATGCCTTGTATAGATGCGGGTTTCAAGGGAAGTGATTCTGCCGGGTGCTTCGTCGAGAGGGTATTCATGTGCTAGAAGATTCATGGAGTTGATTATATTCGGGCCAAGTTAGAGCGGGTGGCTCTCAACAATGGTTCTAGTGGATTCATAGAGATAAAAGTGTGGTGCCTAATGATTTCGAGCCTATAGGTACGGTTAAGAATCAAGATTTGTAGCAGCTTATGAGAAGAGGCCCAGAATGTTCTATGATGTTTTAACTTGCAGTGTAGCATTTGGGAGGTATGAAATGGTTTGTGAGATTTGAGACAGCATGGTCTCATGATTCAAGGTCACTCGGGAATAGTGTGAATGGAGTGTGTTATGTGTCGAATGGAGTTATTTCTAAGGCAACCAAGGATAAATTGGAAGAAGATAGATTGGTTAGCCATAGTTGAATTGGCATATTGGTGGTAGTGATCAGTTCCTTCAGTGTGATCAAGTTATGCAAGTGATTTGTGACGATACGTGTGAGGCTTGTCAATCACCGTAATCGATGTTATTCAGAAGTATTCTACTATTATGGCCTGTTATGTGTAGGCGGATCCCGGAAGGGCTATGGTGGCTTAGAACACTACTTAGAGATTTTCATATTCTATGGTTATGAGAATTCACGTGTGTGTTTCTATGGTTATCCTGAAATAACCTAAGTGAAAAGTTTCTATATGATAAAGTATTAATCTATTAGTGGTTCCGAAGTTATGATGAAGATCGTGATCTATCATATATTGGCATATTGCATGCAGGGAATGGTGTGGAATTTGAAGTGAGGATCAAGGTTGTAGTTTGGTGTTGACAAGGATGTCACGAGCTCAGATGAGCATGAAAAGAGTCTCAATGTTTAAAGTAAGTTGGTATTGTCTTCATAAAACCTGAGATCGGTGTTTTGTGAAAGAGGCTTTGCATCCTGGTTAAGGATTCTTAATCGCTCTTCAGCGTTAGTACGGCCGGTGGTGTGGATGCACAAGCTGTTATCTTTTACGGAAGGTTGTGGGAGCGTGCCCCACAGGAAGGTTGTATAAGTGTGGCATGTAGTCACTTGATTGATTGAAGAGTTAAACCAAGTATGAAGATTGTAGTGATGTCGTTAAATCGAGAATTGATGCCTGGAGGGCACTCGGTTTATTGGGTTGTTGACAGTGGAGGATTATACCGGTCATGATGGTAGTTCTTGTGTGTTATGAGAAAAAGGGGAGTTATTATGGACCTTTGAAAGGTTATTAGCCTTGTTCAGTGTGATCAGAATCAACTTGAGGTCTGTGGATAGATCTAAATGTGAATATGGGCTCTATATCAGGCCAGATGTGTTTATTTCAGCAATGCGCTCCTTATGGAAGAGTAGTCGGGGTATTTCGTCGTCAGCTATTTCATATAATGATATATCGTGCCGTATGGGTTGTGAGACAGCTTGGTGAATTTCTTATGTGTTAAGGTTCTGCGCAGAGATGATGTTATATGAGCAGGATGGCTCTCGAGATTCAGATCGTATATCGCACCTCAGTTGTGCTTGAGTTTTGTAGCCTATAGCACTATATGTCTCCCCAGGGATGGAATTATGCGCTTAGCGTGCTTGTGACCGATATTCGGTATTTTGTTGTAATGAGCAATCTAGCTCGGTGTGTATCTCCTTATGTGAATATTATGTGTTGATCGGGTGGCACGCCGCCATGGGTATGTTGTTTGGATCGGGTTGCGCGCCGCAACAGCTTGATGTTGAGTACAGTTCCCCATATATGTTTTTATGTGTTTTATTTCCTATTTTTCTAAGGAAAACTCATATTAGCTGTGTGCCCGTGTCGCAGGTATGATTGCAAGCTGGGTGTTTGTTTAATTATGTTGAACGTGTCGCATGATTCGCGAGCAGGGCAATTGGATTTCCTTTTCAGAGTTCGTTTTCCTTTGTATCACGTTCGAATTGGTAGCCTATTGGCACATTGTGGCATCATATGAGACTTTTGATCATGTCTGGGATGGATTATTGCCTGAGCAGTTCGTACTGGGTGATACGAGATCATTGGATTTAGGATCAGTGCAATCTGATTATATGAAGTATATTAAGGAGCTAAGACCATTATTTGGTTCATAATGAGGTGATGGTTCTTGTCAGGAGTATAGACCCAATGATTTATTTATTCAGTAGTTGGTTATAAATTTCTACATATCTCTTCCATCGTGGTGGTATTGTAAGAGTTAGAGCAAGACCTATGTATGTCATGAGGTGCAATAGGAGCATCAGAGTCATGGAATTTCGACTAAATTGATCAGAGAATGTTATTGTGGTCTTGTGAGTAAAATGGTGCAAGGTGTGAATTTAGCTAAGGTATGCAATCATGTTTTGGTGCTGCGTGTAGTTATTGATTTGGTGAGCGTATGTTGGAATAGGCCTGTCAGAGAATTATGGATGTTGGAATTGGGCTCTAAGGCTTATTTGCTTGAATAAAAGGGAATATCTTCAGAATTGATCGGGCTAATGGGCTCAACTGAGTGGTGGTCGCACGGGTAGGTGCACGGGGTGTTAAACAGTGATTTCAGACTACTTCAATGTAGTTCTCAGCACGTTTGAGGACGAACGTATGTTTAAGTGGGAGAGAATGTAGCGATCCGACCGGTCGTTTTGAGTTCTAGCATGTCGTTCAGCAGTTTGAGGCCATGAACAGCTTCACTTAAGTTATTATGACTTGTGCGCACGGGCAGAATGGAATTCCGGGATGTTTGGAGTTTATTTGGAAAGAGAATTCTCATTTTGGAAGCTTTAAGTTGAAAGAATTTACTAAGGTTGGATTTTTGAGTAAATGACCTTCGAATCGGGATTCGAAGGTTCCAGCAGGTTCGTATGATGATAGGTTCGTATGATGATTTTGGGCTTGGGCGTATGTCCGCACCGGGTTTTGGAGGACCCAGGAATGTTTTGGCACCTATTGTGGAAATTAGCATTTTTTGAGGAATTTCATAAGTTTGGATTGAAGTGCATTTTAGTGTTATCAATGTCCGTTTGGGAGTCCGAGTCTGAGAATAGCTCCGTATGGTGATTCTAGAATTGGGAGCGCGATCGGAAGTGAATTCGGAGGTCCGTAGGTCATTTTGGAGTCATTTGGCTAAAGATAGAAATTTGAAGGTTTTTGAGAAGTTTGACCGAAAGTGGACTTTTTGATATCGGGGTCGAAATCCAATTTCAGAAGTTGGAGTAGGTCCGTAATGTCAAATATGAAGTGTGTGCAAAATTTGAGGTCAATTGGACATGATTTGATAGGTTTCGTCATCGAATGTAGAAGTTTGAAATTCTAAAGTTCCTTAAGCTTGGATTGGGGGTCGATTCATGATTTTAGCTTTGTTTGATATGATTTGAGGCCTCGAGCAAGTCCGTAATGTGTTTTGGGATTGGTTGGTATGATTGGTTGGGGTTCCGGGGCCTCGGGTGGATTTCGGATGGTTAATGGATCAATTTTGGAAATTGGAAGAGGAAGTGCAGCAGCTGTCTTCTGGTGTAACCGCACCTGCGAGGCTTGGGCCACAGGTGTGGAGCCGTAGAAGCGGCCAGGAGAGCCGCATATGCGATTTTGGGATGGAAGTGTAAGGACCGCAGATATGGTCATCTAACCGCAGAAGCGGGACCGCACCTGCGAGAGTCGAGGCACAGAAGCGAAAAGGCGAGCCCAGAGAGAAACCGCATGAGCGGTAGAGGGGCCGCACTTGCGGAACCGCAGAAGCGGTCGTGTGGCTGCAGGTGCGGAATTGCTGGAAGCAGTAAGGTTCTTTAAAAATTGGGGGTCTGGGCCATTTTCCTCCATTTTACTCTTGTTTGGGCGATTTTTGGAGAGCTTCAAGAGAGGGATTTCATCATCAAACATGAGGTAAGTTAATTTCACCCCTTGTGAGTTAAATACATGGTTTTGTTAGGGATTTGAGCATGAAAATTGATAAAAACTTGGGGTTGACGGAAAACCTAGAAAATTGATGTTCTTGGATTTTGACCACGATTTTGGGTATGAAATTAGGATAAAATCATATATTTGAGTTCGTGAGTTCATGGGTAAACTTTATCTTCGAGAAATTTCAAAATCCGGGCATGTGGGCTTGATGGCAATTTTGTCAACGTTTCGATCGGGGTTAGGAATTGTTATAAATTAGATTATAATGAGAAATTGAACATATATTAATAGATTTGCATAACTATTGGCTAGTGTTGGAGAATTTGGCATCGTATCGAGTCTTTGGAAGGGCGTGGAATGCCGGTTATGGATCTTCGGAGTGAGGTGGGTCTCCTTTCTAACCTTGTAAGAGGGAATTGTCCCCATAGGTGATATAATTGGTTATGTGCTCCTATTTGTAGGGGCTACGTACGCACGAGGTGACGAGAGTCCATGCGTAGCTACTATTATGTGTAAGTCCGGGTAGTCTAGGACCCAAAAGCATGCTATACTTGGAATATCTGTAATCTTGTTGGCAGTTGAATTGCTTAAATCTTATCGAATTGGTAAATGAATTTCTAAAAGGATTAAACTTCATTTTCTTAAATCTCTAAAAGAGAATTGGCTTTTATTTGGATAAACGTTCCCTCGATAAATTATTAATTTGTTGTTTTAGCATGTATTTCTATATGTACCTGCGTCGCATGTATGATTCGCGAGAAGGGTGTTTGTTTATTTATGTTGATCACATCACATGTATGATTCACGAGCGGGGTAATAGATGCATCTATGGTTCACGCCGTTCGACCCTTGGCAGTGCACATTTTACATTTATGTTGGATCGGGCCGTTCGACCTCGGCATGATATGTGCATGCTTGTATTCTTTGCCTGAGATTTATAAATGTTGATAATTGCCTTTCCTGGACGGAGATGAATTGATGAAAGATGATGAAAAGTAAATCTTTGGAATCCATTATTATTTGAGAAGTTGTTTACCTATTATCCGGCTTTATGAGTTTATAATTGCTTTATAAAAATACATGATCTCCTCCCATTTTTTTTACAAATATTATTATTGGACCACTAGTAAGTGTCGAAATCGACCTCTTTTCTCTACTTCTTCGAGATTAGACGGGATACTCATTGGGTACACGTTGTTTTCGTGCTCATACTACACTTGCTGTGCATTTTTGTTGCATAGGTTCATATGTGGCTAGTGGCTTAGTGGCATAGCGGCATGGTTGATACGGAGACTTAGGTGAGTTGCATTTATCGAGACGTCTGTAGCCAGCAGAGTCTCCTTTAGAGTATTGTACTGTATTTTCATGTCCAATATTGTATTCTGGACGGTTGTTTTATTACATTATTTTCTTAGAAATTGCTCATGTACTTGTGACACCGGATTTTAGAATGATTATGGGGTATCTTGTATTAACTTCTTAACATTCATATTCGATTTGAAATTCTTATCTTTTACTAGTGAAATTGAAGGAAAATTATAGTTTTCAAAATTATTAAAACGAGAATTAAATTAAGTATTTTGGTTGGCTTGCCTGATAGAGGTGTCCGGCGCTATCACGACTCTTAGTGGATTTTGGGTCGTGACACTTTTGGATATGACATGCATATTTTGGTATGCCCGGCACCAATAATGACATTAATATTTTAGAGTCATCACATTTATTTTCCTATCTTGCTGCAGGTATTACTCCTCCCGCCCATTATGTTATTCAATGAATGTATATGATATGAGTTATTATTTAGCTGTCGGTATATATCTAAAATGGTCAACCCTTGTGCAAACTATTTTTCACCCACGCTTGCCACAGAAGAAATATTTTGCGATGACACAAGAATCATGTCGAAAAGATGTTGAACGTGCATTCGGGATTTTACAAGCTTGTTTTGCAATTGTTGCAGGACCATCATATTTTGAACAAAAGAAGTGATACATGATATAATAACTACATGTATTATATTGCACAACATGATAATCGAGGATGAACATGATCTTGATGCACCAATTCAAGATGATTGGGAATGTCCACCTCCAACAGTGGAAATGGTAGTAGATGAAAATCACCAATTTGAACAATTTTCAGCTCGACACAAAAGAATTAAGGACAAAGATGATCATTTTGCACTACGTAATGCATTAATAGATTCTAGTCGCTCAGGGGTCTATTCGCGTTGGAAGGATTTTTTGGAGTATTGATTCATGCTTTTTTAGGCAAGTAATATATCTAAAATTAGTTTAAGGGTAATTATCCATGTGGACTATGATAATTGAGATGTTTTGGGGATGACACACATGCTAGGTGATGGACATATGTGTGTATGCTGGGGTATTTATGATCCGGGTAGACCTTAGACTACTATACGACTTTTTTATTTTCATGCCTCGTTATATCCTTGTTTTCTCTATTTGTATGATCATTTGAGCTTTGATTCTTGTTAAAAATCATGTCAAGGCTATGTACTTATTTGTTTGAGACATGATAGGGCAGTTCTTTTTGTTTTGATGTTTGCCTTAATTATAGTCATATTCTGAATCATAATTCGCCATCCGCATGTTATATCTCAATCTCTGTATATTATTTGTATGTCATATCACATGCTGTTGTTGCCTTCTATATGTGATACCGCTTTGTCTAAGTTCCATGAGTTGTGAGCCATTGAGACTTGAGTGGTTGATGACTTATGTGGGCCATAGAGCCATTTTGTGAATTTATATTGGATCAAATTTTACACCGCAACTGATTGATATATGGATCGGGTTGCACGCTGCAATGATTATATTGATTGTTGATTAGCACTTAGGCAAGGATCCGCGCCCCTCCGGAGTTTGATACAATAGTGAGCGCAGACACAGAGTTATACATGTGACTTGGTTAGGGCCGTTTGTGCCAGGCACCCGTACAATGATAAGTGTGATTGTGTGTGTGATGGTGAGGATCACTTGTGCCAGGCACCATGAGTGTGCTGAGCGTGAGTGTACTTGATGATTTCACTGTGATGTTATTTACTTGACATGTATACGTGACATGTAGGCATAAAGATGTATTTTTCTCATGCTAGGTGGTGAACAAAATGTCTTATCTGTTATTGAAAGTTTGGAAAATCACAGTTTCCTTGATAAACTCATATTCTAGCTGGTGAACAAAATGTCTTATCTGTTGTTGAAAGTTTGAAAAATCACAATTTCCTTGATATTCTCATATTTTACAAATTTCGATGAAAGATCAGGCTTTGACTGTTACACTTAAAAAGCATGTCTGATTTTTTCGTAATTGTGAACAAGCTGAACATAATATCTTTTGAGTTATTTTCTTTTACTGTCTTTATTATATTATGAATTATTATTGATTATTGGTGTTAGACACTGACTTTCTTCCTATCTCGTCACTACTTTCAGCCCGAGGTTAAGTTTGTTACTTATTGAGTACATGTGGACGATTGTATTCATACTACACTCTATACTTAATGTGCAGATCCTGGTACTTTCGGGCTTGGTGATTGCTAGAGTTCACACCGGTACCAACTTGTAGAGACTACGAGGTAGCTCCTATGTCATTCGCATACCTTGAAGTTATCTTTTGTTTATTTCTGTTATCACTGTTCTATCGTCAGACGGTTTGTATTGAGGATTTGACTAGGTATTTTGAGATTCTGCGGTACTCATGTATTCGTTAACACCATATCATTAGGATGGTTGTAGCTGCGATATTGTTGCTATTTTAAGATATTTATGATTCTTCCATTGTTAAGATTATTAAACTTCTGTTAATTGAATTTATTGTTATTGTATAATGGTTGGCTTACCTAGCAAGCAGTGTTAGGCACTATCATGGTTTCGGTGGGAGTTTGAGTCGTAACACTGTATGCGGCGAAATCAGAAGACTTGATTTCTTACTGTCGAGACATTTTGGAAGTATGCCCCAGGGCCCCGAGGGTAGGAGGTAGCGACCGAATTCCCTACCTCGGGACTCGTCGAAGCCCGACTCGGGGAAAACGAAGAACGAAGCTAGGACAAAGGGGGAAGCCCTCTAGGTACATGGCTACGTCTGACAGGCTCGGCCTATCCAGAGCCTATAATGAAACATCATGTCAAGCCATCCCATCCCCGTACTTTGTAATTAACCCCCACATACTTGTAGCCGAGTCTCCCCTCCTACATAAAGGGGACTCGCCCCACCTTGTAAGCGGATGACATTGCTCCATTTCACCACAAGTGCAATAATGTCTCTCTCTCTCTCTCTCTCTCTCTCTCTCTCTCTCTCTTCTCTTCAAATTTGTTTATTCTCACTTGCCCGAGGCCTCCTTAACATTTATCATTTTCTTATTTGTTCTTCACCATATCGTCCAATATTGGCAATATAGAGCCTCGCTTAATCATATCTCTGCCTGTTATCTCGCTTCCGATTGCCCGAGTAGCTCAAACCCGGTTCGATCCTTGGCCCCGAGGTCCCCATCGATCGGCCTTACATCCGGGCAACATGCCCCTTTGGTTTGATTACTGCCTCATTTTAGCTCACATTTTATCATTACACTTCACGTTCTTAGCATTAACTGCTTTAACAACTAGCTCGGGAATAGATCACGTATTTTTAGAATCCCATTTACAAATTTAGTTGTTGTTACCATTTTCACGGTATACAGTTTGGCGCCCACTGTGGGGCTAAAAATAATAGTGATTATTTTCTTGCTGGTTTCGTCACACAAATACATATTATCTTTCACACTTTTTCTTGTTCAAGATCCTTTGATTTTAGGCCAAAATGTCCATCTCGGTAAACGGAGTTGAGAATGGCAACCGAGAAAATCAGGGGGGAAAATGAAGTGGCTATCCCGGCCGCTGGAGCACCTCCGCAGAATCCTGATATCGCTCCCAGACCAATCCTAGCGGACGTAGATTCACAGGATGCACAACAAGTCGACGAAACTTCTCACACCGACAAGAGCGTACGACACAACGACCAACAAGAAGCACAAAAATCCCCGGCCCGAGAAGAACAAGAAGTTAGTCTTCATGTTATTTTTGAGATGTGACAGGCACAACAACTGGCGATTGCTCAGCTACAAACCACCCGAGAACCCCCAGCACAGTGGCACCGGAGACGGCTCTTCCCGTCGAGAGAGTACTCGAAAGGTCAAGCAACAACGGATAGGTGGCGGATCCCACCATCGTAAAAATTCTCGAGGACCTCACCAAAAGGATCGAATCAGCTGAGAAAATGATTGCAACCAACGATAAAAAAGTTGAGACCTATAACTCTAGGGTCGATCAGATCCCAGGAGCGCCTCCAGTCCTCAAAGGATTGGATTCAAAGAAGTTCATTCAAAGGCCATTCCCTGAGGAAGAGGCCCCAAAGCCCATCCCGAAAAAGTTCAAAATGTCGGAACTCCCTAAGTGCAACGACACCTCCGACCCTAACGAACACGTCACTGCTTACACCTACGCAGTAAAAGGTAACGACAAGATAAATGACGAGATCGAGTTTGTGTTGCTGAAAAAATTCGGGGAAACGATTTCAAAAGGGGGCCATGATGTGGTACTACAACTTGGCTCCCAACTCCATAGATTCGTTCGCCATGCTAGTAGACTCCTTCGTAAAAGCACATGCCGGAGCCATCAAGGTAGCAACGAGGAAATCTGACATTTTCAAAATCAACAAGAGAGAGAACGAGATGTTGCGGGAGTTCGTATCCCACTTCCAGATGGAAGAATAGAGCTTCCACTAGTCTCCGACGACTGGGCGGTACAGGCCTTCACCCAAGGCCTGAACGAACAAAGCTCGATGGCTTCAAAACAGCTAAAACAAAATCTAATCGAATACCCGACCGTGACCTGGTCGGACGTTCACAACTGATACCAGTCAAAGATCAGGGTCGAGGATGACCAGTTGGGAGCCCCTTCGGGCTTAGTATACCCAAACAGACTCCTGGCAAAAGAGACGAAACCAAACAAAGAAAGGTAACAACCGTACCTTGAAGACATAAGGAACACCCCAAGGCGCAACCTACCCCGCAACGATCGGAGGATAGATCGAGGACAGGACTCTCGGGGGCTCATCAACAGAACCAGGTTCAATCGAAACATGGCACCGATGAACGCACCCTACTTATCGGAATACAACTTTAACATCGACATATCATACATCGTATTCGCTATAGACAAAATCAGGGACGCCAAGTGGCCTAAACCAATACAGTCGGACCCTTCGTAGAGAAATTACAACTTAGTGTGTGAGTTCAACAACACACACGGTCACAGGACCGAGGATTGCCATCAAATGCGAGAAGAAGTGGCCCGACTATTAACAAAGGGCACCTTCGGGAATTCCTTAGAGATCGGGCCAAAAATCAGTTTCGGGACAGGGAGGCAACCAAGAAAAATAAGGCAAACGAGCCGCAAGACGTCATCCACATGATAATGGGGGGCGCTGATGCCCCGCAGGAACCCATGATTAGAAAAACAAAAATGTCCATCACCAGGGAAAAATAGACTCGAGGATATATCCCCGCAGACGCCCTTGCGTTCAGAGAAGAAGATACCGAGGCTCTGTCTCAACCCCACAATGACGCCCTGGTAATCTCCTTTCTTGTGAATTCTTTTCAGATAAAACGTGTACTCGTGGATCCAGGTAGCTCAGCCAATATTATCAGGTCAAGGGTGGTAGAACAGCTCGGACTAACTGAACGGATCGTGCCTGCCACTTGGGTCCTTAATAGGTTCAATATGGTGAGCTAAACAATGAAAGGAGAAATCATCCTTCCGATTACCGTGGCAGGTACAACCCAAGACACCAAATTCCATGTCATCGAGGGAGATATAAGGTATAACGCCTTGTTTGGGCGACCGTGGATACACTACATGAGAGCAGTACCATCCACTCTCCACCAGATGATAAAATTCCCGACAAAGGATGGAATCAAAACCATCTATGGGGAGCAACACGCGGCAAGGAAATGTTCGCAATACACGATGTGTTACCGGCGCCCGTACCTCCGTTCCCGAAAAATCCAATGGGCGAATCAGGTCTCTACCCGGTTGGGTTTGACAACACAAAATAGAAATCTGCATCGCGTGTCTGCCCTCAGATGATCATAATAAGCCAACCCCCAAGGTGCCACCAGCCTATCTCGTTTCAAGGTACATCCATTCCTTTTATTTCATTTTGGATTAAGAACTAACCCTCATGCAAGCACTCAACCGGAGATACCAAGACACCAACACTATCAAGAGACCTCGAGACCCCCAAAAGCGCGTCCATTGCACTCTTTTCCTTCGACTGAGTTTTTTATCCCAAAAAAGAAGGGTTTTTACCGTCAAGGTTTTTAACGAGGCAACGACTGCGAAGTTTCTTAAAGGGGAAACTCTACAATATTGCTCGAAGCTACCCTTACGGCTAACTTTCAAGCTGCGAGGGGCATTCCCCCTGGAAGCCGCCCGACTCGAAGGAGTTAGAGAAATGCCAAGAAAAGGTTCCTAGGGTGAGATGATGTATAAGGCCAAACGATCGATGTAACCAAATCCCGCCAAAGCGGAAGCATGTATTATTATATCAGGCAATCAAAAAATACCATTTTTCTCCCATGAAAAAAGAGAAAGGCTCCTTCTCGGAGTAAGGCAACATGAAAATCACCAAGCAACCACACTCGACCAAAAATAGGTGGACTCAGCGCAACGACACATGTATTGCACTAATGGATCAGAGAATATCTTCCAACATCTGATTCTCCAAAAAGGGAAAGTCGCAGTATACTCTCGACAAAAACCTCTCCATCAAATGAGTCCCGATATACTCGGAGACTTAGCATTAACGATTCGACAACTTGCATGACCCCAGGGTCGGAACTCCAGGCTCATCAAGCCCCTGGAAGGCAACTCCGAGCTCACGAGAAGCTGTCTTCAAGCTTAAACAAACTTGATGACTCGGAGACTGCTGTTAATCGCCATACAACTGGAAAACCCTAAACTGTAAGACCCTTAGCGGGCAGCCTCGGCGTAACCAGATCTATTCTACAAACTGTAAGACCTCAATATGCATGACAAACTGTAAGACCTCAATAGGCATTACATACTATAAGACCTCAACAGGCATAAAAATCCCGAAGTTTAGGCTATACGTCGCATTTGTAAGAATCCCTAAAGGGCATACCCTCGATGTAGACGCCTAAACTATCACTAGGGATCAAAAATGGCTACGGCCAAACGTATATGACTACGGTCAAAACGGCTAATACAACCAAAATAACGCAACTCGGGGACTCCCGACTGTTGGTAAAAAATTGCAGGCCACTACTCCAAATATACTTCGGAAAGAACCGATTAAAACAGGCTTCCCTCAACAGGAAAAAACGAGCTCTGACAATGTTGGCTCCAAAAATGCAAGAGCATTGATCTACGAGCTATGAACCTTACGAGGTGCTCAAAACATCGCCGACAACGACTTGAAATCGAGGTTCCTCTAGAACTGACGACGGGTCAGGCAGAAATACTATAAAAAGACCTTAACGAGCGGAAACAAAGCCTACAAAAAGCCCAGGAGCAAAAATAGCGTAAGAGCCATTGTTGCCAGCTAAGCAAGCCTACGGGCCTCATATTGAAAGGTCTCTACGACCAAATAGCGTAAGAGCCATTGTCGCCAACTTGAAAATTGACAACTTGAGGATTAAAATGAGCTTGAATCATAACTCGATTCGGAGACCGAATCCAAAATAGTTAACTATGCAAGCCTCTGGGCCACATACTAAAAGGTCTGAATGACTAAACGGTGTAAGTGCCAATATCACCAGCCAGAAACTCAAGGAAATTTAAGGGTCAATTACAGCTCGAGTCGCAACGCGACTCAGAGACTGGACCCGAAAATTGCAATATGCCTAAGGGTGCAGTGTAAATACCAGTATCGCTGGCCAGGGAATCAAAAACACTTAAGGGTCGATTACTGCTCGAATTGCGATGCGACTCAGAGACTGGATCCAAAATAGTTGAACTGCAGGATGCCCAAGGGCACGACTCGAAAGATACTGTCGTTAGTCGATTAAATTTCCAGGCCACGCGCCCGTGAAGTCACTTCGACCCAAAGCACAAAGAGCCATCATCATTCGCCCATGTAGGAGGAGAGAGCTTGAGGGTCGATGGAAGCACTAGTCACAATGCGACTCGGAGATTGGACCCAACAAATAGTTGGAGCGGCGAATGTCCAAGGGAAAGAGATCAAAACAAATGCTACCTACCCGTATGGGCACAAAAAATCAAAGAACATGAAGGCTCGAGTCGGAGCCCAACTCGGAGACCAAGACTAAATAGCCAGGCCAAGCACGGAGGCCCCGACACTTGCTCACGTCAGAAATCATACTTGAGAGCCCCCAGGTCTGCCTGATCTATCCCGGACCTATGAAGACCTCGCCAAACACCGAAACCACCCTGACCAGTTGAAAGCAACAACAGAAAAAAGGAGAAAAAAGAGGTCCAAAAGAAATAAAGCTTCAAATTCATTCTTATATATTACACGCGCAGAAAGGGCGCATTCTCCATCAACAGGCATGTCCTATGTATATCAGAGACAAAGCGACAAAACGGCAAAATCTACACTCTACGCTAAAGGGCTACAGCTCGTCAAATTTGCCCTCCGCAACATCAATAAGAAGTGACCAAGCGGCACGCTTGTCCTCCCTTGCCCGAGCCAATTACTCCGAGAGAACGAAGCCCCTTGCACTGACCTCCTCGAGTACCTTTCTCCGGGATCTACAACAAACATATTCCTCGATCCTCTTCTCCCAGTTGAGGGCTCGCTTTAGTTTAGCTTGGGCATCAGCAACATCTTTCATACAAATCGCCATCTCACGATTAGCCTTGTTCGGCTTCGAGATTCTGGGCATCGATTATCTCGTCTCTGACCTTCGAGAGATCAGATTCAAATTTCCCAATCATATCCGCTTGAACTTTGGCGTTTTCATGAGTCCAACTGAGTTGGGCCTCGAAGGTAGGGACCTTAGCCGAGATGCTCATCTCTTCTAAAGCTTGAGCCTGCACTTTAGCCCTTAGCTCCTCGCAAGCAACTCTGACGCGATTGATGTCTCCTTTGAGGTACTCCAAGGCCTCCGACTTTTTCTGCAACTGATAAGGAAAAAGGGAATTAGCCTTAAGGTTAGAAAGGAGTGAAGCACGCACTAGAGGATGTTGCCTGCTCCATCAAATAGCTCTCATAGTTTGAGCTCCGATATGCCTCATATCGCCAATGCTGCAACTCAACTTCCTTCTCCTCACTAAGGAGCCTAAGATATTCGCCCTCACCCAGAATTTTTTGAAGCTTGGCCCCCTGACGGAACAGCTCAGACCTAGCCCATCACATGCCTGCACGAGGAAGATACAATAGAGGGAGGAGGACACGGGATACAGGGAAACTGTACATAAAACTCACCACAAAGTGAAGTCGACGTACTTCCTCGAAGTCGGAACACACTCCTATTGATCTTGCCCCTAAGGTCCAGAAGAACTGACCCCGACACGACATATTCGCTCAAAGGAACCTCCGACCATGAATGAGGCACTCCGGGAGCAGCAGACTCAGGAGACGCCCTTTCCGCAGAAATATGAGCCCGGCCAGTGCCACTTAAGGCTCCGTCACACCGCAGGTGCTGATCTCTCTTGTCGCCATCGCCCCTCGGCCCAAAAGCCAATGACTCCTTCCCCTCTTCGGAAGAACATTTTCCCATCCCAAGGAACCACCCAATATCTGTAAACGACATAAATTGAAGGGGAAGGGGTTACCTCGGGTACAAAAAGGCAAGGAAAAGACAGCAAACACGCTTACCTTCTATTGTGCTCCCCATCCGGTACGAAGTACAGTTCACCATATGCGCTCGTCACAGGATTAATGGGTCACCATCCTCTGGACCTAGCCGGGTAGGTCATGGGCCTCACCCGGCATCCTTAAAGTTGCTGCAACAAGGGAAACAACATTATTACTCAGCTGATTTTCACTATATGCAGAATCTGAAAAAGCGCGAAATGCCTCACTTACGTGCATAATTCCACCCTTCGGGAAATTGCAAAAACTCCACATGGATAATATCGGTTGTCCGGACCCAGATAAACCAACTGGCCCACTCTCGATCACCACCGTCCTCATCATCAACAATGAAGGGCGTGGACGAACGACCCCTCAGAGTTAGCAGGCCTCGATGATGAAAGGACCGATACAGCCTGACAAGGTGGTCAAACGTGAATTCAAGCCCGACCTTCTCTGCAAAGAATCTCATCATCAGTGTCATTCGCCAAAATGACGGATGAATCTGTGCCAGGGTAACCTGATACTTCAAGCAAAAATCAAGCACAACCCTATCAAGGAGGCCAAATGCGAAAGGGTATAGGTACACGCTCAAGAACCCATCAGTGGAGTCTGTGATGCCCTCATCTAGGGAAAGCCCCTGCAGTGTTACCCCCTCGCTCCAGCCACAGTACCTCCTCACCATCTCCAGGTGTTCCTCTCTTATTAAGGACGTCATCTCCAGAACAAAATCCCTCGGTTCCTGAGCACCAGGAGCAGCGCCCCCTGTCACCTGCCGGATCATCCCCGAAGTGGTTCCCATGACTATGGCAAAACTAACAGGTCAAGGCAAGGGCGTGCACCAACACTTTTTGTGCCTAAAGAGATGAAGTATACCGTGCCAAAACAGAAAGGAAACTATCTAAAAGTAGTGAAGTCTTGCCAAGGAGCTAAAGCCGCCCCACATATATGCGAGAAGCAACAACGATTCGCCTGCCCGAGGCAAGTTCCGAAAATCCAACAGCCTCGATACAGATCGACGGGTCGATACCCGATCCAGAAAGCATTCTCCAACGAGGAGTCACAACTCAAGGGGTCGTTCATATTATCTCTATGCTCGGAGCATCACTCTACGTCAAGAACCCTCGGCCCAAAGAAGTCGGGCCCCGGTGAGCTTTAAATGCCGACACTCGATGCAAGGCAAGCAAGCCAACGAAAGCATTGAGATAGGAAAAACAAAGCCAAGGCACCCCCCATTTATAGGGGATTACGACACGGTCATCTATGCTTTGGAAGACTGACCGACAGGCGCGGTTAATGCATCTATGAAAAACTGAACCGACGGCGGTACCTGTACCTTGGGAAGCAAAAATCAGGAAGTGGAATGAATGAAGTCGAAAAGCACGAGCCAGGGTCGCATCATCGACATGGCATTGCCAAAAGAAGCTCGAGGAGTCAAGTGTCAGAATCATTTCCCATCACTTCGATATGGGAAACGCGGAGACTATCTGTACGCGGTGAAATCAGAAGACTTGATTTCTCGCTGTCGAGACATTTCGAAAGCATGCCCCGGGGCCCCGAGGGTAGGAGGTCGCGACCGAATTCCCTACCTCGGGACTCGTCGAAGCCCGACTTGGAGAAAACAAAGAACGAAGCCAGGACAGAGTAGGAAGTTTTCTAGGCACATGGTTGCGTCTGACAGGCCCGACCTATTCAGAGCCTATGATGAAGCATTATGTCAAGCCATCCCATCACCGTACTTTGTAATTAATCCCCACATACTTGTAGCCGAGTCTCCCCTCCTATATAAAGGGGACTCGCCCCACCTTGTAAGGGGCTGATGTTGCTCCATTTCTCCACAAGTGCAATAATCTCTCTCTCTCTCTCTCTCTCTCTCTCTCTCTCTCTCTCTCTCTCTCTCTCTCAGTTGTTTATTTTCACTGGCCCGAGGCCTCCTTAACATTTATCGTTTTCTTATTTGTTCTTCACCATATCGTCCAATATTGGCAATATAGAGCCTCGCTTAATCATATCTCTGCCTGTTATCTCGCTCCTAATTGCCCGGGTAGCTCAGGCCCTGTTCGAGCCTTGGCCCCGAGGTCCCCATCGATTGGCCTTATATCCGGCAACAAGCCCCTTTGGTTTGATTACTATCCGGCAACAGGTCCCCATCGATCGTCCTTTTATCATTACACTTCACGTTCTTAGCATTAACTGCTTTAACAACTAGCTCGGGAATAGATCACATATTTTTAGAATCCCATTTACAAATTTACTTGTTGTTACCATTTTCACGGTAAACAAACACCTAACAAGCGGTGTTAGACACCATTACAATCTCGGTTGGCTGAAATTTTGGATTGTTACAAAATTTATGTAATTGTTAAAACTCAACCTCATCATGGCTGACATACTTTCCCGGGCCAATTACAGTAAGAAAGAACAATTATGCATCAATCCATAATAAATTAGAACAAGTTATATTAGCTTGTTTGGCCAAGCTTCTCCAAGCTGAAAATCCCTTTTTCTTTTGTTTCCCTAAGTTGAAGTGTTTGGCCAAACTTTTCTAAGAAAAAAAGTGCTTTTGGGTAGAAGCAGAAGCAGTTTTGGAGAAGCAGAAAAAAGTAGCTTCTTCTCGGAAGCACCTTTTTGAGAAGCACTTTTGAGAAAATACACTCAGAAGCACTTTTTAAAAGTTTGGCCAAATATTGATTGCTGCTTAGAAGTGCTTTTCAGATTGATTAGCTAAACACAAACTGCTTCTCACCAAAAGTATTTTTGAAATAAGCACTTTTAAAAAAAACACTTCTAAAAATAAATTAATTTTTCTAGCTTGACCAAAGAGACTAGTATTATGCTTACTTACGGGGCTCAATTAATATAAAAATTCATTCTTTTACAAAGAGGAAGAAACTGAAAACTGTTTACCCTAAAATTCGAGTAATAATTAAACTTATATTATGGTTTTAGGATATGTAATTTAATCTAATACCAATTGATAAATAAGGAATAAAATAGATAAATTGGAGAATAAAATAAACCAAACCAGTATGTAAGCCAAATATCGACCTCGACCTATGGTAGTCTCGAGGTGTGATGATGGGAATAACAAATGATAAAGCAGCTTTGATGAACAGTAAGTGAAATAGCAAGAAAGTAATAAGCGTATATTTTCTTATCAGTGAACAATGATGTTACAAATGGATGGGATCCTCCTTTATATAATAGGGGAGTCCTAAATAAAGTCCACTCCTAATTATAGTAGGAAATCATATTTGACTACTGATTAACCGTCGAAGACCAATCCATTCCGAAATTCACGCCATGATCTACGGTCCATTGCGGGTATCTCGCTCTTTTCATTACTGAATCATACGAGCATTATCTCGAAGTATGCTTTCTTCTGACCTCGGTAAGTGATATCGACCTCGACCTTGGAAAAGAACTTCGACCCCGAGATCGTCGTCATGGTCTTCCGATGTGGTATCACTTTTTCCATCGAAGGACAAAATCGGGTAGCCTTGATTTCCAGCATATACAGATAGTCCCCTCGTTTCTTAGAATAAAATGATAAGAAACGACTTGAGCATCAATTTTCTGGAGACCCCAAGAGTGACGTCATCCTCGTGACATAAGAGATCGAGGTGACCGAAATGTCCCGTCGGTACAGTTTCACAAACAATTAATACTTGATAGTGACGATCGACCACTAGCACCACCGAATCGTCACCGTGAGCCTATAAATACTGGCTTCCTGGTTGAATCAAAACTTTACTTCCTCCTTCACCAAGCTTTTTAAGTCTCTTCCTCTCTCTATCTTTTCTCTTCCACCACCCGTTGAGTCTATTCCATTAGTACCAAAACACTAATTTTCATCTCTTTCTGCTTCCTTCTATCTAAATCAATGGCGAGAACCTCCAAGGCCTTTCCACAAAAGGAGAAAGCTTCTTCTTCTTCTTCTTTCTGGCCAACCGGTGATAAAACGCTGGTGGAACCGCTTCCTTACGAGTATATTCCCAGCCCTTGCGTCCTAAACTCCAACTTCAAAGTTGAGAACCCTCCATCGATCCTTGGCCAATGTGAGCATGTGTCGAGATATATTTGCTCGATAATGGTGAAACATATCGAGGCTCTGAGGCCGAGGTCATGGTACATATCCCCGATCCCTAAGAGAGCATTACCACTCACGTGGAGGGGTTCCTAAGTGTTTATAATTTCCCCTTCACACTGGGTCTTATCGACCCAGTTATTATTGATTTTTGCAAGAGGTACCAGGTCACCCTCAGCCAGGTTCACCCCTCATTTTGGCGCATTGTGATCATGCTTAGTTTCTTTTCCAGCAAGGCCAAGGGGCTGGATTTCACCCTCAACCACATGATAAGATTATATCGACCTCGGCTTTTCTGATGGTTGATCAAGCTCCAACGCCGAGCGATGAAGGCCTTTTTGTGAGTAATGATGAGGATAAAGATCGGGGTTGGATGAGCTAGTTCGTGCAGGTTAGGACCTACGACCTTATCCCAAAAGAGAAATTGTCGTTCCCAGAGAAGTAGAACCCCGAACGTAAGTGATATTTTTTATCCATTAGTATTCGTACTCCTAATTTTGCTTTATGTAATGCCTTCATTTATTTTGCAGCAGTTTCTTGGATGCCTCACACTGTCACCGACCTCGAAGACTGGATTCAAAAGTTGGTCGTGACTTCCTCCCATGCCGAGCACTACTGGCGTGACTTGGAAAGGGGCAGATGGGAAGCCAAACATCATGGTAAGTTTATTCCGTAAGCTTTCGATGTCCTCCCCTCTTTTTTTGTAATGTTTCTCTTTAATTATACTTGACTTTATTTTTTGCAGGCATTGGACATGTCGCCGAAATGAGGCCAGCCCCACATGGGGAAGAGATTGAGTCCCTGGCCATGAGGCCGGGGAAAGATAATAAGAGGAAGAGGGTCTCAGAGTTTGAAGATCCTACAAGGGCTTTAGTTCAAAGATACCGGAGAAATCTCATCCCTGTGACTATAGAGTCGGCCTGCTAGCTGGGAGAAGATGAAGATGAGGGCAACGACTCGATGCTGAAGGTTCGAGCAAGGAATCTGATCGTGGTTGCCAAGCCTTCCAAGTCAGAGGCGGTTGTCAAGACCCTGCCTCGTGATGAGGAGGCTTCGAAGAAGATTCGGGCAAAGCCCCCGAATCGCCCGAGATTGAGATTATCCCTCTGGCATAAAGAAGCATGCCAAAAAGGGGAGGTTTTGGGAACCCTGGGTCTGATTAGAGCGCCACGAGCGATTTGTTCGGGGCCATGACAATAGGTCACTCTCCCTCTCTACTAGCCTTTTCTGAGGAAGCCATAAAGGATACTCGGGCTCTGCAGATGCCTGACATAGGCGGAGTCCCCAGTGAAGAGGATCCCATATGAGATTGCATTACCGGGGTTGATGATGTTGCCGATCTCAACGATGCATCCACCCTTTTTGAAGAGGCCCAACGCCTTTTATCTCGAGTAAGTACTAATTCCCATTGCTGTAATTTTCCTTTCCTTCTTCTCCCTTTATCACACTTATCACACCTTATATCTTTCTTTATTTCATAGGCGTTTACTAAGTTTAGGGCTGATATGTGCCAATACGAGGCCAAGCTCCAAAAGACCTCGGAGGAGAGAAATCCTTTGAAACTCCTATGTGGTCAAAAGGAGGATGAGCTCAGAGACCTTCGAGCAGACTTGGCCCAGGATCATAAGGAAGAGACTGAGCTAGAAGAGTAGGTAACTATCATTTCAAAAGAGTATGGTCTTGACCCAACTGTGGATGCTAATACTTAAGTATCTTAGTTGCAGCAAAAGCTGGAAAGGATCGAGCTGCTTCAAGGAGAAGTCGATCAAATTAGAGCTGACTGTGACCGATGGAAGGAGAACATGGACCGCCTTGCTATGGGGAAAAAGGATACTTTGGCCAAACTATCATCGGCTGAGGTCCAAATTCAGGGCGCTTAAGAGAAAGGTTCAGCCCAGGCCAAAAGGATCGAGGAGCTCAAAGCCAAGCTTGCTGAGGCTAAGGCAGAGATCGAGGAGATAATGATCATGGCTGACAAATCCATAGCCCTATACTTGGCAGATGCCGAAACTGCGCAAACGCAGCTAAGGGAGGCTTCTGATCGAGAGCGACAGAGCAATGACTTGGCGAAGTGCCAATCCCAGAGGGATACCCTCAAGAAAATCCACGCTCGAGGTTTTGAGCTCTCCGAAGAGATAGCTCAAGCTAAGGTGCTTGAAGCTGATGACAAGTTTCTTGTCTCCTCCTCCTCCGATGATGATAATAAAGGCAGCCATAGCGAATCTGATAATGATGAGGGACCGGAAGGAGAAGCTGCCCCCGAGGGATAAACTAACCTCAGTCATAGTTAGGATTTTTTATTTTTCCTTTTCTTTTTGTAAGACCTGTCACACCTCCTTTTTCTACCACCGGAAGGGGTGATAGGGGAGTTTTTTCCAATTTAAGTGACAATTGAAACGAGATTATTTATTTGAAATTCAAAGTTGCCACTTGGGATAATTTATGGTGTCCCAAGACACCGGTTTTGTTACACCCCAAGTTTTCATACGTGAGAGTACGTCGTAAGTCATTGATGTAAGCTTGGAAATGAGATTATATTTGGAAGCAAATAAATTAAGTTAATCATATTACCTTGGAGGTTACAAATATTTAAGATCATGAATAATGAGTACCAAGAGTGTTGGAAATCTTAGAAGCTAAACCAATTGAAGAAAATAAGTTTCGTCAAAAGTCGACAAGTTTGGAATGTTATAACATGTACTTTGGGGTGAGACTAGGGTTCTTACATGATAAGGAGGTTATTCTATGAGTTATTTTAGTCGTATGATAATCATTTTCTACATTTGGAAGGCAAACAAGTTGTGGAACAAGAGTTGGAAAAGGTCATCACAAGTTACATTCATAAATTTGCTGAAATTTAGGTCAAATGTATCTGCGCATTTCTCCAAAATACTTGGAATCGTGGGGTGTTCTACCTACTAAATTGAATATCTACGAGTCTAGTTTCTAACGCATTAAACCGTTCATCAATACGACATCGTAATAGAGAGATATTCATGTTTTCGCGAGACCGCGCAAGCAGCTCCCAATGGGACCCACTTAGGCGGTGGTTGACCTACTTCAATTTATAAACGATTTGAACGCCTATTTTTGCTCATTTTTCAACTAATATTCATCTCCAAACTTCTCCTAACCCTCCTAAACATATACCACAAGGGTTTGAAGTGA
Organism: Nicotiana tabacum; assembly: GCF_000715075.1. Lineage (NCBI taxonomy): Eukaryota > Viridiplantae > Streptophyta > Magnoliopsida > Solanales > Solanaceae > Nicotiana > Nicotiana tabacum. The sequence continues at coordinate 56,845,116 of NC_134085.1, forward strand.
TTCTAAAGTGATTACACCATATTTCAACATCAAAACTTAGTTCTAGTGAAGAACAACACCTCTTTGAGGTTGTGTTGTCATTGAGGATTGTTGTGGGCTGTATTTGGATGAAATTCCAAGTTGTTGCTGCTGTATAAGGTGATTATAACAGCCTAATAATTGTGCTTAAGCTTTCTTGTATGTTGGTTAAGTTGTTAGGATGACAAACTACAAGATAATACTTGGATTAACTTAAGTCACTTTTATGGTGTTGTATTGCTATTAAGGGTTGTTGTAAAATGAATATAACTTGGATTTTGACTTGAAGTTACTGTAGGAGGTATGTATATTGTGTTCTTGGTTGTGCCTAAGGTTATCTTGATATTGATTAAGTTAAATGGATGGGCTAGACATGAACTAGTGAATAAAGTTGCTAGTTGGGGATAGTTGAAGTTGTGGATTATTTTCGTTGCTATAAATATATGGTATAAGGCTGGAATTATTGATTAATGACTTCATTATCAAGTTAATGATACTTTTATGTTGAAGTAAGAAGTCTATAAGGATTGATAAGGGGTATATGGATTCCAATCGGAGCTTGCCACTCGTCGTAATGTAGTTGTGACTTGTTGTTGTTATATGGTGTCTTGATATTGATAATTATGTATTGATGGATTGCTCTGGTCATTATTGTCTGTATATGGTATTGGAGGAGGCCCTTGTTACAAGGGATATGCTGCCAAAATTTATGTAAACGAGCTACTAACTTAAGTTATAGACTTAGCCTTTGCTCAGCACTGATTTTGAATCTCCATATACTATGATAAATTGACTTGACTTGTTTGAAGAGTTGCTTGGAAGTGATTAAGGACTCAACGAGTTTAAGGTATGTTAAGGCACTTTCTTCTTTCTTTTGGCATGATCTAAAATGAAATGAACATAAATGATACGCTATTTCATAATGACTCTACTCCTAGCAACTAAGGTTGTCCATGTTGTTCTTTCCTTATAAAATTATTCTAAACAAGTGTGTATGATCCTTAAATCCTACTAAGGTTCATATTGATGGTAGGGATGTCCATAATGTTCTTAAGTCACTCCAAAAGGTTTAGAATGTGATTCCATGAGTCGAGCATGCATTATGTATATGTATCTATTTTACTCTACCGAGCTGCGCTATAGTCGGCCAGGTACGGCACATATTGTGCAACCACTGATCAGTTGGGTTTTACCGAGCTCCACGTGGCCGGGTACGATTCTACCAAACCTTATGATGGTCAGGTACACTGTTATTGAGTCCTCTTTAAGGCCGGGTATGATATGTTGATGATGCCCACAGAGGCGAATGTTTTTAAATTTTTTATGTATATATATGTATTATGCATTTCATATCATAGCCTCTAGAGGCACTCAGATGTTACAGGTTGTATCTACTCTATCTCTCTCTTTACATTACTGTTCTTGTTTATGCTTTCCTGCCTAACATACTCGGTACTTTATTCGTACTGATGTCCCTTTTGCATAGGGATGCTGCATTTCATGCCCGCAGGGCTCGATTGATAGGTTGACAGTCCTCGTAGTAGGCTATCAGCTCAGCGAAGGTGTTGGTACACTCCACTTGCTCCGGAGTTGCTATTTGGTCAGTATGCTTTGGATATGTATTGATTGGTATGGCGGGGTCCTGTCCCGACCTTTATGATTTTATGTACTCTTAGAGGCTTGTATATAGATTTCAGGTGTATGGATAATCATATGGCCTTGTCGGCCTATGTTTCGAGTTTACTAATGGTCATGTCGGCCTTATAGGCCCGTATGTCACACATATTAGTTTGTATATCATGTTGGGTCTTCATATGTTGAGTATTCCCTTATGTTTTATTCTTGTTATCTCATGATGGGTTTTCTGGCTCATTTAATAATGATAACATGATCAGAAAGATATGTTATGTTGGTACTCGGTTGAGTAAGGAACCGGGTGCCCGTCGCGGCCCTTCGATTTGGGTCATGACAGAAGTGGTATCAGAGCAGTTTTGTCCTAGGGAGTCTACAAGCCGTGTCTAGTAGAGTCTTGTTTATGGGTGTGTTGTGCACCACACTTATAAGCGGATGCTACAGGACATTTAGGTCTGTCACTCTTTCTTCTTACTCTAGATAGTGTAGTAGAGCTCAGTTTTAAGAATTCAAACTCCTAAATTCGACTTTAGTCGTAATACAACGATACCTACATCCACAAAGACAGTTGGTATGAGATTGCATCAAAGATAGTTGGTAAGAGACAGTTGTGGATGTGAAAGAGTTGAGTCAGAGGAACTCGATTTCACATCATGCTTATGATTAGTAAATGTGAGGTCTTCAACAGATCATGTGTGTACTAAGATGTGTATGCTTCTTAATAAGGAGCCTTAAGGCATGGATATCTATTCACGGATATGGTGAAAATCTATGAGGAATTCAGAAGCTAGATACAAGTTTTAACAAGTAAAAGAAGTAAGGTGAAGAGGGGTACGAGGTACCCAGATAATGAAGATTACCAATATTTTCAAATCAGGCAGAGAAATATAAGCATTTTGGCACCTTCATCAATGACAGAGGTAAGTAAAATTGGCCACACCCATCTCAATTATGTTCTATGGGAGCTAACAGATATTATTTAAGAGAAAGATGGGATATCAGGATCTAGTTGGAGTTAGAGTAACCCAAAAATTGTGGATAGGTTGTTATCATTAACTAACATTTCCGAAAGATGGTGCAAATGTGGTAATAGATCTCCTTCTAAGACATCCAAATGGTGAACTCTAGAGTAGTACAATCAGATACGAATACTGGAATATTCAAAAATTTCAGAAGATAGGCAGTGGGATCCTAGAAGGGACAAATATTTACCTTAGTATGACTTTACCCCGAGTAAAAAAAAAGAATGCTAGGAATTCCCAAGAGCCAGTGAGATGAAGCTAGGGGAGCTTATAGGGAAAGAACTTTTTGTTGAAGTTTTCAGAATAAAGTGATAGACAAAAAGAATATTATCCGGAGAATAAGAAGAAAATAAATAAAGCATCATGAGTAAGATGTGATATAGGGGTGATAACAGTAAATCAAAATATGACACGATGACAGAATCTATAGTCAAAGTGAAGGAAAATACAAGAGGTGACAAGCCTTAAGGCAAAAAAGAGTATAAGCCATAAAGTCATATTCTTATTTCAAGAAATGAGATGGTGACATCAACGTGATTAACAGGAGGAAAGGTTAGACCCCAGAGTAATAAAAATCAGTATGGGCTAGTGAACAAGATAAAACCGAACATGAATTAGGGACCGAAGGATTTGATAATGGTCGACATCGTGAGAATTTCAAATATCGTTCTCCAACAATAATAGAATAGACAATAGACGAATAACCTTTAAAGGCTATTTAGGAAGTCGCTTACCTAAAGCAAGCACTTTGAGCAGAGTTAATCTTAAGGGACTAAGTGTGCCAGCTACAGTAGGTGTCACCTTCGTGCATAAGAAATTTAGTTATCCCTGGTACAGAAGGTTACCATAAGGTGATTAGGGTTCATTAATAATGTGAAAAGATGCCAAATATGAAAAGGTAAAACAACTATAGGTAGATCATCGTAGTACTAAATCTTAGTACTCCCCTAAATGGGGGAATAAGGTGTGATATGATATTAAGTCGGAGTTAAGCGGTTCGGTTAACTATGGAATGGTAAAGAAAGAATGTGGTAAAAAGGAGAAAGGGATGATGTTGCATTTATTCAGTTCCTGCAGATATGTTGCGACTCCAGAACCTTATACAAGCACGACACCGGAGAGAGGCAGTAAAAGTTTCCGGCCAGGATGTTATTGATAAATAAGTGTGAATGGACACTTGATACATCAGGAGCTAGTGGCGAGAGATAAGTTAAGACAAAGGATATATCCCAAGAGGGATTATGCAGAATATATATATATATATATATATATATATATATATATATATATATATATATATGAGAATGGACCAACGAGTAATTAGTAGTTGATTCAGGAAGAGCCCAGTTATGGCTAGACAAGAGGTCACAAATAAATCAATAGATCATGCAAGATAAATGTAGTGAATCGCAGCATAGTGAATTCAGCCTCGCAGATACGAGATCACAATCATTTGAAAAAAATTTCAGATAGGAGTTGAGGCAGTTAAAGGTACCATTTTTAAGGTTTATGAAAATAAGAGAGAGTGCCACTAAGGAAACAATAAAAATTTGAGCTTAGAAGTAACCCTACGAGCACAAAGGCATAAATTTATGTAACTAAGGATTATTATAGGCGAGTAAGAATAATGAAAATTACCTTCGGGTGTACGATATATCAAGCTCGCAACTTTACAAGAGCCAGAAGGTCTCCCTAAGTACTACAATGAAAGACTAGCTGAGGAAATAAGGAAGAAGGTTTCCACCTAAGCATAGTGAGCTAAAGAGTAAATTATCCTGTAACAACAGTCTCACTACAATATTGTATACACTCCATAAGAAAGTGGCACCTATCATGGCTAATGAATGGTAAAAAAAAGGCCATCAAAGGTGATGTTTGAGATCATATGAGGTACAGGGAATTATCGTATTCGTGGGCAAAATGACAAGCCAAGTATTCATGCAACAAGTGATAGAACGACCAGCAAAAGTAATTGCTTACATTTAAGGACAATTGAGAAGGCACGAAAGGAAATTTATGGTGCTAGGTTGATAGGAGTAAGGATATGAAAAGGTGAGTGAGAAGGTGACGAGAATATGTATGTCCTCGGGATTAAACCCATCAAAACAAGGGAGCTGATGATTTCCATATGTAATAAAAAGCTCAGTACAGCCTGAATGAACACAGAGGAGTCTGAGACTAGGTGCACTTGGAAGAGATGGAATACTGCCCTGGCAGTAGAATAAGGGTCTAATTGTGATAGATAAGAGGATGATGATTAGGCCTTTGATTGAGTAACGATTTAGCGAGAAAGGGATTTCATTAATTGCACGGGATTAGAATACCCCATAAGATGAATCACATTGGGATGCAATGAAATACGGTTATTGCAGTATAGTATTATCCCTAGGTGGATCAGGAAAATCACTTCATATGTTCCCCGATAAGATGTGAGCCCTAGTGACAGTGTATTACGTAAGAGGTTGCAAGTTATCAGTGATAGATTATAGATCAACATTAAGGTGAATAAACAATAGATGGGTACAAGTTCCAAAGTTCGAGATGAGATTTGTTTGTTATTCTTAGATGAATAATAATGAGGAAGCACTAAAGGACTTAGATTTATACATATAGGATAAGCAGCGAGAGAGTAACCTGGAGTTGGGTAGCAAACCTCGGTAATAATAAACCGAAGTAAGTTTTATGGTATAGTATAACCTACCTAGATGTAGTAAATCCATAAGGATAGATATACAAGTCTATGAAACAAGAGATAGAAATAGTCTTAAGTTCGATAAAGTACCAAGCGAAAGACATCAGTACACCTATAGATGCCTAGAGGGACAGCTTGTCATAATTCTGTATATGTTCATAAAGTGAGGCTTAGAGATTGGCTAAAAGATGGAGGAAAAAGAGAATACGAGTCGCTAGGTGCTCATACAAGGACACAGTCGTACATACTGCATGACATAAGGTAGCAAATGTTACGATGTTGGAAGAATTCCGACCACATGTCATGGTGTGACAAAGAGGCCTAAAGGGGGGGAATGCCCGAGCATTTGGATTTATTCACAAAACAGTGGCTTAGATGGAAAGATGAGCATTAAAGTATTCGTAAGAGCTATAGTTTATGAAACTGATAAGCGCATCAATCAACATTTGAGGACGAATGTTACAAAGGGGGGAAAGATATTACACCCTAAGTTTTCATACGTGAGAGTACGTCGTAAGTCATTGATGTAAGCTCGGAAATGAAATTATATTTGGAAGCAAATAAAGTAAGTTAATCATGTTACCTTGGAGGTTACAAATATTTAAGGTAATGAATAACAAGTACCAAGAGGGTTGGAAATCTTAGAAGCTAAACCAATTGAAGAAAATAAGTTTCGTCAAAAGTCGACAAGTTTGGAATGTTATAACATGTACTTTGGGGTGAGACTAGGGTTCTTAACTTGATAAGGAGGTTATTCTATGAGTTATTTTAGTCGTATGATAATTATTTTCTACATTTGGAAGGCAAACAAGTTGTGGAACAAGAGTTGGCAAAGGTCATCACAAGTTACATTCATAAATTTGCTGAAATTTAGGTCAAATGTATCTGCGCATTTCTCCAAAATACTTGGAATCGTGGGGTGTTCTACCTACTAAATTGAATATCTACGAGTCTAGTTTCTAACGCATTAAACCGTTCATCAATACGACATCGTAATAGAGAGATATTCATGTTTTCGCGAGACCGCGCAAGCAGCTCCCAATGGGACCCACTTAGGCGGTGGTTGACCTACTTCAATTTATAAATGATTTGAACGCCTATTTTTGCTCATTTTTCAACTAATATTCGTCTCGAAACTTCTCCTAACCCTCCTAAACATATACCACAAGGGTTTGAAGTGATTCCAAAGTGATTACACCATATTTCAACATCAAAACTTAGTTCTAGTGAAGAACAACACCTCTTTGAGGTTGTGTTGTCATTGAAGATTGTTGTGGGCTGTATTTTGATGAAATTCCAAGTTGTTGCTGCTGTATAAGGTGAGTATAACATCCTACTAATTGTGCTTAAGCTTGCTTGTATGTTGGTTAAGTTGTTAGGATGATAAACTACAAGATAATACTTGGATTAGCTTAAATCACTTCTATGGTGTTGTATTGCTATTAAGGGTTGTTGTAAAATGAATATAACTTGGATTTTGACTTGAAGTTACTGTAGGAGGTATGTATATTGTGTTCTTACTTCTGCCTAAGGTTATCTTGATATTGATTAAGTTAAATGGATGGGATAGACATGAACTAGTGAATAAAGTTGCTAGTTGGGGATAGTTGAAGTTGTGGATTATTTTCGTTGTTATAAATATATGGTATAAGGCTGAAATCATTGATTAATGACTTCATTATCAAGTTAATGATACTTTTATGTTGAAGTAAGAAGTCTATAAGGATTAATAAGGGGTATACGGATTCTAATCGGAGCTTGCCGCTCGTCGTAATGTAGTTGTGACTTGTTGTTGTTATATGGTGTCTTGATATTGATAATTATGTATTGATGGATTGCTCTGGTCATTGTTGTTTGTATATGGTATTGGAGAAGGCCCTTGTTACACGGGAGATGCTGCCAAAATTTATGTAAATGAGCTACTAACTTAAAGTTATAGACTTAGCCTTTGCTCAGCACTGATTTTGAATCTCCTTATACTATGATAGATTGACGTGACTTGTTTGAAGAGTTGCTTGGAAGTGATTAAGGACTCAACGGGTTTAAGGTATGTTAAGGCACTTTCTTCTTTCTTTTGGCATGATCTAAAATTAAATGAACATAAACGATACGCTATTTCATAATGACTCTACTCCTAGCGACTAAGGTTGTCCATGTTGTTCTTTCCTTATAAAATTATTCTAAACAAGTGTGTATGATCCTTAAATCCTACTAAGGTTCATATTGATGGTAGGGATGTCCATAATGTTCTTAAGTCACTCCAAAAGGTATAGAATGTGATTCCATAAGTCGAGCATGCATTATGTATATGTATCTATTTTACTCTACCGAGCCGCGCTATAGTCGGTCGTGTACGGCACATATTGTGCAACCACTGATCAGTTGGGTTTTACTGAGCTCCACGTGGCCGGGTACGATTCTACCGAACCTTATGATGGTCGGGTACGCTTTTACCGAGTCCTCTTTGAGGCCGGGTATGAATGATGATGATGATGCCCACAGAGGCGAATGTTTTAAAATTTTTCTATGTATATATATGTATTATGCATTTCATATCATAGCCCCTAGAGGCACTCAGATGTTACAGGTTGTATTTCCTCTATCTCTCTCTTTACATTACTATTCTTATTTATACTTTCCTGCCTAACATACTCGGTACTTTATTCGTATTGCCGTCCCTTTTGCCTGGGGACGCTGTATTTCATGCCCACAGGTCTCGATTGATAGGTTGACAGTCCTCCTAGTAGGCTATCAGCTCAGCGAAGGTGTTGGTGCACTCCACTTGCTCCGGAGTTACCTATTTAGCCAGTATGCTTTGGATATGTATTGATTGGTATGGCGGGGCCCTGTCCCGACCTTTATGATTTTATGTACTCTTAGAGGCTTGTAGACAGATGTCAGGTGTATGGATAATAATATGGCCTTGTCGGCCTATGTTTCGAGTTTACTAATGGTCATGTCGGCCTTATAGGTCCGTATGTCACATATATTAGTTTGTATATCATGTTGGACCTTCATATGTTGAGTATTCCCTTATGTTTTATTCTTGTTATCTCATGATGGGTTTTCTGGCTCATTTACTAATGATAACATGATAAGAAAGATATGTTACGTTGGTACTTGGTTGAGTAAGGCAACGGGTGCCCGTCGCGGCCCTTCGGTTTGGGCCGTGACAGGTTTAAATTCCGAATCGAGGAAAGATTGACTCTATTTTACAGTCCGCGAACACAGAGATCCGGGTAAGGAATTATGTTAACCCGAGAGAAGGTGTTAGACATTCCCGGGTTTAGTGGTTTTAGCACGATCGCTCAACTATTATTATTGGCCTATTTATTTGATTTTAAAACATCTTTGAAACCTATGTGCATTTTAATTCCTTCTAAACCGCTTTTAATAATCAGACTATTACATAACTAATTATTTGATTACACGTTGTGAATCATATCGCGGAAACCGTACCAACGATCCACAACATGTTTATTTTAGTAACAAGATTAAATTGTGGCCAGGTCGCATAAATGTACCCCCGAATTTTAAAATTATATATCACAACTACGTCGTGGGAACCATACCCGTAGCTATGATACTTTACTTAATTAACATGCCTAAAGCAAACTACGAAATTCAAGGCATTTCTCTACACTCTTTAAGATATCCATGTGAGGGCCATAGACTAGGTGATTAGATGGCACGCCTCAATTTTATTAAGGAAAAGGTATTCAACTAAATGAACTACGAATATTCATATTTAAAACTAATTTGAGATTAAGTATCACAACCATGCCACAAGAACCATATCTGTAGTTGTGATGATTTAATTACGTGTCTAAAGCAAGCTACGAGATTCAGAGTTGATCATTTCCTATGTGAAGGGACCAGCTAAATGAATTTACAAAGAAGGGGGCCATTTGTAGCATTCTATTGGATTGGGTAGCGGCTCTAGCCGAATTTATCTTTTATCTAACTTTCAAATTTTAATTATCAAATCTCATGGACCCATTTAGTCTGTAAATGTCAGAGGCTAAATTTTAATTGTTCAATTAACCTAAACACCTAATAAGAGTAACATCTGGAGAAGGACACTATAAAGAAAAGAAATTAAAACACTAAAAATAAATATGAAGCGAAGGGAAACAATTCAATGCTAAATTTCAATATCATACAAATTCAACAAGAAATAGCAACTTGCAAGTACAATATAAATACCGCTCAAACACATGTGCCCTTTTATGATTTTAAGCCTCAAAAATTAAAAAAAAATATTTTTAGGCATGTTAATCAATGATAAGTATTATTATAAGCAACAACAAAAGAGATAATTATGAAACCAAGGAAAATTCATCCAGATACATAAGGTTGCAAAATTATGCATTAATTTAAAATAAGAAGCCATGAGTGGACCTTTCTGTTGAAAGAGTTCTAACCTTTTAAGGAAAACTTCAACTTGAAAATGGACGACGACACGTTCCAAACAAAATCACTGGCCGAAGCTCAAATAATGACCTCAATCAAACTCCATCGGACTCCAAATAAAAAATCAGAAGTAAAATCCAAAATTTGAAACTAAAATCAAAAGGTTTTAAACCCGAAATCAGGATTTGACCGCCTCTTTACCCTTAATAATTTTGCAATTCTGCTCTTCGTTCATCTTGCTTTTTCAAGTTGCTACCCAACTTTTCCCTTCGTCAATCTTCCGTTTTTTTGTTTTTTGGTTAATTTTAAGATTTGTTCCTTTGTGCAAAGAATCAATCCCCCAACCTTTTCATTCTCTGTGTGTGTATGCCTAAGGTGCATGTGTAAATGAGAGAATAAAAATGAGTGAATATAGATGAGAGGAAGTGTATAGGAATTGTGTGAAAGAGAGTCTATTTTTGTTTTTTTTCCTAAGATGGGAAGCTGCTGGGTTTCTTCTCCTTAGGTCCTAGGCTCGATCTGATACGGCTCTTTGATTTTTCGTCTAGGGTTTTGTGGCTAGTTGTTTGTGTGGATGGCGCAAGGGTATGGAATGTCGCTGGTGTGAAGATATGGGGAAGGGTCGTTTGGTGTATGTGAGGACAAAGAAGAAGACCGGTGGGGAGGGGGGTGTGGGATCTCAAGGTCCAAAACCTGATGCCTAATATTTTTTCCGAAAACGGCTCCTCCTTGTTTCTTGCTAGGGTTTTCGCTAGGTTCCTATGAAGAAGAAGATGAAATCCATTTGGGGGGGGGGGGGGGGTCATTTTTGTTCAGCAGCTCCTCTCCAGATTTTGACTTTTTGTATAGGTTAGTCCAAATCTCTAGAAAAATAACGGATTCCTATTGTCTATCAGTCTAGGTTCTAGAGTGTGTCTATGTTAGGGTTTTTTAGGTTAGGGGAGTATGAGTTTGATCTTATTGAGCCTTATAATTGGTCCAAAGACTAAAAATGAACTACAAAATTAATAAAAATGGGATAAACCAACCCAAAACTAATTCTTCCTTCTAAAAATTATATACAATTTATGACATGAAAATATGACTAATCTTAATTAATTAAAATAGACAGTATTATGTTGTGAGACTATTTTGGTATTTTTTTCAAGATTATATAAAAATAAAAATCCTAGTAAAATAGTACGACTACAAAACATTAACGAAACTATTTTTTGTAATTTTTTTTTGTGATAAAATAAAGTAAAAGAGTCAAAACTAGTTGAAATAACTATATTAGACCTAAACTAAATATTTAAATGCTAAAATATGTAAAATCTTGGGGAGGGTCAGAAATCACATGTTTACAGCTGCCCCTCTTTGACTAGAAACACGAAGTATTTTTAGACAAAGAACGACTAGATAGGTTTTTTGACCCGACCCTTATTTAGGGAGACCAAAAACTAAGAGGAAGGAGAATGTGACCGAGCCCTAGTATCTGAGCTGCCTACATATCCTTGGCTATAAAGGAATCAGGCCACGTGTAGTTCAGAATTAGGAAGAGTGGTGATGTAGTCATATCCGATTCTTTGGGGGCGGCTAAGGTTTAGGGAGCAAAGAAATCTTCCTTGTCGTCCTCGGGGGCCTATGTGTTTCTATCCTCATCTGAGATCGGGCATGTGGTGATCGATGCCTCATGGTGGACCGCGAACAATTCTTTCGCTGCCCGCTGTTCTCCATATATGGTCGTGATGTCATCCCTCGTGGGAAACTTTATCACCTGATGTAAGGTTGACGGTATTGCCCTCATGCTATGTATCCAAGGCCTGCCGAGTAATGCATTGTACCTCATGTCACCATCGATGACTTGGAACTAGGTGTTCTGGATCACACTGGACGTGTCGATCGGGAGGGTGATCTCTCTTTTCATTACTTCGCCGATCATGTTGAAGTCGTGGAGGACTCGAGGGATGAGGGCAACTCGATTGAGAAGCCCTAGCTATTCTACTACCTATGATCTAATTATGTTGGCCGAGCTGCCTCAGTCTACGAGCACGCACTTTATCCTGGTATTGTTTAAAAGAAACGAGATCACCAACGCATTATTATGAGGCTCTATCATGGCCTCGAGGTCCTCCTCACTGAATACGAGGGTGTCTTCGGGCATGTGGTTTCGGGTCGGTCCCTCTTCTGTGGTGGACGTTCTTGTCCGTTTGAACATGGGTCCTTGGGGAACGTCGGTTCCTCCAATAATCATGTGGACGCCATGTCGGAGAGCCTCCCCTTCCGCTCGAGTTGAGTTCGGTGGTGTACCGACATCTGAAGTAGTCGTGTTCTTCTCTCTACTGTTTTCCATGTTTTGGTTCCCCATTCTGTTCTCCGAACCAGACGCTTTATCCTGAAATCGAAGATCTTGGATAAGAAAAAGTGTGAAAGATGACTTGCGTTGTGCAACGAAACCAGCAAGAAAATAATCACTATTATTTTTAGCCCTATGATGGGCGCCAACCTGTTTACCATAAAAATGGTAATAACAATTAAATTTGTTAATGGGACTCTAAAAATACGTGATCTATTTTTATGCTAGTTGTTAAGGCAGTTGATGCTAGATATGTGAAGCTTAAAGACGAAATACGAACTAAAACGGGGTTGTAATCAAACCGAGGAGCTAGCTTTCCAGGCCTCGGACTGATCAATGAGGGTCCTTGAGGTCGATGCCTGGGCTCAACCTCGAGCTATCAGGGGTAACCGGGAAGGGACTAATAATCAGGATATACTTAAAAGGAGGCTCTTTATGGCCAATATCAAGCAATAAATGAAGAACAAGTATGAAAGCAATAAATGAAAGAGGTAGCCTCGAGCGAGTAAGTTAGAGAGAGTTGTTATTGATCTTGTGTAGAATAGTTGGAGCAACAGCAGCCCCTTACAAAGTGGTGTGGATCCCCTTTATATAGGAGGAGGTATTAAAATATAGTACAAGAGTGCATTAATTGTAAAGGCATGGATATGGGATGGCCAAAGGCTTTACCAAGTTTTTCTAGTGTTACCCGTTTAACTTGGGAACTCCCCCTTTCTCGTACTGTAGCCATTAGTACGTAATGGCCCCCGGGGCTAGCACCCGATGACCCCCGAGGGTGGGTCTCGACCTTGGCTTCACGGCTCGAGAAGAATGACCGCGAGGCGACCTAATGACGGGGAAATCGTGCCCCCTGATTTTACCCCATACACTAACTACTCGTTGATCCATTCTCATATCAATATTCAACGTAATCTTTCTTGGGTTATTTCCTTTATCTAAACTTACCTCTTGCACTAGCCCCTTATTTATCAATAATATCCCGGTAAGGAACCCTTACTTCCTCTCCTTGATGTCACGTTTGCATAATGTTCTGGAATCGTAGCATATCAGTAGGATTTGGGTAAGTGCAATCTCATCCCTTTTCTCATTTTTTATCGCATTCTTCCTTCAACATTCCAAAATTACTAAAATCACTTAATTCTGACATAGTGCCACATCATTCAATATTCCCCCTCTTTAGGGGAGTAATAAGGTTTAGCATTACGACGATCTACCTATAGATGTTTTACCTCTTCATCTTTGGCGTCTTCTCACATCATCGATGACCCTTCAAGGCTTCCAGTGCCTATCTTTGTAGTACTCATAGCTAGTTTTACTATTCTAGAGTGCACCATCTGGGTGTCTCACAAGGAGATCTATTAGCACATTTGCAATATCCTTTGAAAATGTAAACTAATGCAAACAATCCATCCATCATTTTGGGTTACTCTAACAACAGCCTGGTCCTAATATCCTGTCCTTCTCTTAAACCATACATGTTAGCTCCCATAGGGCATAACTAAGATTGATGTGGCCAATTGTACGTACCTCTATTACTGTTGAAGGTAACTCAAAATGCTTATATCACTCTTCCTAAATTGTAGATAATGTTCATCTTTACTATCTGGTTACCTTGTACCCTTGTTCACCTTACTTCTTTTATTTGTTGAAACTTGCACCGCCTGATTCTCTCATCGCTTTTCACCATATAGGTGGATAAATATTCATGTGTTAGGGCTCCTCAACAAGAAGCTTACATGTCTTAGTAAACACATGATCTACTGAAGACCTTACATTTACTCATTATAAGCATCATGCAGAATCAAGTTCCTCTTAACAACTCTTCCATAACTACGTGCAATCCCTTACCAACCATCTTTCTAAATGTAGGCATTGTTGTATTATGAATAAGATTGGGTTTAGGAAATTGAGTCCTTTCAATTGAGCTCTACCACACGATCTAGAGTAAGAAGAAAGAGTGGCAGTCCTAAATGCCCTATAGCCTCCTGCTTATAAGTGTGGTGCATAACACACCCATAAACAAGACTCTACTAGACACGACTTGTAGACTCCCTAGGACAGAATTGCTCTAATGCCACTTTTGTCACGACCCAAATCGATGGAACGCAACAAGCACCCGGTGCCATACTCGGCCCGAGCGTACCACTCTGTAACTGTGAACTCTAGAGGGTAACCCTCAACTTAGGCCGATGAAGCCATATTCTGAATCATCTAAAAATAACGAGGCTGCCATTAACGTCTACTGATAGAAAAAAATATATAGGACTCGTCTACACGCCTCAAAAGATAACTGAACTGTATCATGATCGGGACAGGGCCTCGACCTACCCATAAAGCCTATATATATATATATAATAGTCACCAAGGTATAGACCTGGTAACTCCGAGAAAATGGACCGTACCAACCAAGCTGATGTTTTACTCAGTCTACTAGGAAGATCTATCCTGGTGTCTATCAGGACCTACAGGCATGAATGTAGCGCCCCCCTGCAAAAGTGATGTCAGTACGAAATAATGTACCGAGTATGTAAGGCAACAGAATAACTGAAAGTTGAAACTGAACTGATAATATAATAACTGAAAGTAACTGAAAGTCAAAGATAATCTAAAGATATGCTTACCTGCTGATACTGACTCAACTCTCTCAATATAGTAAGTAAAATAGTTGTCCGGCCCTATAAGACTCGTTATATATATAACTGCTTTGCCATAATAGGCCCGCTCATAGGCGCTCGACCATACTAGGGTCTATATCTTGGCCATGCTGGGCTCGCTGCGCTCAGCCACAGTAGGCTCGGCATATAACTTACCATCTGATCAGAGGTTGCCAAATAGGGGCCTGCCCATCGATTATAGCTCGATGGTAATGAAAATACTGTAATACTGTATATATCGGCTCTCTGCTCTCTTGACTAGAAGAAGACAATACTCAATTGAATATGATAAGGGAGAATACTGTAACTTATGAGACTAGAAAAATGTACATAAATTCAGGAATATGAATTTCTCTTTATGCCTCGTTATCAAACTTGAGTAATTACGAGATCATGCCAAAATGAAGGAAGGGTTTAGCATTAACATACCTGAATGATCTCTTCCTTATTACTCAACCAAGCTCAACACAACTTCTTGCATCTACAACAAGTGAAATGATATTGTTGTTAACATATAATGGCGTACCATCGTATTTGGCTAGTCGTATGACTTAAGGAAAATCGGGCAGCAACTCCCCTATTTTAATACATCCCAAAAACCTCTAAGGGTCATCAATAGCCCAACAACACCAATTATAACCAACACTAGCAACAATAACAATATAACCCAATATGAGTTTCTCCGATTATCTTAACAATCATATTGAGCGACAAGCTCGTTTTTTTATTCATAACAAAATGTAAACTGAATCCAACTCTTATTCCATAAATTAGTTTACAACCTTCAGAACATCATACTTATATGCACCATATTATTTCTAGCTTAAAACCTCCACAAAATGCCTTGCAAAATAGCCCCATACGTCTAGCATCTTAATTTTTATCGTCAATCACTTGTTTTTCATCTTTTCTTCTTCAATCAACTTAATTAACACCTAGGAAAGCTTAACAACATCAGCCAAAACATTATCTAATTAATTCTCACAATTTTAAGCCACCAAAAACCAAATATTTAACCACAAAACAGTCCAACCAAAAAAAACAAACGTATCTCATGTTCCTTCAACTGCATCTTATGGTTTTTCACTCAAACAACACTACCAACACAAGATTAACCTTAGGAACAATTAAGAAGATGTTATACATACCTTGGAAAGCAGCTACAACTCGAAACCCCATCCCAACTTAGCTCACAATAGCCCTCAATCACACCACAACATCATAGAAGTATTCTCTTGTAGTTTTTAACACCTTTGATGAGGATTTGTGTTGATTTCTCTTGATTTTAGTTCTTAGAACCTTGGACAAGTTCATGGAGAGTTTGAGAGTGTTTTGCAGTAATTGATCTCTGGATATTGACAAAATATAATGGATATAGACAACCTATATGCCCACCGCCTCAATTCTCCAAGCAGGTGGGTAAGCTGCCTGCTTGGCAGCTTGAGCAGTGCCACTTCGGACACTTGTATCTCTCTATTCCGATATCGTATTAACAAATAGTTTGCAGAGTTAGAACTAGACACGTAGGGCTTTAATTCAATATAAATCTCTCCATGTAACTCTCAATATATTGGGAGAAAACTGCATCGCAACTTGGCCTATAAACCTACCAGTTTCTCCGAAGTGCGGCAACGTGACTTGGTGACCCTTGCTTTAAAAATCCATATTTCTCTACCCCGATGTCGTATGAATAAATTGTTTGGGCTATTGGAAACTAGATTCGAAGACCTTCATTTTGGTATGATATATGTCCCAAAATGACATCACAAACTTACGAATTTAATTTCTCAAAACGGCTCATTACAAGGCAAATCTTAACTCGATTTTTCCGTAAGTTAAATCCAATATTTCCAAAACATTATATTTTATGTACAAACATCATATATATTCATATTATGACTATAAATTCATTCAATAATGATTAACAAGTCTCATATTTATTATACGTCACCTTAAAATGCACAAGGTGCAACACCAAACTTGTCGACTTTCGACAAAACTTATCATCTTGAATTCGTTTAACTTCTAAGCCTTCCAACCATCTTGATACTTGCTATTCATGATCTTAAATATCATTAACTTCCACAGTAACATGATTAACTTACTTTATAAATTTTTCAAAGATGATTTCATTTTTGAGCTTACATCAATTGACTTACGACGTACTCTTAAGTACGAAAACAGGAGGTGTAACAATACGAACGCCCATTCACTCACGAGTTCACTTGTACCAAAATTTATCCAAATTCGATATCAAAATCCCAATCAAATCTCCAAAACTTAGCTGAAGAACTTCCACCCTTCTTGCCCAATTTCCTTAAATTAATGATGAAATCAACTATAGATTAATGCAATACAACCAAAAACGAGTTAGGAATCATTAACCCAAAGTTCTCTCTGAAAAATCCTTGAATTATCGCCTTACTCCGAGCTCTCAAAGTCCCAAAATTAAAAATGGGATAATACCCTCGATTTAGCCCTTTTTCTGCTAGTGATCTCGTCTCTGCGAGAGGTCCACCGCATATACGGTCCCGCACCTACGAATTTGCTTATACGAACCAAGGCCCGCGCCTGTGGGCCCACTTCTACGGATGTCCTTTCGCATCTGCGACCCTGCCCAGGCCTCCCATTCTCGCTCTTGCGATCCTTCCTCCGCATCTGCGGCTGCGAAGGTGTGGCTTCCTTCTCGCACCTGCACCCATAGACCAACTTGACCAAAATCGCACATGCGCTCTATCTCACGCACGTGCAAGTCTGCACCTGCGGTCTCCCCTCCGTAGGTGAGAAAACACCATAAACCAACAAATCTCAGCAATTGCCTAAGTCATAATTTCAATCTGTTAAACATCCGAAACACACCCAAGGCCCTCGGGACCTCAACCAAACGTACCAACAAGTCCCTAAAACACCATACAAACTTAGTCGAGCCAACAAATCACATCAAAAAAATGCTAAAACCATAAATCACCCTCCAATTCAAACTTAAAGAACTTTAAACTTCAAATGTCCACAACCAATGCTGAAACTTATCAAACCACATTCGAATAACCTCAAATTTTTTTCAAAAGTCATATTAAACATTATGGACCAGCTCCAACTTTTGGAATCGGATTCCGACCTCGATATCAAAAAGTCCACTACCGGTAAAAATCTCCAAAAAATTGACTTTTGCCATTTCAAGCCTAAATCAGCTACAGACCTCCAAAACACAATCCACACATGCCCCTAAGACAAAACTTACCCAACAGAGCTAACATAATCAATGGAACTCCATTCTGGAGTCGTCTTCACACAGTTCTGACTACGGTCCAAATCCTAAGTCTTAAGCCTCCGTCTAGGGACTAAGTGTCCCAAAACACTCCAAAAATCAAAACGAAGCCTCCCGGAAAGTTACATAAGTAGAAAAAGATACAGGGGAAATAGTTAATAGCGTATTGGGGCTATAACTCTCAAAACGACCGGCCGAGTCATTACACTGGGCAAGTGACTGTGCATCTGGCCACGCAAACAAGGGAGAAACCCCTCTTATATGTGCGGCCATGCATATGGCATATGTCCGGTAAAATGTCCGTAACTTTCTGTATACATATCCAAGTGACAAACGGTTTGATGCGTTGGAAAATACAATCAAATGACTTTTGATATGTATATAACCATCTAAGTCTTTATAGTTTGGTAGATGCATGCATTTGAAGTCGGATCTTGTGCGAACTTATTTTAATCTTCAGCCCATTGCATAGCTCCCAACTTAGATTAGTTCTAGGGATATCCTTAGACCTTAAACAAAATACAGTACACCTATTACACTTAATATCTTGATCATATATGTTATTCCAGTCCTTAACCTCACGTGGAAGGAAAGACGACACTTAAGTGACTTGTGAGCGTGCTTTATGGCCTCGGACTCATCATAAACTTGAGGGGCCTCACATCCTCCCCAGCTTAAGATCATTCATCCTCGAATGATGATCAAAATACTTCATTAGCATCCAATGTGATTCAACTCTTAGTTCACACACCCGTAGTTCCAAATTTTAACTAACTCCCTAAATTTCCAAAAAATTTGCCGGAGTCTCCCTTGCAATTGAGCCTATTTACCTGCCAGAGAATCCCAAAAATCGATCCTAACAACAAATAGATAGCACCACATTGCACCATAAACATGAAAACAACACCAACTGTGACATCGTAGGCATTACATTACCAAATAGAGCATTTGCATAAACTGTACAAGTTTGGACATAACTCATGGAAAGTAAACTCCTAACATTCTTTAAACACACCACAATTCCGTGATGATCTTGACTTTCTCCATAGTTTAGTGAATGAGTTCTGGCCCCTATCAACTCCACTACACAAACTTTGGACTATCCCATGAGAGATTTTCATCTCCTGCCACACGAGACACCATACAGTGGGACAACAACCCGATACACGATAACCACGGACTTCATTGGACCTATACTCTTCAAAACACATTATTATAGCCACTACTGGGGTGGCACTGGCCCCTTGTCCAGTTCTTGACTTCTTCTTAGGTGCCATATACTAAAAATTAGAGCAATGCACGAGTTAAAGGAGGAAAAATCTTTCAACCAACTCTGTAGCACGATCTGGAACATCAAAGAAGGGTGTTGGTTACTCCTAAATGCCCAAGTAACCTCTTAATTAAATAGGTGGTCGACAACACACCGATAAGAAGGACTCTACTATCGGCTCCAAGACATCCTAGGACACTTTGAAACCTTAGGCTCTGATACCAAGCTTATCACGCTCTGACCTTGGAGAGCGCGACCGATGCTTAACCGAGATAACCCAGTCAAGCAAGCCTGCTAGATGCTTTCTACCCGACCTTACCCATGAATAAAGTGAAGATGTATTCCATTAATTAAATAATGAGAGCATTTCTTGAATAATACTAATTACATTACCATTAATTAATACATTTATAACTCCCAAATATACATTACACATTCACAGTTTGAAGTGGAACATATGATACAAATACAATATTTCTAGTTTGACTTTCTCAATAACAAAAATACAAACCCACACCATGTCTACGGGCCTCTAATGGATACAAAAGAGTAATATGATGGTCCGGCAACAAGGCCCCGACAATAAGTCAAAATATATACGTAAAGAACAAAAGATACAAGACCACGATATGAAGTAGGGCTCACCAGGTCAGCTGAGAAGAGAATGTACTGCTGTCTCGGATCGATGCCGCCTATTGTAGAACCACCTACTCCCATTAAATATGCAGCGTCCTCAGGAAAAGGGACATGAGTACATGTGGAATAGTACTCATATGTAAGGCAGATAGAACAAACATATGAAAGTACGGTAACTCAAATAAGAGGCAAATGAAGTACATCTACGAAACGTCCTATAGAATCACATCTCAAGTCTTATTATGCTTATAGTATTCTGAACTTCTTTTGGGTTCAATTGAGCCATATGAACTATGCGTGAGATACAAAAAATAATGTAATTGTAACAACATGTACAAATAAAGACAATGAATGTGGCACCAATTGTTTGTGTTGGCTTTGTGTCTCACTAGACCGTCCATACCCCTCTTGTACTATATACCTATGTGTTTTATGGACCGTCTATATTGTTCATCCACACTATACACCTATGAATTTTGTAGGCCGTCTATAGTGTTCACCCATACTATACACCTATGCGTTTCATAGACCGTCCATAATGTTTATCCATACTATACACCTATGCGTTTCATAGACCATCCATAGAGTTCACCCATACTGTACACCTATGTGTTTCATAGACCGTCCATACTGTTTATCCATATTATACACCTATGTGTTTCATTGACTGTCCGTTGTGTTTATTCATACCGTACACGTATGCATTTCATAGACATTCCATAGGATCATCTATACAATACACCTATGAGTTTTACAGACCGTCCATATATCACCTATACAATACACATATGCATTTCATAGACCGTCTATAGGATCACCTATACAATACACCTATATTGTTTCATAGCCCGTCCATAGGGTTCACATATTATATTATACACCTATACGTTTCATAGACCGTTCATAGGATTTACATATTATATTTTACACCTGTGTGTTTCATAGCCCGTTCATAAGTTTCATAACACATCATTATGCACATGACCATATATAAACTCAAAGTAACATGATTAACATTACATTTAAGGTCGTAAGTTCTTGGATCATTGGAATACTTCATGTTAATGCTCATCATGGAGAAACACATGTTATTACATTAACACATGTATGACAAATCAATAAGTAGATTAGAATGGCGCATGGACCCAATTCTTTTCTTAAAGTTCATCATCATTTACCATAGGACATCTCTCTTCCACCTCATTATATACCCCCTTGTCAACTTAAGGTTGTTAGCTAAGCTCATGATTCTTGGGGACTTAACATTGAAGTCATTTGTATTTAATATTTTAAAAGCACACATACTATGATTGAAAGCATTGAAAATATTTATCAGGAGAGCATGGTGATTTACAATTGAAACAAGGGTTCAAATCATACGCATCAGTTAAAACAACCACATTTGAACATGACTTGAGTACATAATCTTTTAGCAAAATCTATTTTCGGTGTCAATTTGGAATAGTTGAATCAGGGCTCATTTCATAATCTTTCACACGTCATTTCATTTCATTGGCACTATTGGCCACAAGTATAACATTTATCCTTGGCACGGTGGCCACACTTTATATTCCCAACTCACTTCTTTCAATTTCAAGCATCTTTATAGATTCTTAATAATAAAGCATCTTTAATCATGGCTTTTAGTATACATATGGGCAATTAAGAGTCTTAAGCACATTGATATTTCCTCCACAATTTGGCGTAAAACTTTCCTTTGAAACACGACTTGAAGTCATAACATTTTAATACACAACTCATACTTTTAACATGTTCCTGAAGGATAACATAATATGATAAGAGCATCCAAAACACATTTTGAGCATATATATCTTTTGACACAAGTTTTATTTGGAATAGTCAAGTTTATAATAAATATCTCGGAATATGAGAAATAAGAAATTGACCCATCATACTAGGGACTTACATGAACATCATGGGATTCAATTCTAAGAGAGATGTTAAGCCAGCATATCTCAAATTAGCCCTTAATAATACTACGATGTCCAACACAAAAAACTTGAAAATAACTTTGGGGGTCCCAGACTTCTATCAACAAGCGGGTAAGCACCCTGTCGGCCTGGATGTTTAGTAAGGTCATCAATGCTCCCAGGTGCATCCTAATTTTGTCTCTATGCTCTCGGTGGATGTCCTTCCACCATTGCTTTAACTTGTGCGGTGCTCCCATTACCATATTTATTTCGGGGATGTTCTGGTTGATTTCCATCTCTAAAGAGGGTAGAGAAAAAGGGTTTGATAAGTGTTTGCTTCAGATCTTAAGTGTCTTGACATGTTTGTTTGTCTTTCTACAAAAGTTATGTCGTTGGGTGCATGACCCGTTGATATTAGGGTGGCTTTCCTAATTGTGTATCGCCAAGGACCCAATTACTTAAAGTTTATGCAGTATGATCTACATTTACTAAAGTAAAGTGTTTCCTCATTTTGAGTTTGACTGAATACCATGAGATGTTATGTCAGTTGACCTGACAAAGCCATTCTTTGAAACTAAAGAATTTTGAAAGAAGGTTCGGAGGAATGTAAAAGACAACCCTCGCGTGCCATTGTGTGTGATAATGTACAACCATGACTCGATAGGAAAGAGTGTGATGATAGTATATATAAAGGGATAACAGAGAGTGGAATGTCAGTAATAATATTGAAGTAAGCAGATAAGTACATAATGAGCAAGTAAGGCAAACGAGCACATAGTTGCAAATTCAACGCAGTTAAACAATGTACAAACATTTCTAAATTCTAAATCCAATCTAAATCTGCTAAGGTCAGAACCTAAGTGTAACTCCCCAAGAGTCGCCATGTTATTGCACCCTATTTTGCGCGAGTCAAAACAAGATTCAACTAGTGGTTTCTCTGTTGATGATAAAAGAGAGTCGCCACCTAATATTTAAAGGTATATTAGGGTAAATATTTAATTACTACGATCATTACCCTATTAATCTGCTAACTAGTGATATTTTGGGTAAAGGTTCTTGTTCTTCTAAGGGAAAGATGTTAGGCACCCTTCAAAATCTACCTAAGGTAGCTCCATAGGACTTAGACTAGGTTTAAGGAATTAGATATCTATATTCTACTAAGTTAGAGCTTAAAGGTTTTATAGCTTACTCTATGTCTTGTTTTGAGCTTATCGTTTTGAAAGAAAATTGTATATTCACTTTTAAAGAGAGAATATAGGTTTCACTTATAAAAGCCTTTAAGAAAAGTCTACATAATTGAAAGAATATTGGAAGTATATCTGTAGTATTTATATTTGCAAGCTTTGTAAGATATGACTAGTTTTAAAATACTTTATCTTTAAAATGGTAACTACTTATATAGTTCTAGTAAAGTAAAGGCTGTTAAAGAAGTAGGCTTTAGGTATACCTTGAAGATTGATTTCCAAATTTCGTACTCGATTCAAACCATTTAAAAGCTCCTTAATTGCAGCAGTATTTGATTCATAGAGATACCCTTTTAAAGTTCACAGGGTCTCAAGGACCCCGGACAGTGTTTGTGTCTGGGAGAGTATCTCAACCAAGAACTAAATTCTACTCCTAAATACTACTAACTGCTCACACTTACTCTTTTCTGCAGGTTTAGGTGCTAATGAGGCACTCAATGTGAACCCCAATACCACAGTGGTGACCATACACGAGGCAAGATATATTTCTTACAAATAGTTGTTTAGAACACCAAAACATCATCAAACATATCATAGTTTGCACACAAGCATATAATACATTGTCATGTACTTTTATCAGGATTAAGATTACTCAACATGATCAGTTATAGGTACTAGCAACTAATGGGAAAACAAAAACACATTAATATAAGAACTCAGAATAAGTAAGTCATGCAGTTTAAATGAGCATAGAAGGTATAAGGTGTATCAACCTCAATAATCCTACTAGAAGGTTCATACTTATGAAAATCATTAGCTGTAATCATGTACTTAATCATGTATATACATAACAAAAATCTACATATGGACCAACATTCCACTTCTCACTAAGTGTGAGAGTTAACAGTCCACTTCAAGGTTCTTAAGAGACAGGGTAGGCAAATACATTAACAAGTGATCACTAAAGAGATTTTTTTCATTCTATCTAGGTTAGTTAAGGTTAAATATACAGTCCTATATTCAAACAGGGTAGATAAACATCAAAAGGCCACTCCTAAATCCATGAGTACACTGGAACACACTTTGTAGGTTTCAATGATATAGAAACACGGTCACAAACATGATATACAAGCAGGAATTTTCAGAGACGAGGCTGAGTACAGAACTTCCAATGGATGACGTTTACATGCGTACATGTTATATTCTAACCAAACTACAACTTTACCATATGATTATGTAACGACTCGACTGATCGTTTTACTTTTTAGAACCCTGTTCCCCTAGATAGGACTTCCCATACTTGCGTTTACTGATTTATGACTTGCGTGAATGGTTGGTTTGGGATTTGGAAGAGTTTGAGTTGAAGTTGGAACACTTGTTCCTTAAGGTTCGCTTAAAAGGCCAAGTTTGACTTAGGTCAACCTTTTGAGTAAACGACCTAGAAATCTAGATTTGAAGGTTCCAACAGGTTCATATGATGATTTCGGACTTGGGCGTATGTCCGTATCGGGTTTTGGATGACCCGGGAGAGTTTTGGCGGCAAATAGTGAAAGTTGATTCCTTAAGGATTTTGAAGTTCTTAAATATTTAGTTTGGAGTGGGGTTTTGTGTTATCGAGGTCCAAACGGAGTTTTAAGATCGAGAATAGTTTCGTATTGTAATTTAAGACTTGCACGCAAAATTTTGTGTCAATCCGAGGAGTATAAGTGTTTTTTGTCCCATTGGGTGTAAATTGAAGAACTTGAAGTTCATAAGTTTGGATCAATTG
Organism: Nicotiana tabacum; assembly: GCF_000715075.1. Lineage (NCBI taxonomy): Eukaryota > Viridiplantae > Streptophyta > Magnoliopsida > Solanales > Solanaceae > Nicotiana > Nicotiana tabacum. The sequence goes on from NC_134085.1 coordinate 56,869,939, forward strand.
GTTTTAGGGGTGTGATTCTTAGATTTAGCGTCATTTCAGGCGTTTCGAGGGTTCGAGCAAGTTCGTTTTATGATTTCAAATTTGTTAGTATGTTCGGGCAGGGCCCGGGGGCCCTGGGAGTCAATCGGACGAGGCTCGAGTGAAGTTGGAAAGTTTTGCAAGGAGCTGAAGCTCCTGGTATCAGTCATAACCGCACTTGCGTTCGTCAGCCGTAGGTGTGAGACCGCAGAAGCGGTCCAGCCTTCGCAGGTGCGGCCTAGGAAAGGAGCCCAGGAACCGCAGATGCGGCTCCTCTCCTGCAGAAGCGGAACCGCAGGAGCAACCCCTAGACAGCAGAAGCGGTCCCAGCCAGCCCAGACCATCTTCGCAGATGCAGGCGTTCTCTTGCAGATGCAGTCCCCTAACAGTAGGCGCGGGAATTGCTGAAGGCAGTGCCTTCATTTAATACGGGAATGTGTCATTTTTGACACATTTCATTCATTGTTTTGGCGATTTGGGAGCTTCCAAAGAGGGATTTCAACCTAGAACTTGTAAGGTAAGTTACTTCTTCTTAATGTGAGTTAAATACTTGGTTTATGGGTAGATTAACACACAACAATTGGTGAAAATTATGGGATTAGAGTAAAATGTAAGGTTTTGATAAAAAGAAGATTTTACCACGAAATTTGTTGTGGAATAAAGTAAAAATCATATATTCTTGATCCTTAGGTTATGGGTAACAACTTCCCTCAAATATTTCCGGAATCCGGACATGTGGGCCCGTGGATGGATTTTAGGAAACTTGTATTTAGGGTTGAGAAATTATTTTAATAGTTAGAATATGAACTCTTGAGATTGTATTGACTAGTTCTTACCCCATTTAATTAGTTTCGGATCATTCGGCTCCAAGTTGAGTGTTTGAGCATATTCTTGATATTGGAAGTAAGCTTTGGAGCGAGGTAAGTGTCCTTTCTAACCTCGTAAGAGGGAAATAAACCCCTAGGAGAATCAAATAAATGTATGTGATTGTCTATGGGGGCTACGTACATACGTGGTGATGAGAGTCCATGCGTAGCTACTATTATACTAATTGTCCAGGTAGTTTAGGACACGTATCATGCCATACTTGCAAATGCTTATGTTCTTACTTGCTAATGAGATCACTTAGGACATGTTAGGGATTGAAAACAAATATAAACGAACGTATGCACTTACTTGAGAACTTGTATGAATTTATTTGACTATAAATGCGCCTTTATGTGCCTTCTTGATAATAATTGATAATTTTGGACCGGGCCAATCGCCTCGGTAGAAATAGATGCATCTATGGTTTGCGCCATTCGACCCTCTGACAGTGTACAGTTATTACTATGTTGTACCGGGCCGTACGACCTCTGCATAATATGCGCATGATATATATGTGGAAATAAATCCATGATTTACTCTGTTTAAACGCTTGAAGTGCAAATTATTATATGACATGATTGAATTTGATATATCGTTTCCTTCTAAATTCTGAGATTTGTTATTTTATTCATACCAATCATTCTTAGTGTAAGTCCTACATATTACTATTGATATTGACCTTAGTAAGTGTCAAGTTGACCCCTCGTTGATACTTCTTCGAGGTTAGAATGGATACTTGCTGGGTACATGTTGTTTATGTACTCATACTACGCTTCTGTACTTAACTGTACAGGATCTGAGGCAGGTGCATCTAGTTTCCCCTCCGGTGCGTGTTCCTGATTCCTAATCGAGATCCCACGGTGAGCTTCCCCTTCTGAGCCATTTTGCAGCATATTGGAGTTCTCTTCTTTTGTAGCTGATTATGTATTGTCTACTCTGTTTCAGGCAGGTGGATAGTGGTATTTTGTATTTTCTACTAGTTGCCCTAGAACTTGAGAAACTAGTTCCTGGCACACACTGTAGACTATCATTTTTGGGTTGCATTTCTATTATTATAAAACTATTGATTTACGATCTACTAGAATATAAGTTTAGTGAATATTGAAAATATTTAAATAAAACTATTGAGAACTCACTAGTTAATTAGGATTGGCTTGCCTGGCAATGATGTTTAGCGCCATCATGACCTATAATGGAATTTGGGTCGCGACAACATGGTATTAGAGCACTAGGTTCACGTAGGTCTCACAAGTCATGGGAAAACCTAATAGTGTTAGTTGTATGATAATCGTGTGTTATTTTTGAAGTCAAGTGAGTTGAGAAACAAAAGTCAATGAAAGTCATCACAAGTTACGTTTATAAGTTTTACTGAAATTTTGGGTCAAATGTAACTGCGTTTTTCTTCCAATATACTTAGAGTTGTGTGGTGTTCCACCCATAAAATTGAAGCTCTATGAGTCTGCTTTCTAATAAATTAAACCTTTTGTCAATATGACATTGTAGTATAGAGATATATGCATTCTTTTTGAGACTGCACAGACTGCTAGGTGACAAGTAGGTGTGTCACCAACTTGGTTAAATGAGAGCCCAAAAAGAGGCTATTTTGGGTCAGACAAAGAGCCCATTTAAGGGATTATCTCCTGCTATATAACCATCATTATATGTCACAAATAACTAGACCTAAACCCCTGCAAACTTCCTCCCAAAAGTTACCCACAAACCCTAATTGATTTTCTCTCCATTTCAAGTTCTAATTGGAGGTAAAACCTAGAGTTTAAAGAACCAAGATATGAGCTGAGTTATCCAACAAATAAGCTATGTTTACTACTCTATTTCATCCATTTTTTTCTGCTGTAAATTCATGGTAAGTCGTTCTACAGTTGTAAGAACTCACGGGACTGTGATCGGAAGCCGTGAGTTCGAGTTATTCAGTTGTAGCGGACTATTTTGTGGACAATTTTGTGTTGCTGTTGGGATACATATTTTACTATTATTTTCTGGAGTTGTGGAGGAGGAAGGGTGAGGAGAAACACCACAGATATGCAGGGTTTAGGACTGGTCGTTCGTTGTAATATTTTCAGGCTATTTGACACTACTACGGTGGTCGTTTTGTGTATGAAGAGATTGGGGTATGTTGGGCTGTTTTGTAGTATTTTTTGGTGTATATAAGGTTCGAAAATAATGTATGTATGTTTATATTGTTGTGTTATTGTGTCGTTGGTGTTATCTTGAATTTTGAGGAAGTAAGGATTATTGGGGAGATGATGCCCGTTTTTATACAGAATAAACTTGTCTTTCGTTGTGCGATGGTTGTACCTTTCATAACTTAAGGATAGTGTTATTGATAATTGTTGTAGATTAAGGTGCTAAGAGGCTAGTTCAACTTGGTGATTTGAAAAATTGTGATAAGATATGTTAAGGCTAAACCTTCCTTCATTTTGGCATGATCTCGTAATTATATATGTTTGCTAACGAGGCATAAAGAGAAGTTCATACTCCCAAATTTATATACATTATCCTAGTCTCAAAAGTTACAGTATTCTCCCTTATCGGGACTTCATATTCAATTGAGTATTGTCTTCTTCCAGTCTAGAGAACAGAGAGTCTATATATACAGTATTACAGTATTTTCACTACCATCGAGCTATAATCGATGGCTAGGCCCCTATTGGGCAACATCTGATCAGATGGTGAGTTACATATCGAGCCTACTGTGGCCAAGCGCCTATGAGCGAGCCTACAATGGCCGAGATACAGAGCCTAGTATGGCCGAACGCCTATGAGCGAGCCTATTACGGCAGGGCAGTTACACATACCGAGCCTCATAAGGCCGGGCATCTATTTTACTTACTATATTGAGAGAGTTGAGTCAGTATCAGCAGGTAAGAATATCTTCAGATTATCTTTGACTCCCAGTTACTTTCATTTATTATATTATCAGTTCAGTTTCAGCTTTCAGTTATTCTGTTGCCTTACATACTTGGTACATTATTTTGTACTGATGTCCCTTTTGGCTGGGACGCTACATTTCATGCCTACAGGTCCTTATTGATTGTTGGATAGACCCTTCCAGTAGATAGAGTCAAACATCAGCTTGGTTGGTAAGCTCCACTTCCTCGGAGTTGCCAAGTCTAGACCTTGGAATCCATTTTATATATACAGATTTGATGGGCAGGTCGAGGCCCTGTCCCTACCATGGTACAGTTCAGTTATCTCTAGAGGCTTGTAGACGAGTCCTGTATAGTTTGTATATTAGTAGATGTTCATGGCGGTCTCGTCAGCCTCCATAGTTATATATATATATTTATCCCACAGATGAGAGTTTGGGTATGTTTACCCCTCAAATAAGACATACGATATTTTCATATGATACAGAATATGGCCTCATCGGCCTAAGTTGGGGGTTACCCCTCTAGAGTTTACAGTTACAAAGTGGTATGCTCGGGTCGAGTATTGCACCGGGTGCCGGTCATGCCTCATCAGGTTCGGGGCGTGACAAACTTGGTATAAAAGGTGAGTGAGAAGGTAACCAGGATAGGTAATTCCTTGGTATTAAACCCATCACAACAAGAGAACTGACGGTTACCATAAAGTTATAAAAAATCTCAGTATAGCACGAGTGAACTCAGATGAGTTTAAGACTTGGAGAATTTAGAAAAGATGGAATGCTACCATGGTAGTAGAATACCCCCATAAGATGAATCGCGTTAGGATTCTATAAAATATGATTATTGACAAATAGTATCGTCCCTAGGTGGATTAGGCAAATAACTTTAGTTGTTCCCCCTTGAGACATGAACCTTAACGACAATTTATTACGTAAGAGGTTTGAAGTTATCGGTGGTAGATTATAGATCAATATTAAGGTGAATCAACAATAGGCGGATAAAAGGTCTAAAGTATTAGATGAGATTAGGCCGTCATTCTTAAGATGAACGGTGATGAGGAAGAACTATGGACTTGGATTTATACATATAGTATAAGCAGCGAGAGAGTAACCTGCAGTTGGGTAGCAAACCTTGGTAATAATAGACCGAAGTAAGTGTTATGGTATAATGTAACCTACCTAGATGTAGTAAAGCTATAAGGAAAGATATACAAGACTACGAAACAAGATAGAGCAACAGTCATAAGTTCAACAAAATACCGAACGAAGAACTTTAGTACACCTATATATATCGGGAGGAATAACTTGTCATAATTCTGTATATGTTCCCAAAGTGAGGCATAGAGATTGGCTATAAGCTGAAGAAAAAAGTATAGAAGACTCACCTAGGCACACATATAAGGACAAAGTCGTACAGGCCACATGACAGAAAGTTGCAATAGTTACGAGATTCGAAGAATTCCGACAAGAAGTCGTGGTGTGACAAAGAGGCCTAGGGGGGGGAATACCCTAGCCCTCAGATTTATTCAAAGAACAGTTTCCTAGATGTCAAGGACAATAAATGTCTGTAACAACTATGGGTTATGAGACTAATAAGCGCATCAGCCAATATTCGAGGACGAATGTTCCAAAAGGGGAATAATGTTACACCCCATATTTTCGTAGATAAGGATACGTCTTAAGTAAATTGATGTAAGACCAAAAATGAGATCATAAGGGAAGTATATAAAGCAAGTTATTATGTTACCTCGGATTCTACATATATTGAATATCATGAATAACAATTACAAAGAGGGTTGGAAGGTTTAAGAAGCTATGGAATTGAAGAAAACAATGTTTCGTCAAAAGTCGACAAGTTGGGAATGTGATAACATGTACTTATGGGGTGATACTAGGGTTCTTAAATTAATAAGGTTATGTTAAGAGTTATGTTAGTTGTATGATAATCGTGTGTTATGTTTGAAGTCAAGTGAGTTGTGAAACAAAAGTCATCATAAGTTACGTTTATAAGTTCTACTGAAAATTTGGGTCAAATGTAACTGAGCTTTTCTCCCAATATACTTAGAGTTGTGGGGTTTTCCATCCATCAATTTGAATCTCAATGAGTCTACTTTCTAACACATTGAACCGTTTGTCAATACGGCATTAGATTATAGAGATATATGCATTTTTCGGATACTGCGCAGGCTGCTAGGTGACAAGTAGATGTGTCACCTACTTGGTTAAATGAGACACCAAAAAGAGGCTATTTTAGGTCAGAAAAAGAGCCCATTTAAGGTATTATCTCCTGCTATATAACCCTAATTATATATCCCAAATATCGAGACCTAAATCCCTGCAAACGTCTTTCGAAAAATTACCCACAAACCCTAATTGATTTTCTCTCCCTTTCAAGTTCTAATTGGAGGTAAAACCTAGAGTTTGAAGAACCAAGATAGGAGCTGAGTTATCCAACAAATAAGGTATGTTTACTGCTCTATTTCATCCATTTTTTCTACTGTAAATTCATGGTAAGTCGTTCTATAGTTGTAAGAACTCACGGGTCGGTGATCGGAAGCCATGAGTTTGAGTTATTCACTTGTAGCGGACTGTTTTGTGTTGTTGTTAGGCTGCGTGTTTTACTACTGTTTCCTTGAGTTTTGGAGGAGGAAGGGTATGGAGAAACACCACATATATTTAGGGTGTAGGGCTGGTCGTTCGTTGTAACATTTTCGGGCTATTTGACACTACTACGTAGGTTGTTTTGTGTATGAAGAGATTGAGGTGTGTTGGGCTGTTTTGTAGTATTTTGTTTGTGTATATAAGGGGTGAAAATAATGTATATATGTTGATATTGTTGTGTTCTTGTGTAGTTGGTGTTATCTTAAATTTGGAAGAAGTAAGGATTATAGGGGAGATGCTTCCCGTTTTTATACAAAATAAACTTGTCGTTCGTTGTGCGATAGTTGTACCTTTCGTAACTTAAGGATAGTATTATTGTCATTGTTGTAGATTAAACTGTGAAGAGGCGAGTTCAACTTGGTGATTTGAAAGATTGTGATAAGGTATATTAAGGCTAAATCTTTCTTTCATTTGGCATGATCTAGTAACTACATGAGTTTGCTAACGAGGCATAAAGAGAAGTTGATACTCCCAAATTTATATACATTATCCTAGTCTCAAAAGTTATAGTATTCTCCCTTATCGGGACTTCATATTCAATTGAGTATTGTCTTCTTCCAGTCTAGAGAACAAAGAGTCTATATATACAATATTATAGTATTTTTACTACCATCGAGCTATAATCGATGGGCAGACCCCTATTGGGCAACCTTTGATCAGATGGTGAGTTATATACTGAGCCTACTGTGGCCGAGCACCTATGAGCGAGCCTAGAATGGCTGAGATACGGATCCTAGTATGGCCGAGCGCCTATGTGCGAGCCTACTACAACAGAGCAGTTATACATACCGAGCCTTATAAGGCCGGACAACTATTTTACTTGCTACGGAAAAGGTCCAAAAATATCCTTGAACTATTCAAAATAGCTCAAAAATATCCTCCGTTTGTTTTTTGTACTAAAAATATCCCTGTCGTCTATGTTTTGGCCTAAAATGCCCCTAAACCGTTAGTTTTGCCATTGAAGCTGAGATGGCAGTCCAACTGGGTTAGAATTGCTTACATGGGTCGTCCACCTAAGCAATCCATATGTGAAAATTATTTTTTCGGAAATTTTATATTTTCAGAATTTTTTAATAAAATATAAAATCAACATTTATTCTGAAAAAGGTAAAAAAATTTGAAAAAAATATTTATTTAGGAATTTTTTAATTAAAATACAAAATCAACATTTATTCCGAAAAAAATAAAAAATTTACGAAAAATTATTCTTGATTGGGGTTTATGATTTGATTAAAAAACTGCATTGTTCTTTTTTGTGAATTTATGATTAATTTGTGAATTTCGGAGTTATGTCTTTGAATACTTTTGAATCCAGTAATAGCGTATTTATGTCTTGGAACATTATCCCTGTATAATTTCAACCTCATTCTTTAGTTCCAAAAAAAATAAAAAAATTAACACACAACGTTTACAAGAAAAAAATTAAAACTTTATTTGTACACCAACAAAGACACTGGTTTCTTAATCCTAAACAAGTTGGGGTCAGTTATATGAATTCTCGATATCTGTAATCATAAATTCACAAAAGAGAACAATGAGGTTTTTTAATCAAATCATAAACCCGAATCAAGAATAATTTTTTCATAAATTTTTTTATTTTTTTTTGGAATAAGTGTTGATTTTGTATTTTAATTAAAAAATTCCGAAATAAATAGTTTTTTCGAAATTTTTTACTTTTTTCATAATAAATGTTGCTTTTGTATTTTATTAAAAAATTCTGGAAAAATAAAATTTCCGAAAAAATAATTTTCACATATGGATTGCTTAGGTGGACGACCCATGTAAGCAATTCTAACCCAGTTGGACTGTCATGTCAGCTTCAATGACAAAACTAACGGTTTAGGAGCATTTTAGGCCAAAACATAGATGGCAGGGAAATTTTTTGCACCAAAAACAAACGGAGGATATTTTTGAGCTATTTCGAATAGTTAAAGGATATTTTTAGACCTTTTCCACAATTACTATATTGAGAGAGTTGAGTCAGTATCAGCAGGTAAGCATATCTTCAGATTATCTTTGACTCCTAGTTACTTTCATTTATTATATTATCAGTTCACTTTCAACTTTCAGTTATTCTGTTGCCTTACATACTTGGTACATTATTTCGTACTGACGACCCTTTTACCGGGGATGCTGCATTTCATGCCTGCAGGTCCTTATTGATAGTTGGACAGACTCTCCCAGCAGACAGAGTCAAACATCTGCTTGGTTGGTAAGCTCCACTTCCTCCGAGTTACCAGGTCTAGACCTTGGAGTCCATTTTATATATACAAATTTGATGGATAGGTCGAGGCCTTGTCCCAACCATGGTACAGTTCAGTTATCTCTATAGGCTTGTAGACGAGTCCTATACAGTTTTGTATATCAGTAGATGTTCATGGCGGCCTCGTCAGCCTCCACAGTTAGTTATATATATATATATATGGGTATGTTTACCCCTCAAATAAGAGAGCGATATTTTCATATGATTCAGAATACGACATGATCGGCCTAAATTGAGGGTTACCCCTCTAGAGTTCAAAGTTACAGAGTGGTACGCTCAAGCCGAGTATGGCACCAAGTGCCGGCCATGCCTCGTCAGGTTTGGGGCTTGATAGTGCAGTGGTTGGTATACTAAATTTCCTTATTCTATTCTCTCACAGATGGTGAGGACGCACACGACAGATGTTCTAGACCCGGGAGGAGCTGCTCCCCCCGTTGCTAGAGGCCAAGGCAGAGGCCGAGGGAGGGAACCGGCCCGAGGTAGGGGAGGAAGGCATCCTAGAGCTATTCCAGTAGCACTACCGGCGGATCCTACAGGGTATCCTATCATTGAGTAGCAGGGCGAGGTGCCCGCAGCTAAGCCTACCCCGGTGAACTTTATGACAGCACCGAGCTTCCAGGATGTCATGGGTCATATGTTGCAGTTCATGGACACCATGACTCAGGCTGGTTTATTTCCAGCGGATCTAGATACATCCCAGGTGAGAGGGGGAGCACAGAACCCTACTATAAGCTCCTGGTCATGCAGCTGTAGTGTATCAAACTCCGGGTGCACTACTCGCGGATGGTGCTCAGCTAGTTGCTGCAGTGGTATCCGAGCCCAGACCAGCTGCGGATGGCGATCTGCAGAAGTTATTAGATAGATGTACTAGGCTATACCCTCCTATCTTTGGGAGTGAGTGTCATGAGGATGACCAGGATTTCATTGATAGGTGCAGGGACAGACTGCACAACATGAGGATAATGGGGTCTCATTGGGTTGAGTTCACTATTTTCCAGCCCGTAGATGGTGGTAGTCTTATGTTCTAGGTAGGCCAGTAGGTTCTCCTCCCATAACTTGGGGTCAGTTCACACAATTATTCCTATACAGGTATATTCCACCCTCCAAGAAGGAAGAGATGTGGTATTAGTTTGAGCAGCTTGAGCAGGGTCAGATGTCAGTGACCGACTATGAGGAGAAGTTTTCCGAGTTAGCCCGCCATGCACTGATGATACTTCATACTGACGTCGAGAGGGTGCGGAGGTTCGTTGTAGGGTTGCATTCTGGCATTAGGGTCAATATGGACCGAGAGGTGGAGATGGGGACTCCTTATCAGCTAGTAGTGGAGATTGCTCGGAGGATTGAGGGCTACCGTCTGAGAGAGGGATAAGATGCAGTAGGAAAAGAGGGCTAGATTCTTTGGAGAGTTCAGAGGTGCCTCGGCTAGGGGAAGAGGTCAGTTTGGGAGGGGTCAGCCTAGCAGGCCCCCATATTCAACACCACCACCTCCTCAAGGTGCTCAAGCACACCCCTATTTCAGTGTCATACCAGAGAGTTCTTACCGCCCACCAGCTATTCAGGGTTCCTCCAATGGGTATTCAGGTTCCCATGGTTCTTCTGGTTCCTGCTTCAGTACTATGTCGGAGAGTTCATACTGTCCACTGGCTATTCATGTTTCTTCCAGTGGGTCTACCGGCCATCAGGGCCAGATATCAGGGCAACAGGTCGCTGCACCGTGGGCTTGTTTTGAGTGCGGAGACGTTGGTCATATGAGGAGATACTGCCCTAGGCTTCGGGGCAAGGCATTATAGCAGAGTCAGCAGCCCATGATTACAGCACCGGTTGCCCAGCCGCTTAGAGGTGGGGGACAGACTGGTAGGGGCTGTCCTAAAGGTGGAGACTATATTGGGAGAGGTTAGCCACCTACTGCTTAATCAGGTAGAGGCTAGCCAGCCGGTGCTCTAGCCAAATTCTATGCCTTTCCGACCAGACCAGATGCATTGGCCTCAGATGCCATTATCACAGGTATTATTTTCGTCTGTAGAATAGATGTTTCAGTGCTATTTGATCCAGGGTCTACCGATTCATATGTGTCATCTCAGTTTGCTCATTTCCTGGATATTCCTCGTGAATCCTTGGGTACTCCTGTTCATGTGTCCACTCCTGTGGGCGATTCTGTGGTTGTGAATCTGATCTACCAGTCCTGTGTGGTCACATTCTATGGTTTTGAGACTAGAGCAGATATTTTGTTACTTGATATGACCGACTTTGAGGTCATCCTGGGCATGGATTGGTTATCCCCATACTTCACCATCCTGGATTGCCATGCCACGACTGTTATTTTAGCGATGCCAGTGTTTCCAAGGTTGAAGTGGAAGGGTTCCTCAGTTAGTACATCCAGTCGGGTGATCTCTTTTTTGAAGGCTCGACATATGGTCGAGAAAGGTTGTTTGGCTTATCTAGCCTATGTTTAGGACACCACCACAGAGTCTCCGACGATTGATTTAGTACCAGTAGTCTGGGAGTTCATCGATGTATTTCCTTCTGACCTTCCTGGCATGCCACCAGATTGTGATATTGATCTCTGCATTGATTTGGCTCCAGGTACCTAGCCTATATCTATTCCACCATACCGTGTGGCTCCGAAAGAGTTGAAAGAGTGGAAGGAGCAACTTGAAGTGTTGTTAGCAAAGGGGTTTGTTAGACTAAGCGAGTTACCTTGGGGTGCACTAGTGTTGTTTGTATAGAAGAAGGATGGGACCATGCGGATGTGCATTGATTACCGCTAGTGGAACAAGGCTACCATAAAAAACAAGTACCCATTTCCGCGCATTGATGATTTGTTCGACCAGTTGCAGGGTGCTAGGGTGTTTTCTAAATCGGCTTAAGATCAGGGTACCATCAATTGAAGATTCGGGACTAAGATGTTCTGAAGACTGCTTTCTGTACTAGATATGGTCATTATGAGTTTCTGGTGATGTCCTTTGGCTTGAGTAATGTCCCAACAACGTTTATGGACTTGATGAATAGGGTGTTCAGACCTTATATTGATTCCTTTGTTATCATCTTCATTGACGACATCTTGATATACTCACATAGCCTGTGAGAGCATGAGTAGCACTTGAGAGTAGTGCTTCAGACCTTGCAAGAGCAGAAGTTATATGATAAGTTCTCCAAGTGTGTGTTTTGGCTAGAGTCAGTGGCATTCTTGGGGCATGTGTCAGGAGAGGGTATTAAGGTGGATCCCAAGAAGATTGAGGCAGTTCAAAGTTGGCTACGTCCTACTTTAGTGACCGAGATCAGTAGTTTCCTGGGGTTAGCAGGTTATTACCGTCGATTCGTGCATGGCTTTTCATCTATTGCATCACCTCTGATTAGATTGACCTAGAAGGGTGCTTTTTTCTGTTGGTCCAATGATTATGAGACGAGCTTTCAGAAGCTCAAGATAGCTTTGACTACAACACTAGTTCTTGTGTTGCCTTCCGGTTAGGGGATGTATACGGTATATTGCGATGCTTCACGCGTCGGCTTGGGATGTGTGTTGATGCACGTTGGGAGAGTTATTGCATATGCTTCACGTTAGATGAAGATTCATGAGAAGAACTACCCTGTGCACGACCTGGAGTTAGCAGCGATTATTCATGCTCTTAAGATATGGAGGCATTATCTGTATGGGGTGTCCTGTGAGGTTTACAATGATCATCACAGCTTGCAGCATTTGTTCAAGCATAGGGATCTTAATTTGAGGCAACTTAGATGGCTTGAGTTACTAAAGGATTATGACATCACCATGCTTTATCATCCGGTCAAGGCAAATGTGGTCGCAGATGCCTTGAGTAGAAAAACAGAGAGTATGGGTAGCTTGGCATTCATTTCAGCGGAGGAGAGGCCACTAACTTTGGACATTCAGTCCTTGGCTAATAGACTTGTGAGGTTGGACATTTCAGAGCCCAACCGAGTCCTTGCATGTGTTGTTGCTCAGTCTTCACTTTTGGGTAAAATCAAGGCTCGGCAGTTCGATGATCGGCATTTGGCTGTTCGCAGAGAGACGGTGCTATAGGGTAGTGCCAAGGAGGTTTCTATTGGCGAGGATGATGTTCTGCGACTCCAGGGTCGCCTATGTGTTCCTAATGTTGATAGCTTGAGGGAGAGATTCTAGATGAGGCACATAGTTCACGGTATTCCATTCAACTAGGTGCTACGAAGATGTATCGTGACCTAAGACAATATTATTGGTGGTGGCGGATGAAGAAAGATATAGTTGAGTATGTGGCTCGGTGTTTGAATTGTTAGTAGGTTAAGTATGAGCACCAGAGGCCAGGTGGACTATTGCAGTAGATGCATATACTTGAGTGGAAGTGGGAGCGCATTACATAGACTTCGTACTCGGGTTGCTGCGGACATTGCAGAAGTTTGATGCGGTTTGGGTCATTGTCGATAGGTTGACCAAGTCGACACACTTTATTCTAGTGGTGACTACTTATACTTCAGAGAGGTTGGAACAGATCTACATTCGGGAGATAGTTCGGTTGCACGGTGTGCCCTTCTCCATCATATCAGATAGAGGCCCTCAGTTCACTTTACATTTCTGGAGAGTTGTACAGAGTGAGTTGGGGAACCGTGTGGAGCTCAGCACATCATTCCATCATTAGACCGATGGACAGTCGGAGTGGACAGTTCAGATTTTGGAGGACATGCTTAGAGCATGTGTGATTGACTTTTGAGGACAGTGGGATCAGTTTTTTCCTTAGGCCGAGTTTTCTTACAACAATAGTTATCAGTCCAGCATCAAGATGGCTCCATTTGAGGCTTTATACGACCGACGATGTCGTTCTCTTATCTGGTGGTTTGAGCCCGGTGAGGCTAAGTTGTCTGGTACAAATTTGGTAAAAGATGCCTTAGAAAAGGTAAAGTTGATTCAGGAAAGGCTCCGCACAGCTCAGTCCAGACAGAAGAGTTACGCAGATCAGAAGGCGCGCGATGTATCATTCATGGTCGGCAAGAAGGTTCTCTTGAAATTCTCGCAGATGAAGGGTATTATGAGATTTGGGAAGAAGGGCAAGTTGAGCCCAAGGTTTATTGGCCCATTTGAGGTGTTGAGGCGAGTTGGGGAGGTTGCTTATGAGCTTGATTTACCTCCAGCTTATCGGGAGTTCATCTAGTTTTTCACGTAACTATGCTGCGAAAGTATCACGCCGATTTGTCCCATGTGTTAGACTTCAGTACTATTCAGCTGGATGAGATTTTGGGTTATGAGGAGGAGCCAGTTGCTATTATTGATAGGCAGGTTCGTCAGTTGAGATCCAAGAGGATTTTTGCAGTAAAGGTCCAGTGGAGGGGCCAACCAGTCGAGGAGGCGACCTAGTAATCTGAGGAGGACATGTGGAGCAGATATCCACACTTATTCGGCACTTCAGGTATGAATCTATACCTATTCGAGGACGAACATTTGTCTAAGAGGTTGAGAATGTAACGACTCGATTGGTCGTTTTGCTTTTTAGAACCCCCTTCCCCTAGATAAGATTTCCCGTACTTGAGTTTACTAATATATGACTTGCGGGAATGGTTGGTTCGGGATTTGGAAGAGTTTGGGTTGAAAACTGAACACTTGATTCCTTAAGGTTGGCTTAAAAGGTCAAGTTTGACTTCGGTCAATGTTTTGAGTAAACGATCTGGGAATCTGGATTTAAAGGTTACAACAGGTTCGTATGATGATTTCGGACTTGGGCGTATGTCCGGATCGGGTTTTGGATTATCCGAGAGCGTTTTGGCGCCTAATAGTGAAAGTTGATTCCTTAAGGATTTTGAAGTTCTTAAATATTTAGTTTGGAGCGGTTTTTGTGTTATCGAGGTCCAAACGGAGTTCTGAGACTGGGAATAGTTTCGTATTGTCATTTAAGACTTGCACGCAAAATTTGGTGTCAATCCAAGTAGTATAGGTGTGTTTCGTTGCATTGGATGTAAATTAAAGAACTTGAAGTTCATAAGTTTGGATCGATTGGTTTTAGGGGGTGATTATTAGATTTGGCATTGTTTTGGGCATTTCGAGGGTATACGTGAGTCCGTTTTATGATTTCAAACTTGTTGGTATGTTCAGGCAGGGCTCAGGGGCCCCGGGAATCAATCGGACGAGGCTCGAGTGAAGTTGGAAAGTTTTGAAAGGAGCTGAAGCTCCTGGTATCTATCATAACCGCACCTGCGGCTGAAGCTCCTAGTATCTGTCATAACTGTACCTGCGGTTGGCCAGCCGCAGGTGCGGCCAAAGGGAGGAGCCCAGGAACCGCAGATGTGGTTCCTCTTCCACAGAAGCGGAACTGCAGGAGCGGCTCCCAGACCGTAGAGCCGGTCCCAGCCAGCCCAGCCCAACTCCGCAGATGCGGGCATTCTCTCGCAGATGCGGTCTCCTAACTGCAGGTGCGAAAATTGCTGAAGGCAGTGTCTTTATTTAATAAGCTTCCAAAGAGGGATTTCAACCTAGCACTTGTAAGGTAAGTTACTTCTACTTCATGTGAGTTCAATACTTGGTTTATGGGTAGATTAAGACACAAAAATGAGTGAAAATCATGAGATTAGAGTAAAATCTAGGGTTTTGATAAAAACAAGATTTTACCACAAAATGTGTTATGGAATAAAGTAAATATTATATATTCTTGATCCTTAGGTTATGGGTAACAACTTCCCTCAAATATTTCCGGAATCCGGGCACGTGGGCCCGGGGATGGATTTTAGGAAACTTGTATTTAGGGTTGGAAAATTACTTTAATAGTTAGAATATGAACTCTTGAGCTTGTATTGACTAGTTCTTATCCCATTTAATCAGTTTCGAAGCGTTCGACTCCAAATTGAGGGTTTGAGCACGTTCTTGATATTGGAAGTAAGCTTTGGAGTTAGGTGAGTATCATTTCTAACCTCGTAAGAGGGAAATAAACCCCTAGGTGAATCTAATAAATGTATGTGATTGTTTATGGGGGCTACGTACGTACGTGGTGATAAGAGTCCGTACCTAGCTACTATTATGCTAATTGTCTGGGTAGTTTAAAACCCATATCATCCATACTTGCAAATGCTTATGTTCTTGCTTGTTAATGAGATCACTTAGGAATGTTAGGGATTGAAAATAAATATAAACAAATGTATGCACTTACTTGAGAACATGTATGAATTTATTTGACTATAAATGCACCTTTATGTGCCTTCTTGATAATAATTGATATTTGTAGATCAGGCTGATCGCCTCAGTAGATAGATGCATCTATAGTTCGTGCCATTCAACCCTCTGGCAGTGCACAGTTATTATTATGTTGGACCGGGCCGTACGACCTCGACATAATGTGCACATGATATATATGTGGAAATAACTCCATGATTTACTCTATTTAAATGCTTGAAGTGCAAATTATTATATGACACGACTAAATTTGATATATCGTTTCCTTCTAAATTCTGAGATTTGTTATTTTATTCATACCAATCATTCTTAGTGTAAGTCATACATATTATTATTGATATTGACCTTAGTAAGTGTCAAATCGACCCCTCGTCACTACTTCTTCGAGGTTAGACTGGACACTTGCTGGGTGCATGTTGTTTATTTACTCATACTATGCTGTTGTACTTAACTGTATAGGATCTGAGGCAGGTGCATCTAGTTACCCCTCCGGCGCGCGTTCCTGATTCCTGATCGAGATCCCATGATGAGCTGCCCCTTTTGAGCCTTTCTGCAGCATACCGGAGTTATCTTCTTTTGTAGCTGATTATGTATTGTATACTTTGTTTCAGGCAGTAGGGTAGTAGTATTTTGTATATTCTACTCGTTGCCCTAGCACTTGACACTAGTTCCTGGTACACGCTGTAGACTATCATTTTTGAGTTGCATTTCTATTGTTATGAAACTGTTGATTTTTGATCTGCTAAAATATAAGTTAAGTGAATATTGAAATTGTTTAAATAAAACAATTGAGAACTCACTAGTTAATTAGGATTGGCTTGCTTGACAACGGTGTTGGGCGCCATCACGACTTATAATGGATTTTGGATTGCGATAGATTGAGTACCAAACAAAATGGGATTAGATTAACATTGTCATTATAGTGGCACGAAATAGTGAAAGTTTATACTAGGTAAGCATACTTTATTTATGATCTAAGCAGATTAGTCTGTCATGATGAAGTTATGCAACACTTGATTTTATCAGATAGTATTCAAGTATAGAAGGTGCAAATTTCAATCAGGTTTGTAGACATGACTTAAACTAAGTGGATAGCAGTAGACAAAGCTAAACTGCAAAGGCTCATTAGAGCTTAATCTAGTTACTTTAAGGCATTATCTCATATAATGAAGCTCACAAATGTGATCAAACGATTATGGGAGCTGACATAATATTCTTACACTGATTTTCTAGAGTTACAGAGTCATAGAAGAGCACATTGAAGAAAGAAACGATTCAAGCATTATAAACTGCCATGCTTAAATTAAATGACAACTTTATACTTAACAACATGTGTTCTTATCCACTAGGCTAGCTATCAAGTGGATCCATACTAATAGTACTAATGCAAACTAATATAACACACATGAGAGCTACACCAGAATACCAGAGATTAAGACAATTATTCAGATCATTTGAAAGTTCTTTTGTTGCTCTCAGAAGTGTAACAATATATATATAAGTTATCCAAAGACATGTTCATTAGGACTACCAGAATAACTAATTAGTACGTGATTCTAATTTCAGAATATTAAGGAGCTTACGATTCTAGAGTTCAGTTATCAGTTATGTATTAATAACAAACATATAGAGATAATCATATATAACATATTAGAGATAGAGTCATTTGACAAGAGATAACAGAACAAACACGCCTTCAATTAAACGATTAAAAGAGAAGAAACGTTGAGGTTCACTAACTTATTTTGGGCAACAAACCAAACAAAAGTTTTTTATTTATCCGTTAAGAATCTAAACTCAAGATCAAATAGCAGACGAACTCAGAATTGGAGAGGGAAAAGAAAATCAATGAGAATTCTAGGGCTTTAATTCTCTTTCGTTTTCTATGTTATGTTAGGTGGTAGGTTGTGTTAGGTGATAGCATTGAAGACTCCTATTTAAAGTGGGAATCGAAGTCTTAGGGTTCAACAAAATTCATATAGATAGTGGAGAATGACAGAGAGATTAATTATGCGAGCAAAATGAGTGAAAATCAAAATATCAGAGGGGAAAATCAGCGAGAATTTTTACTTGAGAGGGGGAAGTTGACTGTTGAAGATAATAACCATCGGGTAAGAGCCTCAACATCCAGAGATCACTTCACTTGACCTCTGGACCAAGAATAATCATGATAGAATTGAGAAACATTCATGCATGCCATAGATTTAACAAAACATGGAAGGATCTCTGAAGACTTGACATTGTATCGTTTGGTCTAAGGTTAAAGATTTGGGAATTTTGAATCTCCATGAAATGAGAAAATATTCATCGAGAATTTGTGCAAGGTTCTCTTGACAAACATGGTGATGGGAGTTGAGAGAAAAGAGAGGAAAGGGGAAAGGGTGGAGGCTGGGTCATGTGGGGGAATGATTAGGATTTGGGTAGAGATTAGGCCGTCTCTAGGGATAAAAGTAGGAGATAGGACAAGAGCCATTGGATCCTTTGATCAACGGCTAAGATTATTTTGATAATTAAGTGTTTAAAAATAGTTTTTTGGAGAAAAATCGATGGCCATTGGATTCTTATGATCCAACGGCTGAGATAAAACACGACGGAATTTTAAAATAATTTAAAATACATGATTAATCCTGGTCCATTGATGATATGAATCAACGGCCAGGATGGTTGTGTTTGTTTTGTGAGTGAATTAGGACGGCTGACATGGCACAATTGTAAATGTAGTCATTTAGTCTTTATCCCTTTAAAGACTAATTTAATTAAACTTAAATAATTCAAATAAAATATAGTAGAAATTATAGTAATAAAATACACTACTAATTACTATAATTAATTGATTAGCTTCGAAATATCTTATTTTCCCATTTACCGTAATAATTTCGAATTTATTTTGAAACAATATGCTATGTTGCCAAAAATTGAGAAATATAAGCACTGCCTCCATGATCGCATAAGGCTAAACAATGCCTTTCCCTACATAGGGCTAAGCACTGCCCTCATAATATTGCATGAGGCTAAACACTTTCTCCATCATTCCATATGACTAAACACTGCCTTTCTCTGGATAGGGCTAAGTACTACGCTCTATTGTATGAGGCTAAGAACTGCATCCATCATCATATAAGGCAAAATACTGCCTTTCTCTGCATAGGTCTAAGCACTGCTCTCATCACATTGTATGAGGCTAAGCACTGTCTCCTTCATTCGCATAGGGCTAAGCATTTACCTCATTATCTGCATAGAGCTAAGCATTTCCCTCATTATCAACATAGGGCTAAGCACTGCCCTCATCTCATACAAGGCTAAGCATTGTCTTCCTTCATTCTCGCATGTGACAACGAATTATCTATTTCCTCTATCGAACAATCAATATCGCTGCACCAGTGCATTTCATGGGCTGAAATATCGCCACATTGTATGAAGATGTTATAGTCCGAAGGCACCATCTTCATAGCCTCAGGACAACATTCCATGGCCTAAGGATCTCAAAACTGCATGTCATTATCTAAGGGCGTCATAGTCTGAAGGCACTATCTTCATAGCCCAAAGACACCATTCCATAGCCTAAGGATCCCAAAGCTACAAATTATTATTCAAAGGTATTATAGTCCAAAGGCATCATCCTCATGGCCCGAGGAAATCACTTCATAGCCTATGAATCCTTTATTGTACGCCTCATGGCCCAGGACGTCATGGTCTAAGGACATCATCCTCATCATCCAAAGACAATTCTCATGGTCCAAAGAGAATTTGCATCATATTTAAATTTCCTTAATAACTATATATATTCACGTGCATCGTGTTTTAAATTTTGCAGATAACTCGGGAGTAATCTTCTACAAATAGGAGAAATTCTCACTCCGATTTCCATTCAAAACATTTACATCCCTTGATTTTCCACAACGTAACCGATAACCGACAATTGATTACATCTTCTCCAATAACCACCCCCCAAACATATTGTGTCACGACTCCGTAACATTCAATTTTTGCATTATTACCATCCATACCCTTCACCCGAATACTACCCTATCCAGAGAAAAATCATTCTTCGAGGTACATAGTCCTTTCATAACAACTCCATTGGTTTCATTCGCCATTGGATCCAAAACTATACGTGGCCTGATTCCCGTAAAATCAGGGATATGTAGGAAACTCAAAGAACCATCATTCAACCCATATATTTTAAGAACCTTATACTCCCATCCTCATTTATTCGGACAAAATTGATTATTATTTTCTTACCCGACAATTCTTTCATTATTTCTGGGTAAAGAAGGGCAGTTGTTGATACTCAATTTTGCCATCATATTTTATTTTTAATTTTTTTGTATTATTATCCCATTTCTATAACAAAAATTCATACAAATATTTTTTTATAATTTTTAAAGGCTTTTAAATTTGATTTCTTTCATTTTTAATCGTTAAATAATTATTAATAATTCTTTTAAATTATCCTTGGGTGATTAATCATCCAAATTAATTTCTTACACCCACATGCATATTGTAAAGTACTTTATTCCATTTTTAAATAATTATACTTGCATTTTTACACCATTTGCATATTATTTGTAATAATAACCTATATTCTATAAATAATTATATTTGTTGCATTATTTAGGTCAAAATAATATTTTTATGTTTTTGCAATCTTTATTCTTTATTTAAAAGGTGTTAAATTGCATAAATAACTTTTTATATATTTATTAAGCTATTTTATTAATTTATATTTTCTTAATTTTTACTTATTTTAATTCCAGCCCAATTTAAGCCAATTTCAAACCAAATAGGCCCAAATAACTGGCCCAAAGATCCTAGACCCTTGGCCCAACCACCCCTGGCCAAAACCAAATGAACCCGAAACCGGCCAAGACCTATTAAACGACCGTCACGACCCAAAATCTAACCATGTCGTGATGGCGCCTATCGTGATATTAGGCCATCCACTTATTTCCAAATACTCCAATTTTCAAATAAAAACTTAAGAAAATCATAATTTTAACAGAAATTTAATAAGATAAAAGTAGAAATTAAAATCCAGTAGAAAGAAACACAATCCCGACCTCGGGTGTCACTAAGTCATGAGCAAAAACTACTACATCTATTCGAAATAACATGACCAACACGGTATGAGAATATCCAAATAAATATACTAAAGGAAGATAAGGAAAGGAGAAGGCAGAACTGCGGTCGCCAAGCAGCTACCTCGTAATCTCCACAGAAAGTCTCCAACTGGTGTGATCAACAACCACTGTCGTGCCCCGAGATACCTGGATCTGCACACAAGGATGCAGGGAGTAACGTGAGTACACCAACTCAGTAAGTAACAAGTCCAAACTATGGACTAACGGTAGCGGCGAACCAAACCTCAACAGGCTGCAACAGTTAATTTTACTCAAAAGTAGATATGCTTACAGTTCATTTAGTTTCTCAGCAGTAATTAAACACAGTATGAACAATACAGAGTACAAAGCTCAAGAACCTCTAAGTACTAATGCACGGATAGTATGATCGATGTTACGTATAATACTTCCACTCATAGTGCTCAATCACTCGGTACTGTATATGGCCCATTCGGCCCATGAAAGATCCATCCTGGAATATATATACGTTATAGACTATAAGTCACCCAGTACCGAGGAAACAGGCCAATCCAGCCTCATGGAGAAGATCCATCTCCTTACCAGTACTTCGGACAAGATCCATGTCCAGGGAAGATCCATCCCTCAATATCATCAACTACGCTCACTGGGGGTTTAAAGACTCCGGAGGGGCTTCTCTTAGCCCAAGCGCTATATCAATGCCAGTGAAGGCATGATCAATATCTCGCTGTGGCGTGCAGCCGATCCTACACTGTCAATCAATATCAGGCTCTCGGCCTCACTCAGTTAATACTCTACAGTCTCACACACATGGGCTAAAATATCATGATACAAGCCCGGACAATGATATGATATGTCAAATAGCAATAATCGAGACTGAGGCATGATATAATATGCATGAACAAGACTGAGTATAGAATATAAATGAAGCTAATGACATGACAGCAAGAAATGACCTTTCGGGTCTCAATAGTGTTGGCGTGAAGCCTTAATATGATGATTATCATGATTTGCAGCTCATTAACTTAATCACATAATTACAACACAGATATCAGCATAAAAGAGTCACTAAGCGATGCCACGAAATGATTCGGGCCGTATATCTCATGGTGCACGCCCACTCGCCCATCACTTGGCATTGTGTCACCTCAATAGTAATCATAGAACACACAGTTCGGGGTTTCGAATCCTCAAAACAAAGTTTGGAAGCGTTACTTACCTCAAGCCAAGCCAAACTCTAGCCCGCGACGCCTTTTACTCTCGATTCGGTCTCCAAATGCCCCAAATCTAACCAAAATCAGCATACAACCATCAATATACGCTAAAGGAATGAAACCCATACGAAAATTGTCAATTTAACTCAAAAATTTCGAAATTCGCCAAACCCGACCCCTGGGCCCATGTTTCGGATTTCGATAAAAATCATAAAATTAGAATCTTCACACTCTTATGAGTTCATACATACTAAATACACCAAAATCTGACCTCAAATGCCCAAATCAAAGTCTCCAATTCAAAGCCTAATCTCCCAAGTTTCCTCCTTAATTTTCCACTAATACCATGATTTTTTTAAATAAAATTTTAAACTTTATTTCCTGCGAAAACATATACATGCACTAATCAGTACAAAAAACCCTTCACTATATAGTTGGACATGCAGGCCCACCCTATTTATACTACTTTCACTCTTCACTATATAGTTGGACATGCAGGCCCACCCTATCTATACTACTTTCACTAATCAAATCAACTACACACTATCAGAATCTAAGGATAAAAATTCAGTGTTTGTAGCTTCTTCTCCAAATTTAACCACATTGAACCCCTGCAATGTATATCTTGTACTATCATTCTCACCAACTCTTCAGCCTTTCTTTTCTTCTTTTTGAAAATCCTCCAATTCCTTTACCTGCCATATGTAGTATACAACTCCAGCTAGAATCATTCTATATATAACTGTGTCGGATCTTCTTCCTGTTGCATATTTACTGGCCCAACTTATTTCTTCAGACCATATCTTGGCTTTCCTTCCTATTCCAGCCCAATACAATACTTTCTCCCACACATTGCTTGAGTATTTGCACGTAAAGAACATGTGATTATGGTCTTCATCAGCTTCTTCACATTACACACACTTTGCATTCGTAATACTTCCCCATTTCATCAATCTGTCCTTTGTATATAACCTGTTCGGGACAGCTATATACATAATGAATAGCCACCTTGGACTACTATAGTTGTTGCATATTAATCTCTTCCATGTGACCTTTGTGAATTCACCCCTCATCTTGTTATACACCTCTCTGATTGAATATTTCTTCCCATTCATCACTTCTGCTATATTGATTCTTGTTTCTGTCAGGTTTTTCCCAGCTTTTAGTATCTTCTGAGTTGTCTCATTCATTGCTAATACCATGATTAAACAATGGGAAAATGGCTATAAACACAAATAATAAGGTTTAAGAAGCTTACTCAACTGAAACCCCTCGATTTCGTTGAAAAATCACAGCCCTAGCTCTCTTCCCGTCATCAAAAATGGTGAAACTTAGCAAAATTTCACGAAGGCATCTATTTATATGTTCCGCCCAGCGATACCACATCTGCGGTCCAATTCCCGCACTTGTGGGACCGCTTCTGCGCATAACCAACCCCTTCTGTGGTTTTTCATTTAATTGCCCTTACTGCACCTGCACTCAAATATCCGCACCTTCGCCTTCGCAGGTGAGCTCCCCTCTCCGCATCTGCAGCTTCTTCCTTCCTCAACTGTGGCTGCATCTGTGGCTTGGTCTCGCTTCTGCGCTCATCGCACTTGCAGCCTCCGAACCGCAGGTGCGGTTATGACAAAACTTCAGCAACTTCAGCTGCAAACTCCAACTCCTGAACTTCCCGATAACCATCCGAAATCACCTCGAGGCCCCCGGGACCTCAACCAAAAGTACGAACAAGTAACATTACACTATTCAAAGTTATACTAACCTTCGGAACACTCCAAACAACATCGAATATTCAAAACACCCTCGGATTCAAGCCCAAGATACCCAAAACTTCCAAATTCCGCAAACGATCAAACAAAGGGGGTAACCTTTTTTATGAGGGTAGGGAGTTTGGGTTGGTGTTCAGTGTACCGCACTTTGGGTACAAGATCGGAAATTCCATTCTCTTTTTTAACATCTAAAATCGAAGAAAAGAAAGAAGGGCGAGATAAACAAATAAAGAGCTAACTTTCTTTATTATTATGTAACATTATAAGGTTCAAAGTCTGTCAAACCACCTTCGAATGACTTGAAATTTTTGCACACACGTCACAAATGACACAACGGACCTACTCCAATCTTCGGAATTCCATTTCGACCCCTATATCAAATTTCCACCACCAACCGGAAAGCGCCAAAATTCTAACTTTGCCAATTCAAGCCTTAACCTACCACGGACCTCCAATTACATCCGATCACGCTCCTAAGTCCCAAATCACCTAACGAAGCTATCCGAACCATCAAAATTCACATTCGAGCCCTTTTACACATAAGTCAACGTCCGATTGACTTTTCCAACTCAAGCTTACTTAAAAGAGACTAAGTGTCCCAAACCTCTCCAAAACCACTACGAACCCGAACCAACTAACCTGATACCACATAATACAGCTAAACAGGACATAAAGAAGCAAAAATATGGGAAATAGAGAGGTAACTTATGAAATGACCGGTCGGTTCATTACATCCTCCCCCTCTTAAAAAAGCTTTCGTCCTCGAACGAGTCAAGAAACATACCTGAAGCCTCAAATAGGTGAGGATATCTGCTCCACATCTCCCGCTCGGTCTCCCAGGTAGCCTCCTCCATGAGCTGACCTCTCCACTACACTTTCACTGAAGTTATATCCTTTGATCTCAACTTTCGAACCTGATGCCCCAAAATAGCTACTGGCTCCACATCATAAGTCAAATCACAATCCAACTGAACTGTGCTGAAATCCAAAACATGGGATAGATTGCCAATATACTTCCGGAGCATAGAATCATAAAATACCGGATGCACACTCGGCAAGCTGGGTGGCAAAGCAAGCTTATAAGCCACCTCCCCAATCCTCCGAAGCACCTCAAAAGGCCCAATGAACCGAGGGCTCAATTTACCCTTCTTCTTAAATCTCATAACACCCTTCATGGGTGAAACCTTCGACAGAACCTTCTCCCCAACCATGTAGGACACATCACGGACCTTCCTGTCAGCATAACTCTTTTGTCTCGACTACGCTGTACGAAGCCACTCCTGAATCAATTCACCTTGTCCAAAGTATCCTGCACCAAGTCTGTACCCAAAAGCTGAGCCTCACCCGACTTAAACTAACCAACTGGAGATCTACATCGTCTCCCATACAAAGCCTCGTATGGAGCCCTCTGAATGCTTGACTGATAACTATTGTTGTAAGCAAACTCTGCAATCGGTAGAAACTGATCCCATGGCCTTCAAAAATCAATGACACAAGCGCGCAACATGTCCTCCAATATCTGAATAGTACGCTCAGACTGCCCGTCCATCTGAGGGTGAAAAGCTGTTCTAAACTCAACCTGAGTACCCAACTCTCTCTGCACAGCTCTCCAAAACTGCAAAGTAAACTGAGTACCTCTATCTAAAATGATGGAAACTGGGACACCATGCAAGCATACAATCTCTTGGATATAGATCAGTGCCAACCGCTCTGAAAAATAGGTAGTACACACAGGAATGAAGTGCGTGGACTTGTTCAGTCCATCCACAATCACCCAAATAGGATCGAACTTCTTCAAAGTCCGCGGGAGTCCAACTACAAAGTCCATGGTGATCCCCTCCCACTTCCACTCTGGAATATCTATCTGCTGAAGTAAGCAAGCCACCCGGTCTCTAATGCTCACATTTCACCTGCTGACAATTGAGACACTGAGCTACAAATTTCACAATATCATTCTTCATTATTTTCCACTAGTAATGTTGTCTCAAATCCTGATACATCTTTGTGGCACCTGGATAGATGGAATACCGCTAGCTATGGGCCTCCTCCAAGATCAACTCCCAAAGCCCATCCATATTGAGCATGCATATCCGCCCATGCATCCTCAACAGCCCATCATCACCAATAGTCACATTTCTGGTATCACCATGCTGAACTCTGTCCTTAAGGACAAGCAAATGAGGATCATCATACTGGCGCTCTCTGATGCGATCAAATAAGGAAGAACGAGAAATCACATAAGCCAATACTCGACTGCGCTCCGAAATATCAAACCTCACAAACCGATTTGCCAAGGCCTGAACATCAACTGCAAGAGGTCTCTCCCCAACAGGAATGAATGCATGACTGCCCATACTCACCACCATCCTACTCAAGGCATCGGCCACTATGTTGGCTTTCCCCGGATGGTACAAGATAGTGATATCATAATCCTTTAGCAGATCCAACCATCGCCGCTGCCTCAAATTAAGATCCTTCTGCTTGAACAAGTGCTGGAGGCTACAATGATTAGTAAACACCTCACAAGACATACCATACAGATAATGTCTCCAAATCTTCAATGCATGAACAATGACATCCAACTCCAAATCATGAACGGGGTAGTTCTTCTCATAAGGCTTCAACTGACGAGAAGAATAAGCAATAACTCTACCCTCCTGCATCAATACACACCCAATACCAACTCTTGAAGCATCACAATACACTGAATAAGAACTTGAAGCTGATGGTAACACTAACATTGGAGTTGTGGTCAAGGCATTCTTGGTCAAGGGTGATGCTATAGATGAAAATCCCTGAACGAACCGGTGGTAAATAACCCGCCAAACCAAGAAAGCTGCGAATCTCTGTGGCTGAGGATGGTTTGGGCCAACTCTGAACCGCCTCTATCTTCTTCGTATCAACCTGAATACCCTCACTAGACAACACGTGCCCCAAGAAAGCCACTAAACTGAGCCAAAATACACATTTGGAGAACTTTGCATAAAGCTTCTCCTCCCTCAATCTCTGCAACACAACGCTCAAATGCTTCGCGTACTCTTCCTGACTACGCGAATATACCAGAATATCATCAATGAAAACAATCACGAACGAGTCGAGATAGGGCTAAAACACGTTGTTTATCAAATGCATGAACGCTGCTGGGGAATTTGTTAGCCCAAAAGACATCACCAGGAACTCATAATGAACAATTTGGGATCCAAAAAGGTGTCTTAAGAATATCTGAATCCTTGATCTTCAGCTGGTGATACCCTGAACGGAGATTAATCTTAGAGAACACCCTCGCTCCCTGAAGTTGGTCAAATAAATCATCAATACGAGGAAAAGGATACTTATTCTTGATTGTGACCTTGTTCAACTGCCTATAATCAATGCATATCCTCAGAGAGCCATCCTTCTTTTTCACAAATAGGACAGGCGCACCCCACGGCGAAATACTAGGCCAAATAAACCCCTTATCAAGGAGTTCCTGAAGCTTCTCCTTCAATTCTTTCAACTTCGCCGGTGTCATACGATATGGTGGAATAGAAATGGGCTGAGTGACCGGTACCAAATCAATACCAAAGTCAATATCCCTGTCTAGCAGCATGCCCGACAGGTCTACAGGAAACACATCGAGAAATTCCCTCACTACAGAAACATAATAAATACTAGGTGTCTCTGCACTAACATCCCTCACAAAGGTTAAGTATGAAAGACAACCCTTCCCAACCATCCGCTGGGCCTTCAGAAATGAAATCACCATACTGGGAACATAATAAGTCAAACCTCGCCACTCAATTTGTGGAAACCCCGGCATAGCCAATGTCACTATCTTAGCATGACAGTCCAAAATAGCACGACATAGAGATAACCAATCCATGCCCAATATCACGTCAAAATCAACCATACTAAGCAACAAGAGGTTCACTCGGGTATCCAAACCCCCAATAGTCACTACATACGACCGATATACACGATCCACAATGATAGTATCGCCCACCAGAGTAGATACATGAACAGATGAAATAAGAGACTCGCGGGGCATATCCAAATAATGGGAAAAATATGATGACACACAAGAAAAGGTGGAATCGAGATCAAATAATACAAATGCATCTTTGTGGTAGACTAAGATAATACTTGTAATCACAACATCTAAAGCAATAGCATCTAGTCTGGATGGGAGGGCATAGAAACGGGCCTGACCACCACCTGTTCAACCTCCCCCTCTAGGGCGATCCTTAGCTGACTGAGCTCCACCCCGAGCTGATTGAGCGGGTGGGGAAGTAACTGGTGCTGAAGCCGAAGGCTGACTCCTCTGAGAGGATGAACCTCCTGTAAGACGGGGACAGAACCTCTTGATATGACCTAAATCTCCACACTCGAAGCAAACTCTTGTAGCAAGTGGCGGTGGGGACTGAAGAGAGCCCCACGCAACGGGATGCCCACTAGAAGAACCAAGCATAGATGAACCATAAACTGATGGTGCCTGATTCGAACTCTTATCTGGAAGGGCACTGAGAGACGAGTGACCCCGATGTGAACCGTGAAAACCATGGCCAGATGACCCACCATGACGACCTGAACGGGTTGGCTGAGTATGTCTGAATGGATGGCCTCTGCGGTGCTGAGACTGACCTCTCGAAGGAACACCACTGAAGCTACGAGATCCCCGAAACCTCTTGGCCTCCATCTCATCCCGCTTGTAGCGGCAAACTGACTCTATCTCTCTAGCAATGTCAACCACCTCCTCAAAAGGAGCGCCAGATACTCTCTCTCTCTGGTCAGAAAAACCTGTAGCTGATAGTTGAGGCCATCAACAAACCTCGTGATCCTCTCCCTATCCGTGGGAACTAGCTAGATAGCATGATGGGCCAACTCAGAGAACCTCATCTCATACTGCGATATGGTCATATCCCCTTGACGTAGCTGCAAGAACTGCCTGCGCAACTCCTCTATACAGGAATGCAGTACATACTTCTCTAGGAAGAGAATAGAGAACTGATGCCAGGTAAGGGGCGGCGAACCAACAATCCTACACCTTTCACAAGCCTCCTACCAAGTGAAGGCAGCTCCAGAAAACTGAAAAGTAGTAAATGAGACTCTACTAGTCTCCAGCATACCCATTGTACACAACATCATCTAACACTTATCCAAGAAATCCTGGGCATCGTCGCCATCTGCGCCAGTGAAAGTCGGAGGCTGAAGTCTACCAAACCTCTCCAATTGACGCTGCTCGTCTTTAGGAATAACTGGAACCACAATCCTGAGTAGGTGAAACTGGATGGGCTGGTGGTGCCTTCGGTGTATGGAGTCCCTGAACAACCTGCTCGGGTGTACGGGCAGCAGGAGTCTGAGTTCCTTCCCCGGCTTGAGAAATATCTATTGTAGTAGAAACTGTGACTGTTTGAGCAAGACTAGTGCACATAGTAGAATCTGAGCCAAAATCTCCTAGAGACCCGGAATAACAATAGGAACAGTCGGTGCCTGAGCTGGTGCTACTGGAGCATCCCTCACTGGAGACTGATCATGAACTGGGGCAGCGGGTGGATCTGCAAGTGTTGCCATAGCTTCTGTGCGGGCCACACTACTGCCTCTACCACGGCCACGACCGCGTCATCGGCCTCTAGCGGCCCCAATTGGTGGTATAGGTGGTCGTCCATCCTGACCGGTAGCACGTGTCCTCACCATCTGTGAGAGAGTAGAATAACAGAAGTTTAATACTAGGATCAACAGATTCACATGGCAAGAATTTAAGAATATGAAGTTTTCCTAAAGGTTCTACAGCCTCCCGAGGATAAATACAGACGTCTTCGTACCTATCCACGAGACTCTACTAAACCTGCTCATGACTCGTGAGACCTATGTAACCTAGGCTCTAATACCAACATGGCACGACCCAAAATCTAACCATGTCGTGATGTCATCTATCGTGATACTAGGCAAGCCACTTATTTCCAAATACCCCCTTTTCAAATAAAAACTTAAGAAAATCATAATTTTAACAGAAATTCAATAAGATAAAAGTAGAAATCAAAATCTAGCGGAAAGAAACACAATCCCGACCTCTGGTGTCACTAAGTCATGAGCTAAAACTACTACATCTGTTCAAAATAACATGACCAACATGGTCTGAGAATATCCAAATAAATATACTAAAGGAAGATAAGGAAAGAAGAAGGCGGAACTGCGATCGCCAAGCAGCTACCTCGCAATCTCCACAGAAAGTGTCCAACTGGTGTGATCAACAACCGCTGCCTGTCCCCGAGATACCTAGATCTGCACACAGGGGTGCAGAGGGTAACGTGAGTATAACAACTCAGTAAGTAACAAGTCCAAACTATGGACTGACGGTAGTGATGAACCAAACCTCAACAAGTTGCAATAGTTAAGTAACAAGTTGCTTAAACACAGTATGAACGATATAGAGTACAAAGCTCAGTAACCTCTAAGTACCAATGCAAAGATAACATGATCGTTGTTACGTATAATACTTCCACTCACAGTGCTCAACCACTCGGTAATGTATATGGCCCATTCGGCCCATGGAAGATCCATCCCAGAATATATATACATCACAGACTATAAGTCACCAAGTATCGAGGAAACATGCCAATCCAGCCTCATGGAGAAGATCCATCTCCATACCAATACTTTGGACAAGATCCATGTCCAGGGAAAGATCCATCCCTCAATATCATCAACTGCGCTCACTGGAGGTGTAAAGGCTCCGGAGTGGCCAAAACGCTATATCAATGCCAGCGAAGACATGATCAATATCACATTGCGGCATGCGAGCCCGATCCCATACTGTCAATCAATATCAGGCTCTCGGCCTCACTCAGTCAATACTCTCTAGCCTCACACATATGGGCTAAAATGTCATGATACAAGCCCGAACAATGATATGATATGTCAAATAGCAATAATCGAGACTGAGGCATGATATAATATGCATGAACAGGACTGAGTATAGAATATAAATGAAGTTAATGACGGGACAGCAAGAAATGACCCTCGGGCCTCAACAGTGTTGGTGTAAAGCCTTAACATGATGATTAGCATGATTTGCAGCTCATTAACTTAATCACATGATTACAACATAGATATCAACATAAAAGAGTCACTAAGCGGTGCCACGAAATGATCCAGGCCGCATTTCTCATAGTAAATGCCCACTTGCCCGTCACTTGGCATTGCGTCACCTCAATAGTAATCATAGAACACACAGTTCAGGGTTTCGAACCCTCAGAGCCATGTTTGGAAGCGTCACTTACCTTAAGTCAAGCCAAACTCTAGCTTGCGATGCCTTTTCCTCTTTATTAGGCCTCCAAATGCCCCGAATCTAACCGAAATCTGCATATAATCATCAATATACACTAAAGGAATGAAATTCATATGAAAATTATCAATTTAACTAAAAAATTCTGAAATTGGCCAAACACGACCCCCGAGCTCACATCTCAGATTCTGATAAAATCACAAAATAGAATGCTCACACTCTCACGAGTTATATTATTGATGATATGTGATGGCCTGGGGTTATATTATTGATGATATTCGTGTAGTGGTGTGACTTCCTTGTATGTGTCATGCATATTACGTGAATTGTTGTATTGCTTTTAATGTGCTATTCGGTGTCTCTGATATTAGTTGTTGATTTGAGTTGTGATCATACACTTGCACATGCATACACTGTAACATGTCATCTATAATAGTCCAGGAGTATAAATCTTGATGTTCATTGATCATGTGCATGTATTCTTGTATATCTGCCTTCTGTGTGTGGATTGGACTGGTAGCATGTTAGTTGTTCGTGCAGATATGGGATATTGTTACTTTTGGCATGTGAGTTGTCCGTGTAGAACCTGAGTTGTTTGTATGGCTATGATCGATAATGTGGGCATGAGATAGCATGTGTATATGATTCGTTATTTGGGACTCGTGATTTGTGATAGTTGAAGTATGGTACCTTGGGGTGATTCTTATTGTAATTCTTGTGGTAGAATGATTTGATGATTAGAACTATCACAGTTTTTCCTTAATTGATTTCACTTGTATATTATCTGTGTCTTGATTATTTTGTTGCTTATCACATTGTGTATAGTGAAATCAGGGGGGCCCGATTTCCCCATCATTATGATGCCCCGCGAACATGTTTCTCAAGGTTTGAGACCGACGTCGAGGTTCTCTATTGAGGACCATCAGGGCCCGACCTCGGGGCAGTGCAGACCAACGACTATATTAGAGACGAGGGGGGTTCCCAAGGCGTTTGGCTAAGACTGACAGAGCCTAGTAAACTATTCTAAACCCAACTCAGGGCGACATGACATCATGTCGAGCTGTCCCATCCGTACTCCTTTATCATTAATGTATTTTGTACTATGTTGGGATTCCCATCCTATATAAATGGGATCACAATCGTTTTATGAGACTCTGTTGCTCCAGCTACTCCATAAGAAATATACAAGAACTTTCTCTTTTCCCTCTAACATACTCTCTTGATATCATTGCTCTCATTTATCGTCTTCATACTTATTCTTCATTTATTACTTATCATTGGCCATAAAGAGCCTCCCCCAATTATACCATAACTGTTATCCCTATCATGATTTCCCTCAATAGCTCATAGCCGAGCCTTGAGATCGACCTCAAGGCCCGGAATCGACCAACCTTAGGCCCCGAGTGGCTAGCTTATCGGTTTGATTATAGCTCTCTCCTTAACTCCATTTCGTCTTTAAATCTCATATACTTAGCATCAACTGCTTAACAAACTAGCATAGAAATAGATCACATATTTTTAGAGTCCCATCAATAAATTTAATTGTTATTATCATTTTCACGGTAAATTGTTTGGCGCCCACCATGGGGCTAAAAATAATAGTGGTTTTTTCTTGCTGGTTTCGTCACACAACGCAAGTTATCTTTCACACCTGTTCTTGTCCAAGATCTTCAAATTTCAGGTTGTAATGCCTAACTCATCAGATAGAGGTGAAACCAACTACCTGGAAGACCGGGGAGAAAGTGATGTGGTTGTTCCATCCTGGGCACAAAAAGAGATCCCTCAGCACGTCGTTCATATGATTATTGGAGGGACCGATATTCCCCAAGGGCCCATGATCAAGCGGACAAAAATATCTGCCGCAATAGAAAGGCCAATCCGAGACCCCGTGGTTGAAGACACCCTCGCATTCAGCGAAGAGAATCTTGAGACCTTAACAGAACCATACAACGATGCACTGATAATCTTATTTCTTTTAAACAGTGTTCGAGTTAAATGTGCGCTCGTGGATCCAAGCAGCTTGGCCAACGTGATGA
This sequence comes from Nicotiana tabacum, assembly GCF_000715075.1. Taxonomy (NCBI): domain Eukaryota; kingdom Viridiplantae; phylum Streptophyta; class Magnoliopsida; order Solanales; family Solanaceae; genus Nicotiana; species Nicotiana tabacum. The sequence goes on from NC_134085.1 coordinate 56,903,164, forward strand.
GGTTAGGGGTATTAGAGCAGCTTGGATTACTCAACCAGATCATACCCGCCTCTCGGGTCCTCCATGGCTTCAACATGACCGGCGAAGTAACAAAATGAGAAATCACCCTCCCAGTCGACACGTCCGGCACGGTTTAGTACACTAAGTTTCAAGTCATCAATGGAGACATAATCTATAATGCATTGCTTGGAAGGCCATGGATACACAACATGAGGGCAGTACCGTCAATTCTGCACCAGATGATTAAATTTTCGACAAAGGATGGCATAACGACCATATACGGAGAACAACGTGCAACGAAAGAAATGTTTGTGGTTTACTAGGAGGAGTCAACTCATGTACTCCCGACCTCGGACGTCTCTGGGAACATACAGACCTTCGAGGATGACGAAGAAGATTTCCTCTCTCCTCGAACTTTCGCTGCCCCCGAAGAGTCGGATGCAACAAAATCAACGATCGAAGATCTAGAGCAAGTTGTTTTGATCGAGCACCTCCCAAATTGTATGGTATATCTGGGAACGAGATTAAACCCCGAACTCGGAAATTTTTTTATTTAATTTCTTATCGATAGCATCGACTGTTTTGCATGGTCCAACTTAGACATGACAGGTATACCACCGGAAATAACATCCCACCGATTGAGTGTCAACCCCAGGTTTAAACCGGTAAAGCAAAAAAGAAGACCCCAGCCCGAGATAAAACACGCATTCATCAAGGATGAGGTAATGAAACTCCTTAAAATAGGGTCCATTAGGGAGGTAAAGTACTCCGACTGGTTGGCCAACATAGTGGTGGTACCCAAAAAGGGAAATAAGTTAAGAATGTGCGTAGACTATAAAGACTTAAATAAGGCGTGTCCAAAGGATTCGTTCTCGTTGCCTAACATCGATCGTCTGATCGATGCTACGTCCGGCCACGAGACCCTCACCTTTCTCGATGCCTATTTGGGGTACAATCAAATTCAGATAAACCCCAAAGATAGGGAGAAGACCTCGTTCATCACAAAGTATGGTACCTACTGTTATAATGTAATGCCTTTTGGACTGAAAACATAGGGGCCACATACCAACGTTTAGTTAATAAAATGTTTGAGAGTCAAATAAGCAAATCCATGGAAGTTTATATTGACGACATGCTAGTTAAGTCCCTATGCGTAGAGGACCATTTAACTTATTTGTAGGAAACATTTGACATCCTCAGAACTTGCAACATGAAGCTCAACCCCGAGAAGTGTACCTTCAAAATAGGTTCAGGCAAATTCCTAGGCTTTATGGTATCAAATAGGGGAATCGAGATTAACCCCGATAAAATCAAGGCCATCAAAGAAATCGCAGTGGTAAATAATGTAAAGGTCGTGCAATGGCTAATGGGTCAGATAGCGGCTTTGGGCAGATTCATATCTAGGTCATCCGACAGGAGCCATCATTTCTTCTCCTTACTCAAAAGAAAGAACAACTTCGAATGGACTTCGGAGTGCCAACGCGCATTAGAAGAGCTGAAGCGATATCTGACTAGCCCACCGATGCTCCATACACCAAAGATGGATGAAACACTATATCTATACATGGCCGTATCCGAGATAGCGGTAAGCGGCGTGCTAGTTCGAGAAGAGCAAGGTACACAATTACTTGTTTATTACGTAAGCCAGACCCTAGGGGATGCTGAAACTAGGTATCCACACCTAGAAAAATTGGCTCTCCCATTAATAAGTGCGTCGCGAAAATTGAAACCCTATTTTCAATGCCATCATATTTGTGTTCTAATGAGATACCCCCTCCAAAGCATATTGCATAAACCCGAATTATTGGGTCGATTGGCCAAATGGGCCATCAAACTCTGACATCGAGTATCAACCTCGAACAGCCATCAAGTTTCAGATTTTGGCTGACTTCATTGCCGATTTCTCGCCCTCCCTCATGCCCGAGGTAGAGAAGGAACATTTACTCAAATCAGGCACGTCTTCCGCAGTATGGACCCTGTTCACTGACGAAACCACAAACGTGAGAGGTTTCGGACTAGGTATAGTCCTAAAGCCACCCACGGGCGGCGTAATCAGACAATCCATAAAAACTACAAAATTGACTAATAATGAAGCTGATTACGAGGCTATGATTGCAGGTTTAAAATTGGCCAAAAGCTTGGGAGCCGATACCATCGAAGCAAAATGCGATTCACTCCTGGTAGTGAGCCAGGTGAATGAGAGCTACAAGGTCCGAGAAGACAGGATGTAGAGATATTTGGAGAAACTCCAAGTCGCATTACGTCGCTTCAAAGAATGGACTTTAGTCCATGTACCTTGAGAGCAGAATAGCGAGGACGATGCCCTCATAAACTTGGGATCATCTGTTGAAGAAGACGATCTACTCCACGGGGCTATCGTTCAGCTATCTAAATCAGTAATCAAGGAAGGTCATGCGGAAATTAATTCCACCAGTCTAACATGGGACTGGAGAAATAAATATATTGATTATTTGAAAGATGGAAAATTGCTCGAGGATCCAAAGGAATCGAGGGCCATGCAAACCAAAGTAGCCCGATTCTTGCTCGATGAAAATAACTTTGTACAGAAGAACTTTTGATGGCCCCCTAGCAGTATGTCTGGGGCCAGGGGATACAGATTATGTACTCCGAGAAATTCATGAGGGCATTTGCGAAAATCATTCCAGTGTCGATGCCTTAGTCTGAAAGGTAATCAGAGAAAGCTACTACTAGGACATCATGGAAAAGGACGCCAAAGAATTCATCTGGAAGTGCGACAAATGCCAGAAATTTTCCCCGATGATTCACCAACCCGATAAACAGTTGCACTCGATCTTATCACCATGGTCGTTCATGAAGTGGTTGATGGACATCATTGGACCCCTGCCAACGGCACCAGGTAAGGCTAGATTTATTTTATTTATGACTGACTATTTCTCCAAATGGGTGGAAGCGCAAGCCTTCGAAAAGATAAGAGAAAAAGAAGTCATCAGCTTTATCTAGGACCACATCATGTGCCGATTCGGGATTCCTTCCGAGATAACCTGTGATAACGGGAAGTAATTCATCGGGAGAAAGGTAACACAATTCCTTGAGGATCACAAAATCAAGAGGATCCTATCGACGCCCTACCACCCGTGTGCGAATGGCCAGTTCGAGTCCACAAACAAAACCATCATCCAAAACTTAAAAAAAAACTGGAAAGCGCCAAGGGAAAGTGGAGAGAAATATTGCTAGAGGTACTATGGGCATACCGAACAACTTCAAAATCGAGCACAGGGGAAACACCTTTCTCTTTAGTATACGACACCGAGGCTTTGATACCAGTGGAGGTCGGGGAACCGAGCACCAGATTCCAACACGCCATTGAGAGCTCGAACAATGAGGCTATAACAATGGCTCTCGAATTGCTGGATGAAATACGAGAAGCCTCGATAGTCCGAATTGCCGCCCAAAAGCAAAGGATCGAAATATATTATAACAGGAGAACAAACCTCCGATATTTCGGATTTGGAGACTTGGTTCTAAGGAAAGTCACCCTTAACAGCCGAAACCACAATGAAGGAAAGCTGGGCAAAACTTGGGAAGGACCGTACCGCGTCCTCGGAGTAGTCGACAAAGGATCCTACAAGCTCGGCACCATGGAGAGCGAATAGCTTCCAAGCAACTTGAACATATCAATGCTAAAACGATATTATTTCTAGGGCATCCGATGGAAAATTTCGAGAACATCCTCGAGCACCCGTTGCACTCTTTTCCTTCGGCCGGATGTTGTCCCTGAGAGGGTTTTACCGGCAAGGTTTTTAACGAGGCAACGGCCATATGGGGCCTGAAGGAGATTCAACAAGTGTTCGACATTTATTTTACAATCCACCTCGAATACTAGGGGTCCCCCCCAGAAGGTAATCTACTCGGGAAAGCCAAGGCACCCCAAATAGGACCTTGATAGGGAAAATAATGTACCGGGCCAAATTGTCGAACAAACCGTGCCCGTATATAGCAGCCAAGCTTTTAACGGCAAAAACATGTGTACTTGTATCAGGTAATCAAAGAACACTTTTTATCAAAGCGCTTCAAACATCAAAAGAAACTCGACATTTCAGCAAAGAGGACTCCTCTGTCAAAAATGTCCCAAACACTCGGAGACAAGCATCAACAATTCGACATCTGAACGACTCCCCGGTCAAAACTCCAAAATCGTAAGCCCTCAACGAGGCAACACCAAGATCGTAAAGCGTCTGCAAAACTGAAGGTGCCACGAACACCCGGAGACCGATGCCGAAATCTCAAAAAATGTGCGACCTCAGGGTTGTGATCTCCAAAATCATAAGCCCTCGATGAGGCAATGTAACGTTTGCAAACAATATCTCCCGAGTCAAGAAGCCCTCAATTACTCGGGGACTTCCGTCAAGCGCCACCTCCATCGACTTGTTACAACCCGAGGCCATAAGACCCAAGCTGGTAGACTCGGTATCGTAAAATCTACATAAGGCAGCAACTATATCTGTAAGACCTCAACAGCATGTAAAACCTGTAAGACCTCAACGGCATGTAAAAACTGTAAGATCTCAACGACATGTAAAAACTGTAAGACCTCAACGACATGAAAAACTTGTTAGACCTCACTAATGGAATAGACCCGATCCTAAAGTTTCGGCTATATATCAAACTTGTAAGACCCCTAAAAATGCATACCCTTGATATAGATGCCGAAACTACATCATTTGGGACTCAAAGGCTTCGGTCAAACACAAGTGACTCTGGTCACACGGCTGTACCAGCCAAACTAACTCGACTCAGGGACACCCGACCATCGCTACAAGGCGTAAGAGCCATTGTCGCCAGCCCACATAGGCCTTCAATTACTCCAAGTTTACTTCAGAAAGAACCAGCTAAACATGCTACCCTCGGCATAGGCAAAAGAGCTTTGACCACATCGGCCCCAAATCACAGGTTTTGAGCTACTCAGCCTCCAAACCAAACCTCCTGAGGTGCTCAAATATCGCCGCAAGTTACTCGAAATTGAGGTTCTTCTTGAACCGATGACGGGTCAGGTAAAAATTACTTCAAAAGCCCTTAATAAGAGGATAATAAAGCCTACATAAATGGTCACATCGACCAAGCACGTAAGAGCCATTGTCGCCAGCCTAATGAGCCTCAGGACCACACACACTAAAAGGTCACATCGACAAAAAACTTAAGACCCACTGTTGCCAACTTGAAATCTGAAAACTTGAGGGTCAAAATGAGCTCGAGTCGTAACCTGATTCGGAGACCGGACCCAAAATAGTTAACTATACATGCCTAAGGGCAAAGCGTAAAATGAGCTTGAGTCGTAACCTGATTTGGAGATCGGACCCAAAATAGTTAACTATACATGCCTAAGGGCAAAGCGTAAGAGCCATTGTTGCCAGCCTAATGAGACTTAGGGCCACACACACTAAAAGGTCGCTTCGGCCCAAGGCATAAGAGCCACTGTCGCCAACCCACACAAATTCGAAAACTTGAGGGTCAATTGAGCTCGAGTCGAAACCTAACTCGGAGACTGAACCCAAAACATTTAACTACATATGCCTAAGGGCAAAGCGTAAGAGCCATTGTCGCCACCTAATGAGCCTCAAGTCCATGCACATGAAAAATCGCTCCAACCCAATGCGTAAGAGCCCAAGGGCCAACTCAAAATTCTAAAACTTTGAGGGTTAGATGAACTCGAGTCGAGATCCGACTCAGAGACCGAGCTCGACCTAATAAAAACACCTGAAAGCAAAATACAAGAGCTCAAATGGCAGCTTACCCTAAGAAGTAACTAACCCAGTGTGTACGAGTCACTGTCACTAGTCCCGATGATAGTGAAGCCCGGGGTCTAACCCGAAGATGGGATCCTGGTTCGAAAGTCAAAGAACATCACATAGTATTTCTGAAAAGCAAAAAGGCAGGAAGGAACAAGAAATAAATACCCTTCTTATAACCTCCAGGGGGATATTTACAAGTCTTGAAAAAACCATTATAAAGAGAGGACCAAACAGAATCTTAATCTACCATCGAAAGGGAGGTCTCTGGTGTCTCCACCAAAGGTTGCGTCCCGACGACTACGGGTCCTTCAGAAGCCTCTGTTCGAAGGCCTCTTCCCCTTAGGGGGGTCCGCCTTCTCTTTTATCACCTCCTGAGCCACTGCTCGGCGCACCCCCTAAAGCAAGCAAGGCATTATTTCTGTTCTCTAGGGTCTCCATTCTCTCAAACTGAGCAGGCAAAATGATATCCCCCACATATATATATCCATAGCCCGAGTCAACCTTTTCTTGGCCCCCTCGGGTGCCCCTCCGGCTTGGGCACTTGTCACAATGGCATCTTCTCCATGCAAAGATATAAGCGTCTCGACTTCGGTCTTGATCCTAGATAATGCAGCCACCAGCTCACAATGGAAACCTCTGTACTTGCCACTATCCTCCCACGCCTCACTAAGCTGACGCCCAACTAATATCACCTTCTCCTAGAGGGAATCCCTCTCGGAAGATATCTCTCTCTCACGCCATTTGAGTTCAGAGACTTCAAAGTCTCTGGCCCGAAGCTCCTTCCTCAGCTGGGCACGCTCCTTCTCAAACTGCACAAATCAGATCTGAGATGTTAAAATAGTGGGATCTGGCAAAACATTCAGATAAAGGCAAACGGGGACTAGATAACCTGCTCAGTAAGGAGAGCCTTCTCACGCTTGAGGCGGATCACCTCGACCTGACACCGAGTGAAAGTCCGATTGAAAATCACCTTGGCCTAAAGCCACAAAAAACGACAAGTTAGAAAGAAAAAGGTCGAGGCAACCGAGGCCCGAGCGATAGACATGGAAAGCGAAGATTACCTGCTTGCAAAGCCTGCTCATTTCACTAAAGATGAGGGAAGCATCAACCTCAGGAACTCTCTCAAAAATGGTTGGGAGCCTTTCGAGCACATCTCCGGCTTTGACATGCATCCCCGCATCAGGAGATTCTTCCCACGGGGCATCCTGCACTCATTTAAAAGGTAGGGTCATTTACTGTGGAGAATCAATCACGACCACAGCACTGGCAAGGTCAATCACGGCAAACCCTTGTCTATTCGGGGTCCCTAAACTAGGACCCTCCAAACCACCTAACGAAGGCAACTCAGATCGAGGAAAACTCTGACCATCGACCAGCTCGGGGTTAGAACCCGATACTCCCTCAATTGTTTCTCCGCCACAAAGTGGGGCCGCAACGGCATCAATATCCGGCTCGGAAGCCACCATCTTTATGGCCCTAGGATCGCCCAGGATTATCCCTTCCTCGGGTGCCATCGAGAAGTTGTTTTCCTCCTCACCCTCAACTCGAGGGTTTCCCACCATTTCTGGGGTTAGATCTGCCGAGTCGGCCTTAGTCTCTTCCGCCTTAATCCTCTTAGATTCGGAAGCTCCGTCCAATGGATCCCCTTGTCTTTTATTCCCTTTATCGGGTACCAAACTGCCCCCCCCCCCCGGGGTAATGCTCCTTCATCTAGGGGATTTCCCCCAAACCTACACAAAGGCAAGAGGTAAGCACTGTCACACCTCCTTTTTACACCCCGAGGGAGGGTATATGGGAGTTTTTTCAATTAAAGTGACATTATTCAAAATAGGATTATTTAATTTATCAGAGTCGCCACTTGGAATAGTTTATTTGGTGTCCCATTCACCGGTTTATTTTAAAATCCCAAATCGAGGAAATTTTTATTTTTTTTAAAAGTCCGCGAACCAGAAATTCTACATAAGGAATTCTGTTAACCCGGGAGAAGGTGTTAGCCATTCCCGGGTTCTGTGGTTCTAGCAAGGTTGCTTAAACTGTTAATATTGGCCTATTTTCTGATTAATTACTTGTTTTAAACCTATTGTGTATTTTAGCTTTATAACTGTCTTCTAATTATTTTAACCGCTTTTAGGATTTATGGAATTATTTCTTGAACAAGTTACAATTATCGTACACTTGTCGTTTTGGAACACACCGCAAACCACGCTACATGAAATGCACCCGCGATTCGCGATATGTTTATTTTTGTTATAATTTCGAAGTTGGTATGATCGGGTCACATGAAATGCACACCCAAATTGGGGATTACGTATTACGACTATACCACGGGAACCGTACCCATATCCGTGATGATTTAAAATTAATCGGGCCTAAAGCAAGTTATTATATTCATAATTATTGCTTAATCTCCTAACATCTCGATTAATTGTAAAGAGTCAGTGAGTTATGAGAGATTTTGATTAGAGAGGCAGTGTTAGTCTATTACACCCATTTTTCAAACAATTCAAGAACCAGACATAAAACTTGACTGAGACAAAGATATTCTACATGATTTAGCAACAAAAAATAATAGAGAACTCAATTCACACTTATTTTGCAGAAGCATTGGTTCTTGGTTAAAAAGAATTCTAAGCAATTCAAAGGAGAAATTTTACAACTAGATAGACAAATTAAGCATGCAGAATTGCATTACAAGGAAACAAAAAGTCAGAGCAAGCAGGACAACTGTAATTCTAGTAAGATCCTCAACTATTCATCTTAAGTTTGACATAATATGTATTTATTTAGAGAGGAAAATTAATACGATATCAAGCAAAAGGCACATACCATGGTTGAGCCAAGAAAGTACTAGACCATGAAATATGAAGCTGAAAATTCTGGAGTTTCTCCCTTTTTATCAATATTATGAAACTTTTCCAATGTATTGAGAAGAAATCCCAAATAAACCAACCAATACAATTGTAAATCTCAAAACCCAATGCAAACGCAGAGAAAACATATGTGAAGCTAAAGGATGCGGAACTCGGATGACCTCTATATCCGTGTTTTTTACGAAAAAATTGCTCTCAATTTTGCTTTAATCTCCATTTTTTGTTCCTTTCCCGATCTAGCATTTTCTTGTTTTCCCCCTCTCTTTCCTTTTTTAGCTTTTGCTTTTTGTCTTTTCTCTTCTCTTGTGACTCCCTCCCCTCCAAATTTCGTTCCAGACCTAGAAAACGTGAATAAGTGAAATCAAAATTCAAATGTTATAGCAACATGAGAAACAAACTAGGAGATAATCACATATTCAAATAATAACAAGTGAATATGCTAAAAAACCATCTAGAATTACACATCAAAAACTAGATCTGAAGGCATTTTAAGGAATACATACCTAGCTGCACAAAGTTCAAATTTAGAAAAGGAAAAAGCCGAGTAAAGGCCGACATCAGAAATCGGAGCTAGCAACGCAGTGAATCAGCAGTAGAGCAGCAAAATTTCAGACCCATGAAATCAACTTCCACAACTCGTACAAACCAGAAAAGGAGGAGTTGAATTTCGAAATTAAGTTTTCTTCAATCTTCTTTTAGAAATATCAGTTCTTCTTTTGGTTTTTTCAGCTTTGTGATTTTCAGATCTTCATTTGAAACCTTAGCTTTGTTTCAGCCGTTTGTTTAGAGAAGGGGAAAGCTGGTAGCGTTTCTTTTTCAGTGGGAGGGAGTAGAAGTTTTTGAAGCAGCCATTTTTGGCTGAAATCGATTTTCCAAAGAAATGGGGATCTGATTTTGAGGGAGATATGGGGAGTCCCTATGGTTTTTTAAGGAAAAAACAAGAGAAAGAAGAAGGGAAAGGGAGCTGCCTAGAGCTGATGGAAATGGAGCCTCTTTTAAGGGGTGAGGAAAGATTTTTTTCTGTCTAAAAATCTGATCTCTACATAGGTCTAAGTCTAGGTTTTAATTAAAAGGGTAAGGAGTTTGGGTAGGTTAGAGAAGTGGGCAGGGCATTTTTAAGGGAACTGGGTCATGCAAATTGGCTCATATCCGAATTTAGACCCAAAATGGCTTAATCCCCCTTTTCTTTCCTTGTTTTCTTTTTCTTTTCTTTAATTTTAAAAATCCTAATTCAATTAATTAAATCCTAAATTAATCTATTTTTGTGGAAATTAAAATTCTTTATCTATTTCTAACATTAAACAACTAATTGACTTAAAACTAAATAATAATGCTAATTTTCAAGACAAAAATCTAAATATGTAAAAATGACCATTTTCGTAATTATTTTGCTTAGTAAAACTAATTCCTACATGCAAATGAAACTAAGATGGGAAGAAATTAAAACGTGACAATTTTATGCTTTTTTCTATGATTTTAAAATTATTAAAAATGCATGAAATGCAACTAAATAAAGAAAAATCCTAAAAAATTAAAATTATTTTGGTATATTTATAGGAGTTATTTTCATGTAGGGCAAAAATCAGGTGCTCACAGTTGCCCCTCTTTGCTTAGAAAAATAAAGAGTTTTCCGACAAAGATAAAGTGAGCAATTACGAGCAATTTTTTCCCGTTTGAAACTCCATTTGGAAGTATTTTGAAAAGGTTTGACCGAACCTTGTTTCAGAGGTTGCCTACATATCCTTGACTATAAAAGAATCAGGTCGATGTAGTTCTGGAAGTTTTGGTAGCTGGGACTACCGAAGAGCTGTGATTTCACTGTTGTTGCTGCTGTTTCTGCTTGCTGAGCTCCTTATTCCACCAAAATGATAAATGAAAATCTAAACTAACTAGGCCTATCAACTACGAGTTACAAGATTCCTATCTATAAACCTTCTAAAGCTTGATCTTGAGTCTTGGCTGGTTCTTCCTGCAGACTCTGATCCGAATCTTGATGCTCGTTAGCTGCAAACGCTGGTTCATTTTTCTTCAACTCTTCGGATCAAGGTGAGACATGCAAAGCTTGTGACTTCAATCATATCTTGGGCAGTCCGCATCTTTTCTCGTTTCTGCACTTAGAGTTCAACTTCTTTTCTTGTTTTTCTTTTCTTTTATTTGGACTGAGACTTCTTCTTTTGGTCATCTCAAACCTCGTGCATCATGGTAAAAAACCTATTCAGTTACCAAAATAAACAAATGAACAAAATATTTCTGCCCCAGTTTTCACTAGAAAAAATTCGTGAGTTATTGCAACAAAAATCTAAACTATTTCTTTATTGCAAGCAAAAAAAATCAGGATTGTGTATCCTTGAGGAAAAGAGATTAGGGAGCGGAGACCCTATATCTAAAATGAAACCAAATAGGGGGAGGCCCTAAGTTGGAAAGATTACCAGGTTATGCTGGAAAAATGACCGGGTTATGCCGGAAAGGTCCTTGGGTTATGCCGAGGAAGGACATCGTGTTATGCCGAAAAAGAAAAAAGGTCCTTGAATTATGCCGGGGAGGTCCACGAGTTATGCCGGGAAAGTCATCGGGTAATGCCTAAAAAGAAAGAGGTCCTCGGTTTATGCCAGGGAGGTCCACGGGTTATGCCGGAAAAGTCATCGGGTTATGTCGGAAAAAAAAGGTCCTCGGGTTATGCCGAGGAGGTCCACGGGTTATGCCGGAAAAGGTCCTCGGGTTATGCCGGGGAAGTCCACGGGTTATGCCGGGAAAGTTATCGGGTTATGCTGAATAAAGAAAAAGGTCCTCGGGTTATGCCGGGGAGGTCCACGGGTTATGCCGGGAAAGTCATCGGGTTATGCTAGAAAAGAAAAAGGTCCTCGAGTTATGTCGGGGAGGTCCATGAGTTCTGCTAGGAAATTCATCGGGTTATGCCGGAAAAGTCATCGGGTTATGATGGGAAAAAAAGGTCCTCGGGTTATGCTGGGGATGCCCACGGGTTATGCTGGAAAAGAAAAGGTCCTCGGGTTATGCCGGGGAGATCCACGGGTTATGCCGGGAATCAACTAGGGAGTAAACCCAGTAACGGAAAAGACTACCAGGTTATGCTGGGAGAGGTCCACGGGTTATGCCGGGAGAGGTCATCGGGTTATGCCGGAAAGGTCCTCGGGTTATGTTGGGGATCAACTAGGGGGTGGAACCCTATGTTGGAAAGATTACCAGGTTATGCTGGCATCAGTTAAGGAGTGGGACCATATGTTGGAAAAGAAGCAGCTAGGGATTGGAGACCCTATACTACCATGATTTTAAATTTTTCTTCTTTCTTTTCATTTCTTTTTTTCTTTTTCATTTTCATCATCATTTTTGTTTTCTTCTTTTTTTTTTCAAAGAATGAGTCAATACGGGAAAGAATTTTGGAGGAGACTTCCCTTTTGGGTTGTTGTTGCAAAGCTATTTCTAACCCTTGCGCGGTTTCTTTTTGGTTGCACGTGCTTCTGGCAAGGTTGCTTTGGATTGCACATGTTTCCTGTATTTCAAACAAATAATGATTTGTTAGTTTGAAATGGTGGTTGGTTTTGTGTCCTTGAGCGTTTCAGTCATTTGATTTCGGCTTGGCTTCTTTGATGAAGATTTCAACTGCAACTGCTTGTTCCTTGAGGACCGATTTCATTTCTGACCCCGGAGAACCTCTGATTTTTTCAGACTCTACCATGACGATTGGTCGGTGGGACTCAACCTTATCGACTTTATTTTGCCTTCGTAGGCCTTTCCCTTCTGACTACTTTTTCTTTTCTTTTTTATTTTTCTTTTTTTTTCTTTCTTTTTTTTAACTTCGGAGCATCGGGGAACTTTTGGCTCCTCAAACTTTTCTGCAACGGCTAGTCGCGTGGGACTTAACCTTTTCCAATTTTATTTCGCCCTCGTAAGCCTTTCATTTCTAGCTTCTTTCTTCCAACTTCAATTTCAGAGCATTTTGGGTGCCTTGGCTTTTCAAACCATTGCCAAGACGGTTAGTCACGTGGGACTTGACCTTTTCAACTTCATTTGCCTTTATAGGCACTTCAATTTGACTTTATCCTTCCAAGAGTTTTGATTTCGGAGCATCGGCCGCCATGGCCGGTTGAGGTCGACTTGATGCCCCTGACGAGGCTAGGTGACTTTCTACGTATTAGCTTGTATCAAATGAGAACCCTATAAATCAGTCTTACAATCCTTTCTTTGTCTTAGTTTCGGAATAGAGTTAGACCGAAAGGGATTCAAAGAAAAACAAGCAATGGAATGGAGAATGAGTTTAAACAAGATGTGTCCCTTTCGGGGAAAGGAAAGAAGGACTTATCTGAAACACATGCGGACTTCAATAAACATAACATGCCTTTTGGACTAGATGCCTGATCTGTGTAAACCGTCCGACTCTCAAAAATTCATCACAACTTTGCCTTGAAGTTGAGGAACCTTGCCAGGACTCTGTCAATGCTGATGGTTGTGAGGATCCTCTTTTCGATCAGCGGCACCTTTTGCGGGTTTTCAACACCTGACCTCTCCTATTTCACTTCTCACTATCGCCTTATAGTGCTCTTTGCGAGTTTTCACTAACAAGACTCTCGTTTTTAGTTTCTCTGCTTACCTTCGCCTTACGGTGTCCGTGTGGATTTTCACCAATAAGACTCTCTTATTTTGATTGCATCGGATCCAAGTAGTTGTATTCTGCGATGCTTGAACATTCTCACCAATCAATTGGAAGGACTTGAAAGGATTTGGGTAAAAATGATTTGGATTGAATTACAACTTTGGAACCATTCAGGCGGGATCATCGCCGAACCATTGTAACATCTGCCCAAGTTTCACTTTGGATTTTTGTTTTGGTGTGACTGAACCCCAGAGAGAGGCTGCCTACGTATCCTTTCGGAATCAAGTTGAACGTAGTTCAGGGAAACTTTGTTTTTTATTTTCTTTTTTTTTCTTCTGTTTTGTTTTCTCGTTCTTTTCCTTTCCTTTTTCTTCTCTTTTTTCATTTTTTTAATTTCTTTGTCTTTATTTTCCTTTTTTTGTATCTTTCTTTTTCTTCTCTTTTCATTTTTCATTCATTATTTTTTCAATAATAACTTCCAGGTTCCAAAGAGGGTAATCAAGGAATGGGAACCGACTCAAAGGGTTTGCAAGGGGTTGAATATTTGGATCGTGAGAAAGAAAGCCTTCTTCATCCCAACCGGAGAACATTAATGTTGTGTAGAAGATCCAACATAGTACCTTTGTCTGCATTTGCATTGACAGTTGTTTCAGGGACATTTCTTCGATGTGTCCCAAGTACAACGCTCTCTTTTGGCAGTATTCTCATTACCATGTATAGACCTTTCCAATCTGGAACCAATTTTTCTTCAGCTATTGTAACTCTTTGTTTTATTTCCATAAACTTATCTTCATTGCAACCTAATTCTTAATTCATTATTTCGAGGTCGGATAGCATTTCAGGATTTTGGGCATGAAGTCCGCAAGCATGTCATGTTATTGAAATCTACATTTAACAGAACTGAAAAAAGAATAAGAAAAGTGACAAGATTAAGAAAAGAGAATTCCTGGATAATGAAATATTAATTTCATTTGATGATTTTTTTTATTTTTGATTTTTTTGAATTTTAAAGATAGAAGGGTTTACACCGGAAAGTAAGACAATAAAGTAAAACATCCGGATCATACCTTGAGATAATCCGGACACAGAAAGGATAGCAAGACTAGCTACCGAGATTCCCGTCTGATAGGGAACATTCAGGCTTGGCGACCGTTTTTGGCTTTTCGTCTGTCTCGGCAATGACTGAAATGGCCTTAAGTGCCAGATCGAATTCCTCATTGTAAGCAGGCAACGGATTGTTCGTCACACCCGGAGCCCCTTCGTCCTGAAGAACTATTCTTTAAACATCGATCAAATCTTCAATTGCCCTTTTGAGAGTCCAACAGTCCTCTATATTGTGTCCCACTGCTCCAGAGTGGTATTCACATCTATCATCAGCTCAGCGCGAGAGGGACTTGGGTTTTGGCCGATTTGAGGCCACTGGCTGCAGCAGACCTCGCCTAACTAGGTTTTGGAACAAGCCCAAGTATGATTCACCAATAGGGGTGAACTGATTCCTTTTGAAAGGCTCTCTTGGGCGAGGATTGTCCTGGGCAACATTTGATTGAGGATTATATGGAGCTTGGTAAAGATGGGCATTTCTGGGAGGTGGAGCTTGGTTTTGTGTTTAATGTTGTGATCGCGTGCAAGATTGCGCGTTCATCACCGCATACCAACAAAACCAACCACCTGAACATAACCTGGCTAATTTGCTCACACCAACAACCTTGTTAGTTTTGATACATTTAACATATAAGAAATCGCACGTTGGGATGCAATGCACCTAACAGTTAAACGCTTCTACCATGTGTTTGAACGAGTTGTATGTTTCATCCCGGCCTTAATTAACCCTTTTTTAATCTACACCTCTTTTCATTTTCGCTTTTCTCTAATCACTCTTCATTTTGGTTTTGTTTTTGTCGCACTTCTATTTTTGAACTCTCTTTTTCTCTTTTATTTTTTTGTTTTTGTCATTCTTTTATTTTATGTCACTCTTTTTTTTTTCTTTTTCTTTTTTTTCACTTTTTTCTTTCTTTTCTACTCAACTTTTTTTTAGTTTATTTTTCACTCAATTTATTTATGGCTATGATCGAATCCGATGGGGATTGCCTACGTATCAAGACGCCGCATGAATCAGATCTTCCGTAGTTCGGGAAGATTGAGAATAGAGTAAATAAACTAAATCTTTTTTTTGTTTACTTTGTATAAAACTCAAACCATGAAAGCTTTAAGAAAAAGAAAAAAAATTGTTTTTTTTTGTTGGAATTTTCGAAAGAAATGCTTTAAAAGAAGAAAGGAAATATTTTTTGAATTTTTGATGCTAATGTTTTCTTTTATTTTTTGAAAGAAAGACTTCTAAAATTCATTTGCTTTTGATTTGAACTTTGGGAATTTTAAAAGTTAAAGGAAAATAGTTTTTGTTTGAATTTTCATTTGTTTTCTCTTTTTCTAAAGAAGAAAGAAAATACTTTTGGATTTTGGATGTTGCATCTTAATTTTCGAAAGAGAGACTTTTAAGAAAATATTTTGGATTTTTTGAATTTTTTATTTATTTACGAAAGCACTTCTAAAGAAAAGTGAAAATATTTTTGGACTTCAATTTTTTTCAACCTTTTTTTTAAAGAAAGACTTTTAAACGAGGAAAATATTTTTTTTTGAATTTTTGAGAAAAATACTTCAAAATAAAGGAAACCCGTATTTTGGATCTTGATTTTTGATTGATTTTTTATTTTATTTTTTTTTCATATGAAAGACTTCAGAAAGAAGGAAACTATTTTTTTGAGTTTAAAAATCTTTTTTTTTTTGAATTTTCTAAGGAAATGCTTCTAAAGACGGAATTAAAGGAAATTATTTTTGGATTTTTTTTTTAAAATTAGGGCTGAACCGATGAGGTTTGTCTACGTATCTCACATCCGATTAGAATCAGACTCGCGTAGTTCGGTCAGTTTTGACGGAACATGGAAACATGGCACTTGAACATTTTGGTTCATTTTGAAATGAGTTTTCTTTTTTTCAGAATTTCGGTAGAATTTCAGAATTTTCTAAATACCTACCTCTAACTTTTCATTTCTTTTTTTCTTTTTCTTTGATTTTTTTTGATTTTCTTTCCCTATTCTAGAAGCCGATCAACATGCAAGCCGAAACAAACAGATGCGCAAGTAGCATGTAAGATGCATCAGGATGGTCTTTTTTTAATTTGGGTATACCTGTCCTAGACGGACCCAACCCCTGTGTTGTGTCCCCAAAGTCAGATGCACGTGATGCAAACAAACGTTCCTACTAGGGATCCGGTATGAGGTTATGTTATTCTAGGTTTAAAAACCTGGGTGTATTGTTCTAGACCTGGCTTACCTGAGCGGACAGCTCGAGCCGAGGGGGGAAGCGTACTGGGAATACAAAAGCTTCATTGGCTTTGTAACTTGTCCGAACCTCGTTCTAAAATTGGGATATGACACTAACAGAAAAGAAGTCACACGAAGTGCACACTTCCCAGATGATTTAGAAGACTCAGAGAGAAGAGGGTTTCGTAACAATTTATATATAGTCCAAACAATATCAAAGCGGTAAAACGCGACATTTAGCATATTAGGCTCAAACATGTACAAATCATATAATAAATAAAGCCAATTATAACAGTTATTCTAAGCTCGAATTCTTGAACTCTGAACCGAAAGTTCTGGGTTATATTCCCCAGCAGAGTCGCCAGAGCTATCACACCTACTTTTTACGCCCCGAGGGAGGGTATATGGAAGTTTTTCCAATTAAAGTGACATTATTCGAAATAGAATTATTTAATTTATCAGTCGCCATTTGGAATAGTCTATTTGGTGTCCCAAGTCACCGGTTTATTTTAAAATCCCAAATCGAGGAAATTTTTATTTTTTTTAAAAGTTCGCAAACCAGAAATTCTACATAAGTAATTCTGTTAACCCGAGAGAAAGTATTAGGCATTCCCGAGTTCCATGGTTCTAGCACGGTCGCTTAAACTGTTAATATTGGCATATTTTCTGATTAATTACATGTTTTAAACCTATTGTGCATTTTAGCTTTATAACCGTCTTTTAATTATTTTAACCGCTTTTAAAAAGTTATGGAATTATTTCTTGAACAAGTTACGATTGTCGTACTCTTGCCATTTTGGAACACACCGCAAACCACGCTACATGAAATACACCCGCGATTCGTGATATGTTTATTTTTATTATAATTCGAAGTTGCTATGATCGGGTCACTTGAAATGCACACCCGAATTGGAGATTATGTATCATGACTGTTACAACCCATATCCACACGCGTTAGTTCATTCCATATATTAGCTAACATAAATCCAAGAAGGAATTACCTTTGAGATGATAAGAAGTTAATACTATTGGTCTTTAGTGATACAAGGGTGTATAAGGGTGATTAACAAGTATTAGAAGTTAAACGAATCAAGGATGTTGTAACTCGTATTTTCTGGTAAACCTAGAGGTTATTAATACACACAAGAGGTCATGTATTAAGGTATTTGAATCATATAATATCCGTATCATAAGTCTTGAAGTCAAACGAGTTATGAAACAAAAGTCGACAAACGTTGTCGCAACTTAGGTTCATAATTTTACTTAAACATTAGATTAAATGTTTCTAAGCTTTTCTCCTAATTTACAAAGAATTACAGGGTTATCTACCACCAAATTAAAGATCTATGAGTCTAGTTTCCAACGCATTAAACCGTTTGTCAATACGATCTCGGAGTATAGAGATATTCATATTTTCGCAAGCCTGCGCAGATTGGTAGATGAAAAGTAGGTGCATCACCTACTTGCCAAAATGATAGGACAAAATTAAAAGACCTAAGTCGGCCAAGAGAGGACTTTTAAGGGGTTATTAACTCAGTTATTTCATCCATATTTCAGACCCTAAAAACCAAAGTTAACCCCTGCAACTCCTCCCCAAATATCCCACACAAACCCTAATCGATTTTCCCTCTCTTTCAAGTTCTATTTGAAGGTAAAACCTAGAGTTTGAAGAACCAAGGGAAGGTCTGAGTTATCCAACAAGTAAGGTAAGTTACTTCCATATTTCATACATTTTTCTCTGCTGTGAATTCATGGTAATTCGTTCTATACATGTAAGAACTCACGGGATGGTGATCGGAAGCCGTGAGTTCGAGTTATTCACTTGTAGCGGACAGTTTTGTGTTGCTACTGGGCTGCATATTTTACTA
Organism: Nicotiana tabacum; assembly: GCF_000715075.1. NCBI lineage: Eukaryota > Viridiplantae > Streptophyta > Magnoliopsida > Solanales > Solanaceae > Nicotiana > Nicotiana tabacum. Next base: position 56,921,602 of record NC_134085.1, read on the forward strand.
CTATTTTGTGGAGTTTTGGAGGTGGAAGGGTGTGTAGAAACACAATATATATGTAGGGTTGGTGACTGATAGTTATTCATAACATTTTCGGGTCGTTTGACATGACTACGGTGGTCGTCGTATGTATGATGTAATTAGATTGTGCGTGGACTGTTTTGGGAGGCTCAATATGTTTATTATTGATGTTGTTTGGGCTGTTTGGTGATTGTTTTGAATGGTGTGGAGTCATATATATAGGGGAGGTGCTGTCCGTTTCAACGTAAAATAGGTTGTGGTCGATACATAATAGTTATGACGCTTAAATGATAACGATAGTATCGTTTCTCTTATTGTAGACTAAGGAGTTGTGACAATTGCATAGCTTGTGATTGGGGCAGTATATACAAGGTATGTGAGGCTATCCCTTTTCTTATTTTGCACGACTCCGATTGTACATAATGTAATGAACGAGCTTCCAAAGATACTATACTCTTAGAAGCTAGCAGTACTTACATTGCTTTCCCTCTTATGGAACGATTGATGTTAATGTTTCTTCTCTTATTCTTATGTTATCAATGTTGTTGGTACTTCCTGATTCTTATAAGGTTCGTAATGAAGAGTTGGTCCTAATAATGTGTACAGAAGATACCGACCTTACGTCACTCCGAAAGGTTTAGAATGTGATTCCATGAGTCGAGCATGCATTATGTATATGTATCTATTTTACTCTATCAAGCCGCGCTATAGTCGGCAAGGTACGGCACATATTGTGCAACCACTGATCAGTTGGGTTTTACCGAGCTCCACGTGGCCGGGTACGATTCTACCGAGCCTTATGACAACCGGGTACGTTTTTACCGAGCCTATTATGGCTGGGTACGATATGATGATGATGATGCCCACAGAGGCATATGTTTTAAAAGTTTATGTATACATACATATGTATCATGAATTTCATGTCAGTAGCCCTCAGAGGTATTCAGATGTTCCAGGTTATATATTCTCTATCCCGGCTTACATTACTGTTTGTATTTATGGTTCCCTGCCTTACATACTCAGTACTTTATTCGTACTGATGTCCTTTTATTTGTGGACGCTGCATGTCATGCTGCAGGTCCTGATAGACAGGCAGGTGCAGCTCCCCCACCACAATAGGCTGTCTAGTTCAGTGGTGATTGGCGAGATCCCTTCTACGGACTTGTCGTGGTCTTGGTATGCATTTTTGTTGTAGATATTATGGGTATGTCGGGGCACTGTTCCGGCTATGTTGCAGTACTTATGTTCCTATAGAGGCTCATAGACAAGTGTCGACTCATGTATAGTTTGGTATGCCTTGTCGGCTAGTTTTTGTTGTATAGTGTTTCATGGTAGCGTGGTAGCTCGTACCTTATATGTAATTTCTTGATTGTCTGGTCATCCCCTGCTATGTATGTTCATGCCATCATATTTTATTGTTGGTTGTCCATGATCCATGTCTACCATTTATATTGATCTCGTCAACCCTAAAAGATAATAAAAAAAGTTAGATAAAATGTACGTTGGTGCTCGGCAAGTATGGTCGGGTGCTAGTCATGACCCTCCAGTTTGGGTCGTGACAAACTTGGTATCAGAGCAAGTCTGTCCTAGGGATTGTCTATGAGCCGTGTCTAGTAGAGTCTTGATTATGGATGTGTAGCGCGCCACATTTATAATAAAGAGGCTACATGACATCTAGGGTTGTTACCTTCTTCCTGAATCTAGATCGTGCGTAGAGTTGAGTCGTAAGTGTTCGTCTCTAATATTCACCTTGTTTTCTTTCAGCGATGCCTTCGACTAGGAAGCAAACAATTAGTAGACTGCTTGATACAGCTGCGGGAGGGGGTACCAGTCAGGTGCCCCAAGCCAGAGCAGGCTAAAGTGAGGCTGAAAGTGAGATGTCATCTCATACCTCATCTACCCCGTCTCCTCCATAGGATATTAGGAGGCACCCAGCACCTCCAATTCCTCTGTCTGGCACTACAGACCAGGATATGCGTAGTGCATTGCAGTTATTAACTAGCTTGGTAGCTACTCAGGCTCAGAGGCAGAATACAGGTGCTGCTGATAAACCAGTTAGTACGAGAGTTCGTGATTTTATTAATTTAGACCCTCCAGTGTTTACCGGATCAGACCCCAAGGAGGACCCACAGACTATTATTGACCAGGTTCATCGTACACTGCGGGTTATGCATGTTAGTGATACAAAGGCAGTAGAGTTGGCTTCTTATTGGCTACGGGATTTAGCGGTTCTCTGGTATGATAGTTGGGAGAGATCCAGGGGTCCGAACGCTCCTCTAGCTGTGTGGAAGGAATTTTCTGAGGCCTTTCTTCGTCACTACTTGCCAGTTGACATACGACGAGCTAGAGCTGATAAGTTCTTGAACCTTAGACAATGTAATATGAGTGTGCGAGAGTACAGTATGCAGTTCGATTCTTTAGCAAGGTATGCTCCCCATATGGTGGCCGAGATGAGTGATAGGGTGCATTTGTTCGTGAACGAATTGGGACCACATCTGATAAATGAGTGCACGACAGCCTCCTTGGTGGACGGCTTGGATATTTCCCGTATTCAGGCTTATGCCCAGACCCTAGAGGATCGTAAGCGCCAGCAGAGGGAAGATAGGGAGCAAGATAGGGGCCAGCAAAAGAGGGCGAGATTTGCAAGGTATTCTAATGATTTTAGAGGCAACGTCAGGCCCCAGTCTTCGAGGAGTTTGGTGCCACCTGTAGCTAGTTCTCGTCCACAGTTTTGGAGGCCTCAATATGATCGATTTACCCATTCTGGTCCAAGTCAGAGTTCGCAGGCATCAGGCTCGCAACATCACAGGGATACTAGTCAGATGAGACCCACAACACGATGTTGTGATCAGTGCAGCAAGGCCCACTTTGGATTGTGCCGTCGAGGTTATGATGCATGTTATTCTTGTGGATAGCCTGGCCATATGATGCGGGATTGTCCTAACAGCGGAGGTGATGGTATGGCTCAGCCGACTGGATCTGTGTCTGCTTCTTCCTCATCAGTTCGACCTCCAGCACGGGGTTTTCAGTAGTCGACAGGTCATGGTAGAGGTAGAGGTGCAGTGCCGAGTTTAAGTGGTGGTCAAAATCGAACCTATGCTCTAGTAGGTCGACAGGATCTCGAGTCGTTTCCAGATTTTGTTATAGCTATATTATCTGTGTTTTCTTACGATGTATATGCGTTGATTGATCCGGGATCTACATTATCATATGTTATATCCTTTGTGCTAATAAGTTTGGTATTGAACCTGAATTGATAAGTAAACCCCTTGCGGTATCTACTCCAATAGGAGATTTTGTGATTGCTAGAAGGGTATATAGAGGTTGCACTGTGATGATTTGTAGTCGTCAAACCTCGGCAAATTTATTTGAGTTAGAAATGGTTGATTTTGATGTGATAATGGGAATGGACTGGTTGGCCTCATGCTATGAAAATGTTGACTGTCGTACGAAGATGGTTAGGTTTCAATTTCCTGGTGAACCCATCATTGAATGGAAAGGGAATATTGCTACACCAAAAGGTAGGTTTATTTCCTATCTTAAGGCAAGGAAAATGATCTCAAAAGGTTACATTTATCATTTCATTCGCGTTAGGGATGCGGAGGAGAAATCGCCTACTTTACAATCAATCCCCGTGGTCAACGAATTCCCAGATGTTTTCCCAGATGAACTCCCAGGCCTTCCTCCTAAAAGGGAGATTGAGTTTAGCATTGATGTGTTGCCTGACACTCAACCGATCTCTATCCCTCCATACATAATGGCCCCGGCAGAGTTGCGAGAGTTGAAGGTGCAGTTGAAGGACTTGCTGGATAAGGGCTTCATTAGACCTAGCACTTCACCTTGGGGTGCACCAGTCCTATTCGTGCGGAAGAAAGACGGGTTGTTACAGATGTGTATCGACTATCGACAGTTGAATAAGTTTACTATAAAGAACAAGTATCCACTTCCAAGAATTGATGACCTGTTTGACCAACTCCAGGGTGCCAAGTATTTCTCCACGATTGATTTACGTTCAGGGTATCATCAGGCGAGGGTTAAGGAGAAGGATATTCCAAAGACGGCCTTCCGGACAAGATACGAGCACTTTGAGTTCTTGGTGATGTCGTTCGGGCTAACAAATGCCCCAACAGCTTTTATGGATCTCATGAATACTATATTTAGGCCTTATCTTGATGTGTTCATGATTGTATTCATTGATGACATTCTAGTATATTCTCGTTCGGAGGCAGAACATGCGGGCCACTTGTGGATAGTATTACATATGCTTCAGGATCGTAAGTTATATGCTAAGCTCTCCAAATGTGAATTTTGGATGAACTCAGTAGCGTTCCTTGGCCATGTGATATCTGACGAGGGTATTAGTGTCGACACTCAGAAGATCGATGCAGTAAAGAATTGGCCGAGACCTACAACACCATCAGAAGTCCGCAGCTTCCTAGGGCTAGCAGGATATTATAGGCGGTTTGTAGAAGGGTTTTCCTCTATATCATCACCATTGACTAAGTTAACACAGAAAGCTACCAAGTTCCAGTGGTCTGACACTTGTGAACGTAGTTTTCAGGAGCTGAAGAATCGATTGACATCCGCACTAGTACTCACTCTCCCTAAAGGAACAGAAGGTTATGTGGTATATTGTGATGCCTCAGGTATAGGTTTGGGGTGCGTGTTGATGCAGCGTGGGAAGGTGATTGCTTATGCATCAAGACAATTGAAGAAGCATGAAAAGAATTATCCAACCCATGATTTGGAATTGGCTGCAGTAATATATGCTTTGAAGATATGGCGTCACTACTTATACGGCATCCATGTTGACATCTACACAGATCACAAGAGTTTACGATACATCTTCAAGCAGAAAGAGTTGAATTTGAGGCAGCGTACGTGGCTTGAATTACTGAAAGACTACGACGTCGAGATATTGTATCATCCCGGTAAAGCCAATGTTGTGGCAGACGCTCTTAGCCATAAATCAATGGAAAGTTTAGTACATATTGAGGTAGGTAGATGAGGGTTGACTAAAGAGCTTCATCAGCTAGCCAATATGAGAATCAGATTGTTAGACTCTGATGACGGAGGTGTTACTGTATAGAATACATCAAAATCATCTTTGGTAGCCGAGGTAAAAGCACGGCAATATGAAGATCCTATCTTAGTATGATTAAGAGAGAGCATTCATCAGTGTAAAAGTATGGCTTTTGAGATCGGAAGAGATGGGGCACTGAGATACCAGGGCTGATTATGTGTGCCTAATGTGGCAGGGTTGCGAGAGAAGATTATGAATGAGATTCATCAATCCCGATATTCCATCCATCCCGGCTCGACAAAGATGTATCATGATGTCAAGGAGCAGTATTGGTGGGATAACATGAAGAAGTCTATTGCAGAATTTGTAGCCCAGTGTCCCAATTGTCAACAAGTAAAGATAGAACATCAGAAACCCGGTGGATTGCTTCAGAATATATAGATTCCGACCTGGAAATGGGAGGTGATTAATATGGACTTCATTATTGGATTACCTCACTCTTATCATAAGTTTGACTCCATCTGGGTGATAATCGATCGACTTACAAAATGTGCCCATTTTCTGCTAGTTAAGACAACTTACACGGCTGAAGATTATGCGAAGTTGTATATCAAGGAGAATGTTAGGATTCATGGTGTGCCGGTATCTATTATATCAGACTGAGGAGCTCAATTTATAGCTAATGTTTGGAGGTCTTTTCAGAAGGGTTTACGCACACAAGTGAATCTCAGCACTGCATTTCATCCGCAGACTGACGGACAGGCTAAACGTACCATTCAGATACTGGAAGATATGCTACGAGCATGTGTTCTAGAATTTAAGGGAAATTTGGATGACCATCTTCCACTCATAGAATTCGCCTACAATAATAGCTACCATTCCAGTATTAAAATGGCCCCATACGAGGCACTATACAGGAGAAGATGTAGATCACCAGTGGGATGGTTCGAAGTCAGTGAAACATAATTATATGGGCCAGATTTGATTCACCAAGCTATTGAGAAGGTGAAAGTGATACAGGAGCGATTGAGGACGGCACAAAGCAGGCAAAACTCTTATTCCAATGTCCGACATCGAGATCTGGAGTTTGAGGTTGGTGATTGGATTTTCCCGAAGATCTCACCAATGAAGGGTATTATGCATTTTGGGAAGAAAGGTAAGCTGAGTCCAAGGTATATCGGGCCGTATAAAATTCTTCGACAGATTGGACAGGTTGCTTATGAGTTAGAATTGCCATCCGAATTGGAATTTGTCCACCCGGTATTCCATGTATCTATGTTGAGGAAATGTATTGGAGACCCTTCTCGAGTCTTCCCTATTAAAGATACAGGTTATAGAGGACCTATCATATGAAGAAGTACCAGTGGCTATATTAGATCGACAAGTCCGCAAGCTGAGAACAAAAGATGTAGCTTCCATCAAAGTATTGTAGAGAAACAAGAATATGGAAGAAATAACATGGGAAACAGAAGAGGAGATGAAGTCTAAATACCCGTACCTATTCCAGAATGAAGATAACAAGGATGCTGGTGGAACACATGATACATTGGAAGGTGAAATGGCTCTATGAGGTAAGCAATAACTTGAGAATACTCTTCCTTAATACAAAATGGCGATATGCAGATAATGTACATGTCCATAATGCTTTGCATACTCTTGTAAGGTCATACGTTGAGTTAACCGCTTGCACGTCTATCCTCTATTTATGGGAGAAACTTGGCCGGAATCCACGATGATTTAAACTCCCTATGAACCCCTACATTCGAGGACGAATGTTCCTAGGGGGGAAGGGTGTTATAATCCATATCGACACGCGTTAGTTCATGCCATATATTAGATAACATAAATCCAAGAAGGAATTACCTTTGAGATGATAAGAAGTTAATCCTATTGGTCTTAAGTGATACAAGGCTGTATAAGGGTGATTAACAAGTATTAGAAGTTAAACGAATCAAGGATGTTGTAACTCGTATTTTCAGGTAAACCTAGAGGTTATTAATACACTCAAGAGGTCATGTATTAAGGTATTTGAATCATATAATATCCGTATCATAAGTCTTGAAGTCAAACGAGTTATGAAACAAAAGTCGACAAACGTTGTCGCAACTTAGGTTCATAATTTTAGTTAAACATTAGGTTATATGTTTCTAAGATTTTATCCTAATTTACAAGTAATTACAGGGTGATCTACCCAACAAATTAAAGATCTACGAGTCTAGTTTCCAACGCATTAAACCATTTGTCAATACGATCTCGGAGTATAGAGATATTCATATTTTCGCAAGCCTGCGCAGATTGGTAGATGACAAGTAGGTGCATCACCTACTTGCCAAAATGATAGGACAAAATTAAAAGACCTAAGTCGGACAAGAGAGGACTTTTAAGGGGTTATGAACTCAGTTATTTCATCCATATTTCAGACCCTCAAAACCAAAGTTAACCCCTACAACTCCTCCCCAATAATCCCACTCAAACCCTAATCGATTTTCCCTCTCTTTCAAGTTCTATTTGAAGGTAAAACCTAGAGTTTGAAGAACCAAGGGAAGGGCTGAGTTATACAACAAGTAAGATAAGTTACTACCATCTTTCATACATTTTTCTCTGCTGTGAATTCATGGTAATTCGTTCTATACATGTAAGAACTCACGGGATGGTGATCGAAAGCCGTGAGTTCGAGTTATTCACTTGTAGCGGACTGTTTTGTGTTGCTATTGGGCTGCATGTTTTACTACTATTTTGTGGAGTTTTTGAGGTGGATGGGTGTGGAGAAACACCATATATATGTAGGGTTGTGGTCTGATAGTTATTCGTAACATTTTCGGGTCGTTTGACACGACTACGGTGGTCGTCGTATGTATGATGCAATTAGGTTGTGCGTGGACTGTTTTGGGAGGCTCAATATGTTTATTATTGATGTTGTTTGGGCTGTTTGGTGATTGAATGGTGTTAAGTCATATATATAGGGGAGGTGCTGTCCGTTTCAATGTAAAATAGGTTGTGGTCGATACATAATAGTTATGACGCTTAAATGATAACGATAGTATCGTTTCTCTTATTGTAGACTAAGGAGTTGTGACAATTGAATAGCCTGTGATTGGGGTAGTATATACAATGTATGTGAGGCTATCCCTTTTTTTCTTTTGCACGACTCCGATTGTACATAATGTAATGAACGAGCTTCCAAAGATACTCTACTCTTAGAAGCTAGCAGTACTTACATTGCTTTCCCTCTTATGGATTGATTGATGTTAATGTTGCTTCTCTTATTCTTATGTTATCAATGTTGTTGGTACTTCCTGATTCTTATAAGGTTCGTAATGAAGAGTTGTTCCTAATAACGTGTACAGAGGATACCGACCTTACGTCACTCCGAAAGGTTTAGAATGTGATTCCATGAGTCGAGCATGCATTATGTATATGTATCTATTTTACTCTACCGAGCCGCGCTATAGTCGGCCAGGTACGACACCTATTGTGCAACCACTGATCAGTTGGGTTTTACCGAGCTCCACGTGGCCGGGTACGATTCTACCGAGCCTTATGACGGCTGGGTACATTTTTACCAAGCCTATTATGGCTGGGTACGATATGATGATGATGATGCCCACAGAGGCATATGTTTTAAAAGTTTATGTATACATACATATGTATCATGCATTTCATGTCAGTAGCCCTCAGAGGTACTCAAATGTTCCAGGTTGTATATTCTCTATCCCTACTAACATTACTGTTCGTATTTATGGTTCCCTGCCTTACATACTCAGTACTTTATTCGTACTGACGTCCTTTTGTTTGTGGACGCTGCATGTCGTGCTGCAGGTCCTGATAGACAGGCAGGTGCAGCTCCCCCACCACAATAGGCTGTCCAGTTCAGCGGTGATTGGTGAGATCCCTTCTTCGGACTTGTCTCTTGGTATGCATTTTTGTTGTAGATATTATGGGTATGTCGGGGCACTGTTCCGGCTATGTTGCAGTACTTATGTTCCTATAGAGGCTCATAGACAAATGTCGACTCATGTATAGTTTGGTATGCCTTGTCGACTGGTTTTTGTTGTATAGTCTTTCATAGTAGCGTGGTAACTCGTACCTTATATGTAATTTCTTGATTGTCTGGTCATCCCCTGCTATGTATGTTCATGCCATCATATTTTATTGTTGGTTGTCCATGATCCATGTCTACCATTTATATTGATCTCGTCAACCCTAAAAGATAATAAAAAAGGTTAGATAAAATGCACGTTGGTGCTCGGTAAGTATGGTCGGGTGCTACTCATGGCCCTCCAGTTTGGGTCGTGACAATGACTATACCACGGGAACCGTACCCATAGCCGTGATGATTTAAAATTAATCGCGCTTAAAGCAAGCTACGATATTCATAATTATTGCTTATCTCGTAAAATCTCGATTAAATGTAAAGAGTCAGTGAGTTATGAGAGATTTTGATTAGAGAGGCAGTGTTAGTCTACTACCCTATTTTTCAAACAATTCAAGAACCAGACATAAAACTTGACTGAGACAAAGATATTCTACATGATTTAGCAACAAAAGCCAATAGAGAACTCAATTCAAACCCATTTTGTAGAAGCATTTGTTCTTGGTTAAAAAGAATTCTAAGCAACTCAAAGGAGAAATTTTACAACTAGATAGGCAAATTAATCATGCAGAATTGCATTACAAGGAAACAAAAAGTCAAAGCACGCAGGACAACTTTAATTCTAGTAATATCCTCAACTATTCATCTTAAGTTTGACATAATATGTATTTATTTAGAGAGAAAAATTAATACGATAGCAACCAAAAGGCACATACCATGGTTGAGCCAAGAAAGTACTAGACCATGAAATATGAAGCTGAAAATTCTGGAGTTTCTCCCTTTTTATCAATACTAGTATCTGGGCACGTGCGTTGCACGTGTATCCCATATCAATATTCGCATATTATATATTTATAGTAATAAATTTATGTATAAATATTCTAAAAATTCGATTGAGCTACAAATTTGAAATTAAATTAAACAAATATTAGCATTAATACATATCCTTAATACTGGTAAAGTTGCTGCCATGTGACAAGAAAGTCACAGGTTCAAGCCGTGAAAACAACCTCTTGCAGAAATGCAGGCTAACACTGCATACAATAGACCTTTGTGGTTCTGTCCTTCCCCCACCTTGCACATAGCGGAAGCTTAGTTCGTCGGGATGCCCTTTTTTTAACATATCCTTAATACAACCTCTGATATATTTTTTAATCGTTATCCTATCAATTAAAACAAATTTCGTTGTTAACCTTTGTACATGAGACCATGACCAACTTCACTTTTAGCAATTTTAATTCATTTTTTATTTCAAAACCTACTACCTTATCAAAATCAGAGAATATAGTATTGCTAATCATAAGTGTAAATTAAACTTCACAGGTGTAAAAAGTAAAACACGATTTTATCTTCTTGCATACAACCACTCGATTTGTCTACTCTATAATGTTGCAAAAGTAAAATCATCAAATTGATAGCTTTCTGCATTCTTTGTCAACAGTAACAAATTTACGGTGACATTTATGCACTTTACTGACATCAAAAAAAGATATAATAGTAGTATAATATGATAAAAGCTAAATACACATTGGACAACACAAATGAAAAAAAAACTCAAATTATATTGCACACCATTAAAATTTCCTAATTAGATTTGTCCTAATTCCTCTACAACTCTTCAGGCTAATACCTTATAGAAATTAACTTGTTTGGATAAAAGGCATAAAAAGTCATCAACACTATTGTTTTTTTCATCTATATATGGGAATTTCATCTCTAATTTTTTTACCTATGAGCAATGGAGAGAGAAGAGAGAAAGTGGTAATTCTCGAATTCAAACTTCTGTCATGTGAGAATTTGAGGAATTGCAATGCATATCTCAATATAGACCAAATTCATTCGATATATTAATGCAAAATCAGATTATTGATCTAAAATGTTGCAAATTATTATATCTGACGATGGTCATTCAACATAGACCAAATTTAGCACAATAGTGATAGAGTTGGTTCACTGCTTCTGCTATCTACATGTATTTTCTTTAATTGCATGACTTGCCATCTAATCATTGTTTGAATCATTGAGCGGTATATCAGCTTAGCACTAAAGCCACTTCTTTTTATGGGCTCAAGTGATTTTTACTACTTCATGTCCATCTTTCATAGAAATATGTGGAGAGATTAATTGATATATAGCAAGATTTATATGGGACTATAGAAACACATCAAAAGTCTCCACTTTTATCTCCATGCCCATATCCGCTGTCATTGTTGAGATATTTCAGGTTTAGTAGGTTTTGTCTTTTTATATAACAATGTGCATCAAACATAACTGTTGCTATTCCATCTGGAACATTCCCATAAAGCAAACATTTCAGTGAATCTAGTTTGAAATTCTAAAGGAGCATTAAGCAGTTACTCCCTTATACTAATTAATTAAGAGTAGTGGAAAAGACATTGCAATATTATCAAGCAATTAATATTCATTATGGGAGTGCTCGATCTGTTTATTGTAGTAGTTTCAAATAGGTGATGATTCTCAAGAGCAGAATAAGGACAAGAAGAGACAAAACGCCCTTATCATGATTTAGGTTATTTATTATGAGTTCGTTTACCCTTTTATACATTTCTGTTTATATTGGAAGTACAATTATACTACTAAAGAGTATAAAAAGAAATTATTTGTTTATTTACTAAGGGTATTAAAGTCCGATAACTTTTTGTGGATATTTTAGTAATTTAACTTTTAACTTGGGGGCTTCCCACTTTTAGTATAATATGGTTATGAAACTTTTCCAATGTATAGAGAAGAAATCCCAAATAAACCAACCAATACAATTGTAAATCTCAAAACCCAACGCAAAAGCAGAGAAAACATATGTGAAGCTAAAGGATGCGGAACTCGGACGACCTCGACATCCTTGTTTTTTAAGAAAATATTTCTCTCAATTTTGCTTTAATTTCCATTTTTTGTTCCTTGCCCGATCTAGGTTTTTCTTGTTTTTCCCCCTCTCTTTACTTTTTTAGCTTTTGCTTTTTGTCTTTTCTCTGCTCTTGTGACTCCCTCCCCTCCAAATTTTGTTCCAGACCCAGAAAACGTGAATATGTGAAATCAAAATGCAAATGTCATAGCAACATGAGAAATGAACTAGGAGATAGTCACATATTCATATAATAACAAGTTAATAGGCTAAAAAAAATCTAGAATTACACATCCAAAACAAGATCTGAAGGCATTTTAAGGAATACATACCTAACTGCACAAGGTTCAAATTAGAAAAGGGAAAACAGCCGAGTAAAGGCCGACATCAGAAATCGGAGCTCAGCAATGCAGTGAATCAGCAGTAGAGCAGCAGAATTTCAGACCCATGAAATCGACTTCCACAACTCGTACAAACCATAAAAGGAGGAGTTGAATTTCAAAATTAATTTTTCTTCAATCTTCTTTTAGAAATCTCAGTTCTTCTTTTGTTTTTTCAGCTTTGTGTTTTCAGATCTTCATTTGAAACCTTAGCTTTGTTTCAACCGTTTGTTTGGAGAAGGGGAAAGCTAGTAGCGTTTCTTTTTTAGTTGGAGGGAGTAGAATTTCTTGAAGCAGCCATTTTTGGCTGAAATCGATTTTCCAAAGAAATAAGGATCTGGTTTTGAGGGAGATATGGGGAGCCCCTCTTGTTTTTTTAGGAAAATCAAGAGAAAGAAGAAGGGGGGGAGCTGCCTAGAGCTGATGGAAATGGCGCCTCTTTTAAGGGGTGAGGAAGGGTTTTTTTATGTCTAAAAATCTTATCTCTATATAGGTCTAAGTCTAGGTTTTAATTAAAGAGTAAGGGATTTGGGTAGGTTAGAGAGGTGGGCTGGGTATTTTTGAGGGAATTGGGCCATGCAAATTGGCCCATATCCGAAATTAGACCCAAAATGGCTTAATCTCCCTTTTCTTTCCTTGTTTTCTTTTCCTTTAATTTAATTTTAAAAATTCTAATTAAATTAATTAAATCCAAAATTAATCTATTTTTGTAGAAATTAAAATTCTTTATCTATTTCTAACATTAAACAACTAATTGACTTAAAACTAAAGAAAAAGGCTAATTTTAAAGACTAAAATCTAAATATGTAAAAATGACCATTTTTGTGATTTTTTGCTTAGTAAAACTTATTCCTACATGCAAATAAACCTAAGATGGCATGAAATTAAAACGTGACAATTTTATAATTTTTGTTATGATTCTAAAAATATTAAAAATGCATGAAATGCAACTAAAAAAAGAAAAACTCCTAAAAAATTAATTAAAATTATTTTGGTCTATTTTTCGGAGTTATTTTCATGTAGGGCAAAAATTAGATGCTCACAAGCATAGGGAATGGGAGCACCGCCTGCAGTGATTTATGTTGAAAGGGATAACTACGGTAAGGGTAGAGGCTCACCATGATCCTTGGCTTCCCACCGGGACTAGGATAAATCACTCCACACTCGCTCAGCATACGGGCAAATTGAGTACAGACGACCGACCCAATTTTCGAAGTCTGAAACTGCGCCGGGGTAGATTGTTGCGGCTGCAGTAACAAAAAAAATTTTATACATGTTAAGTGCTTGAAAGAACATAGCCGGAGGGAAGCGAGGGAAGGCAAGGTAGCATGTCTACTCACGCTCCACATTCCACCTCTCGGGGAACGGTATCTTTTCCTCCAAAATCAGGTCAGAAGTCATAACTTGGACAAATCGGCTTATCCATACCCCCTTTCCGAGCACCTCGGTACAGACAAAGAGGGACCTCGGGGCACGACAATGGAGTTTGACTAAACCCCCACGGAAGAGACGGGGGCTGTACATCCAGATTAGATGATCAAGAGTGAAGGGCATCTCCCCGATCATGTTCACGTAGTACCTGATCATGTAAATGACACGCCAGAATGAAGGATGAATCTGGACAAGGGTCACTTGGCATCGTTTGCAGAAGTTGAGAATCACGGGGTCGATTGGGGGCGAAGATGGCTTCACCGGCCCTAGAGTAAACGGATAGATGTACATACTGAGGAAACCCATTTTGTGTGTCGTAATATCCTCCTCCAAAGAAGGGATCTCCACAAGCACTGCGTCCCCTCAGCGACAATCAGCTTTCACTCTTCCGATATCTGTTATCGAGCTAATATACTGAGTCATGGGATTGCTGTGCCCTACCTCGAAGAAGGTCTCTCGACCCTGAAATTAGAAGCCATCGCGAAAGATCCTGAAATACATTCCACCACATGAGGGGGCATTGTCATTTCACCTTGAGATAAAAGCGAAGAGGATGAGGCGGCCTCCTGGGAAGCGGAGGCGAAAGTTTTTGCCATTTCTAGAAATTTCTGGGAGAAGAAAGAGAGTTGTGTTCCTAAGAGAAAATGAAAGCAAAGGAAGAACGAACCTTTCCTAGGGTTTGGGAATGCAATGAGTTATAGAAAACAAGAAAGGGAATATTTATAGAAACCCCGCGTGCACATTGAAGAAGGCCAAGAGACAGCCAACTGCCATAGTCAATGCGAAAATCTTCAGGGGCTGCGTGTGCCTCGTATCTTGGCACCCTCTGACTGATGTCGCTGCAAGAGTATCAGAGGGGGAAGAAATTCAAGGTCTTTTCTTATCACTTTCACTCTAAGAAACATGAAGACTATTTGTGTACGGTGAAATCAAGGGGCCCGATTTCCCCGTCATTATGATGTCCCGCGAACATGATTCTCAAGGTTCGAGACCGAGGTCGAGGTTTACTATCGAGGGTCGTCGGGGCCCGACCTCGGGGCAGTGCAGACCAACGACTATATTATAGATGAGGGGGATTCCCAAGGCGCTTGGCTAAGACTGACAGAGCCTAGCAGACTATTCTAAACCCAACTCAGGGCGACAGGACATCATGTCGAGCTGTCCCATCCCTACTCCTTTATCATTAATGTATTTTGTACTATATTGGAATTCCCTTCCTATATAAAGGGGATCCCAATCATTTTATGAGACTCTGTTGCTCCAACTGCTCCATAAGAAATATACAAGAACTTTCTCTTTTCCCTCTAACATACTCTCTTGATATCATTGCTCTCATTTATCGTCTTCATACTTATTCTTCATTTATTGCTTATCATTGGCCAAAAAGAGCCTCTCCCGATTATCCCATAACTATTATCCCTACCCTGATTGCCCTCAATAGCTCGTAGACGAGCCCTGAGATCGACCTCGAGGCTCGGAATCAACCAGCCTCAGGCCCTGAGTAGCTAGCCTATCGGTTTGATTATAGCTCTCTCCTTAACTCTATGTTATCTTTAAATCTCATATACTTAGCATCAACTGCTTAACCAACTAGCATAAAAATAGGTCACGTACTTTTAGAGTCCCATCAATAAATTTAATTGTTATTACCATTTTCATGGTAAACACACATGATTACCCTTTGTTGCCATTTATTTATTTTACTTTTCCGTCGTTAGCTTTATGTTAATATTCTGCACGGGTTATTTGTCTGGCAGGTGTCTTGACTTGGACTTCATCACTAATCCATCGAGGTTAGTCTTGATACTTACTGGGTACCACTATGGTGTACTCATACTATACTTTTGCGTAATTTTATGTAGATCCAGGTACCACAAAACATGTTTGACGTTAGTTAGCTGCTTGTGATTTGCCGCAGAGACTTGAAGGTATACGTGCTAGTGCGTTCGTAGGCCTCGGAGTCACCTTCTGTTGTCTTCCATTACTACTATTTATTTTCATTCCAGAATAGTATTGTATCTAGAGATTTTAGTGTACTCGGTAGATCTTATGACTCTGTACTACCGATTTTGAAAAAATGTATAACTATTGATCGTTTTTAGCTATGTATATCATTTACCGGTATATGTTTAATATTTAAATAGTTTAAATTTGTTAATAATTCAGCATGTGTTAAGCTTACCTAGTCCTAGGGACTTTTTGCCATCACGATCCTTAAAGTGGTATTTTGGGTCGTGACATAAGTCTGGTCTGGATGGCTTGTGCATCGTGATCGAGTGTGGTTGGACCACTATCACAAAGGTTGGCTAGCAGCGAGTCACGATTATGTGGGTAGTGACCGCGATTGTGGAGAACATTTCGTTGGCATGGGCATTTTAAATCTAGAATTCCCGAATTTACCCATTTTTCATATTTTTGAGTTTTGGAGAATGCGAGGATGAGATTTTGAAGAGGGATTTCACTACACTCTTGAGGGTAAGTAATTTCTACTTTATTTTATTCGTATATCTTGATTTCTCATGAATTTCTGCACCTAAAATATAGAATTTTTAAAGTAAAATTTAGGATTTTTATCTACAACTTAAGAGAGTATATTTTAGGTTTTGAATACCGATTTGGAATGGAATTTAGAACCAAGATACATATTTGGACTCTTGAGGTTATGTGTCAACAAGCTCTAGTCCTAGACTTAGGTTTTGATCATGCGGGTCCGAGTTGACTTTTGTTAACTTTTTGAGAAGCGATTAAAGCTTGAAGTTTTATTATTTGAAATTGATTTTTATGATTTATTTGACCTTATTGAGTATTATTTGGCTATATTGAAACCAGTTGGAGGTGATTCTAAACAAAAGATGGTTGTGGAAGGTTGAAGCAGTTCCAAAAGGAGGTAAGTATCTTGGCTCTCCTTGCTAGGAGGGAATTCACCTAAAATGGACTTGATTGCTATGTGTTACTTGAGTTGGGTTGGTGTATATGCAAGGTAACGAGCATATATATACGAACCAAGGATTATATCATGTGTGGAGTAGTTTGAGGCTTCTTTATGCCTTATTTGATTATGCATCCTTCATGACACATGTTTACATGATTGTGACCGGCCTTTATTTAGAAATCATGTCTAGGCTTATGGTTCCTTAATTGGAAATGATGCCGTATTTTTGATGCGTTGAGTTGTTTTCTTTAATCGTAGTCATACTTCATTATCATGCACATACATACGCATATTTTATTTCTATCTTTGTGCACCATACATTTATTACACAAGCAAAGTTAGGGCGGGATGGTACTTTTTCATGCTAATTGATATAGTTATAGTACTGTGAGATAGTTTGCACATTGAGATATATGAGCAAATTGAGGATACTATTTTTTTTCTTATTACATTGACACTTGGATATGGATCCATACCTCTGGAGTCAGGTAATTACCCATTTTACCTTGGGCCTTATGAGTGTCAGGCACATGCATTTGTGCTTAGTGAGGAAATTTATGTGAGGCACCTATAAAGTATCGATTGTGTATGATTATAACAGACGCTTCTTGCCAGGCACACAAGGTGTGATGAATGTGTGTATAGATTATACATCATGCATTCACGTAGGAGAATTCATTTACCTGTTATTTCATTAACATCATTATCTTATATGGACTCGGGGAAAGGATTTAGTTTTGAGTATTATATCTGTGAAACATGCATGTAATCTACTTGACTGTGACTTATATTACTGATATTCACTGCTTTAGAACTGTTCCTTCTCTTCATTTATACTTGTTGATTATCTGATTATGGAAGTAAGTATCACGTTGGTCAGAGTCTTGTCACCACTTCTTTCAGGTCAGACTTAATACTTACTAAGTACATTGGATCGATTGTACTCATACTATACTTCTACACATTCTTGTGCAGATTCTGGCATTGTGTCACCAAAATTTCCCTCCGTTAGGTATTTTATGGCACCTAGTCTTAGGGACTAGGTAAGACTAACATTTACTGAATAACAACAATAATAAAGAAAATCTAACAATGTCGATACAGAAATTTTTACAAAATTTACAATTTCCCAAAACCGATAGTACAAATCATAAGCTCAACAGAATTTACTACAACTTCTAAATACAACTGTTTGGAAATAAGCAAAATAGTGTGAATACAAAAAAATAGGAAGGTGACTCCGAAGCCTGCGAAGGCAGCAACAGGTTTACCTTGAGTCTCCACAACAATGATCCGCACAGCTGCTAATGAGCAAAATACCTGGATCTGTACAAATATGTACAGAAGTATAGCATGAGCACACCGCAGCGGTGCCCAGTAAGTATCAAGACTAACCTCGATGGAGTAGTGACGAGGAACAGTCAAGGCACCTACTAGTCTAACAAACTGAACAAGTATAAGTACAGGAACAACAGTGCATGATTTCTACATGAAGACTATGCAATATGACTAACAATATAGTAATTACAATAAGAAATGCAAAAGGACAAGTATCAGCAGAATACCATAATAATGACACAAACGAGTGAGCGAAAACATAACTTAAATCCGAAATCACAGATACAGCAAAGACAAATAATAACCCAGTAACTACAACTGCTTTCACATCAGGTTTTAGTCAACAAACTCCACGAGGTACCGAACCACAGACAAATCACACTCACGGGTCTCAATATTTGTACCCTAACACTTGGCATCATGTACCATCATCACACCTCATAATCATGCTGACAACTCACGTGCCGAATCGAGCCACTCTCACATAGAAGGCAAGTAAACAAAGGTGTGCATCTATACTCAACAATATCAAGAAGACTTCTTAGCCACTAAGAGTGTTTAACTAAGTGTATGCTTGTGCAAATGTCCTACATAATTCATACCAGCTAGTAAGCATAAGGGAAAAGAACGCACAACACGTAGAATATTTTCTCACAACTTTCACAAGATAAACTCACACATATAAGTGTACCACTACACAAATATCAACAACAAGAATGCCCCAGGGCCATCAAAAATCATCACAAGTCAATCCCTGACATAGCCCACCTTGTCTCACCATATGTGCAAAACAACATGTAAGTGTCTGCCTTGTCTCGCCACACATGTATTATAATATTCCCACCTTGTCTCTCCATATGCGCAATCCATATATATATATATATATATATATATATATATATATATATATATATATATATATATATCCTGCCTTGTCACACTACATGTGCAAATATCAATCGAAACAATGGCATGGCAAAAACCACGTGCAATCCCAATAACACTCGCATGGCAGAAACCTCGTGCATCACAATAACAACAACCGCATGGCAGAAACCTCGCAACAATGACAGTAAATACAAGAGTGTGGCAAGTAAATCAACTCAACAACTTTAGATTATAAGAAACAGTAGAACTAACTCATAAGGAATAACCATAGTAAAGAATTCTAGGCGTAAAGAGAACAGCTCAACAAGGGAAAACTAATATGTAGCGACGATCCCACAATATACAATTCAACAACAAGGAAGCTAACACAAGTCTAGTAGTTCCAAATAAGGACAAGTTAACTAAGATATAGGATATCTAAACTTCTTTTAAGGTTGAGCAATTACGAAGGATATTCAACAATTTAAGTGAGGATAAGTGGTAGAAAGATAATCATAACCTCAATTAAGACTATACAATTATAGGATGAGATAATAATAATTTCAAATAAAGATAAGAAGTTATGAAAAGATAGCATGACAATAGAAGAGGTAAAATTTCCAGTTAAGTCAAATAGACAATAAGAGTGAATCCTAAAGCAATTAATTCTAATTAAAGCATGTAAAGGTAAAACTAGTAAATAAGAACTCTATCATATCAAAAACAACTTCATACCCAGTGAATATAAGGACTAAGAACCCTAAAGGCCAACTTTCTACAAATTGGTCCGAGCACGCACTCGTCACCTTGCGTACATGGACATACAATCAATATAGAAGACTCAGATCCTAAGGGAAATTCCCCCACACAAGGTTAGGAAAGATACTTACCTCAAAGAAGACAATCAATACTCAAAAATGAACTTCTCGGGTGAAATGACCTCCGGAAGGCTCAAATCTAACCAAAATAACTTCAAAGCACAAATGAAACCCATAAGAAACTATTCCGGATCATAAAGCCTCAATTTTATCAAAATCTAAAAATCAACCCAAAAGTCGACCCCTGGGCCCGCACCTCGGATCTCGACAAATTTCACAAAACCAAAATACCCATTCCGATACAAGTTCAATCATATTAAAATTATCAAATTACGATACCATTTCATCCCTAAAATCATGATTTTTCCTTTTGAAAACTTTCTTCAAAAGCCAACATTTTTCTCAACTCAAAACACAAATTAAATGATAAAAACAAAGATAAAATCATGGAGTATATTAAATACTAGGTGAAGAACACTTGCCCAATCGATTTGCTTGAAAAACCCCCAAAGAATCCCTCAAAACCGAGCTCTACAAGTCAAAATATGATGAAAATAGCCTAACCCTCGATTTGGAAAACTTATATTCTGCCCAGGCCTAAAAGCATCGTGAACGCGGAGAAACGCTTGCATTCGCGAAGAAGGAAAGTGAGGCTGTCTAGAAAATCCCTTCGCGAACGCGAGGGAAGGAGTGTTGTCACGACCCCAGTTCGCCCTCTGTGAACTGTCGTGATGGCACCTAGTCTCTACAACTAGGTAAGCCTAACAAATTGTGGAAAAAGAAACAACAGAATAAAACTAGCCAAAACTGTAGAAATAAAAAAATGAAGCATTTAAGATGTCGCTCGGCATATACAATACAACTCTCAAACTGAAACAACATTTGCCAAAACCAGGAATCTCATGAAATCACAAGCTGTTGAATAACTACAAGTGTCTAACTCCAGAATGTCTAAACAAAAGTAAATACAGATAGACTAATACTATAAGAGAGAATGGAAAGGGACTCCTCGGTCTAGCCTCGCCTCAAGGGTAGTAGGACTGAGTCGAAGTACCTGGATCTGCACATGAAAAACATGTGCACAAAGGGCATGAGTACACCACAGCGGTACTCAGTAAGTGTCAAGCATAACCTCGGTCGAGTAGTGATGAAGAAGGTCATGGCCCTACTGATTATAGCTGAAAAACGAGGTAAAATAGTATAGAATATGACAATATAAATGCTAACAATATGAAGTAACACCGGATAATAAGAATAACAACAACTATAACAAAGACAAAATAATCACAGAAGGAATACAGCTCAACACAGAGATAACAACCGGGGATCTCCCAGGATACCGTCTTGTAGTCCCAAATATAAATATCCAGAGGATCTCCCGGGTGTCGTCCCGTAGTCCAACTCATAGTGTGCGGGGATCTCCCAGAATACCGATCCGTAGTCCCAAATGTAAATACCCAGTACTGGGGAATCCACCGCATGTAGTCCGGTAGTTCCAATATAAAAGTGTAGGGGGGATCTCCCGAAATACAAATCCGTAGTCCCAAAGTAAACATGCAGGGGGATCTCCGGAGATACCGTCTCGTAGTCCCAAAGTAAACACACAGCAGCAACATGAAGAATACTCAATTCGATTCAAATTTCATACCAAGGTAAAACAAGTATTTCTAACCTAGTATACTGCACATAATCCAGATAAGGCAGTTTGAGCAAGTAAAGCAATTAAGTCAATTAGACATGCTTCCCTAAGCTAATAGTAGGCTTAAATTGCAAGTAGTATAAACGGGAAAGGAAAACACAATTATAGTTACTTAATGAAAACATGATTTTCAACAATTAGCATAAGTACACACTCGTCACCTCACGTACAAGGCATTTAAAATATTAACAATACCAAATCCTAAGGTGAGTTCCCCCCCCCCCCACAAGTTTAGGCACTTACCTCGAACCGGCTCAAAATCAACCCTAAACCATGCTCTTTCCACGAGTACTTGACTCCAAATGGCCCAAATCTATTCAAATCAATTGCATAATATAAATATAACTTCAAGAAATTGATTCCACTAATTAATTCTAAGCTAATACGCAGAATTAGGAAAAATGACCAAAATGCCCTTAGGCCCATGTCTTGAAATTGGGTAAAATTTACAAATTCGGAATCCTCACACTCTCATGAGTTCAGTCATGCCAAAAGTACCAAAATCAGACCCCAAATGATCCCTCAAATCACCACTCAAAGCTCTCCAATTAACCAAGCCCTAACCCCCAATTTACCACTGATTTCTCCCTTAAATTTCATGCTAACAACGATAAAAATCACCATAATAATGAGATTAGGAACCAAGGACCTTAACTCAATAAATCCCTCTGAAAATCTCCCTTGAAATTCACTCTCCAAACCTTCTTCCCGTTGAAATATTATGAAAAAAACCCAAGTTTGCGAAGGAAATCTTTGTATACTTTCTGACCCATATTTTTCGCACCTGCGGTCAGTTTCCGCTTATGTGCTACCGCTCATGCAGCCAAGGGCACCACTTCTACGGTTTTCACTTAAGTCCCCTTCTCCGCACCTGCGACCCAGGCTCTGCATCTGCGGTACCTCAGTTGAGGCACACCTCCCGCTTCTGTGTCTTCTGCTGCCTTCACCAGTGGCCGCGTCTGTAGATTGAACTTGCTTCTGCGGTCATCGCACCTGTGGCCACCTAACCGCAGGTGCGGTTTGAAAAACTCAGCAGCTTCAGCTGCAAATTCCCAACTCCAAACTTCCCGTTAACCATCCGAAATCACCCCGAGGCCCCCGGGACCTCAACCAAAAGAACAAACAAGTCATATACCACTATCCAAACTTATACAAATCTTCAAAGCACCTCAAACAACATCGACTCGCCCAATTAACATCAGATTTAAGCCTAAGGTTCCAAGAATCTTTCGAGTTCTGCCTTTGATCAAAAGGTCTATCAAGCCTCGTACGAATGACCTGAAATTTTGCACACACATCACATTCAACACTACGGAGATACTCCAACTCTCAGAATTTCATTTAGACCCCTAGATCAAAATCTCACTATCGAACCGGAAACTTCAAAAATTCAACTTTCTGCATTTCAAGTATAATTAAGCTACAGACCATCCAACGGAGCTAACAGAACAAGCAGAATTCGATTCTGAGGCTGTCTTCACACTGCTCCAACTACGGTCCAAATTTTAAAGTTTAAACTCTCATTTAGGGACTAAGTGTCCTAAAACTCTCCGAA
Organism: Nicotiana tabacum; assembly: GCF_000715075.1. Taxonomy (NCBI): domain Eukaryota; kingdom Viridiplantae; phylum Streptophyta; class Magnoliopsida; order Solanales; family Solanaceae; genus Nicotiana; species Nicotiana tabacum. Next base: position 56,944,613 of record NC_134085.1, read on the forward strand.
ACGCCAAATAAATCTTCCTGGCAACTCACAATAGCAGTAACAAACACGGAAAATGCAGTTAATAGGGGATCATGGCGTTAATTCTTAAAACAACCGGTCGAGTCGTTACATCCTCCTACACTTAAATATTCGTTTGTCCTTGAACGAGCATAGATACATACCTGAAGTAGTGAAAAGATAAGGGTAATGGCTGTGCATATCCTGCTCGGTCTTCCAGGTTGCCTCCTCGATCGGCTAACCCCGCCACTGAACCTTCACTAATGCAATGTTCTTTGACCTCAGCTTACGAACCTACCTGTCTAATATCACCACCGGCTCCTCAACATAAGATAGATCCTTGTCCAACTGGACTGAACTGAAATCCAACACGTACGACGGATCACCGTGATACATCTGGAGCATCGAAACATGAAATATCGGATGATCTCCTGCCAAGCTGGTAGGTAAGGCAAGCTTATAAACAACTTCCCCAACACGTCTCAATATCTCAAAAGGACCAATAAACCTCGGACTCAACTTTCATTTCTTCCCAAATTTCATAACGCCCTTTATAGGCGAAACCCGAAGCATATTTCGCTCTCCAACCATATAGGAAACATCACGAACCTTCCAGTCTGTGTAACTCTTCTATCTGGACTGGGCTGTACGGAGTCTATCCTGAATCAACTTAACCTTCTCCAAAGCATCCTGAACCAAGTTTGTGCCCAATAAACTAACCTCACCCGGCTCAAACTAACCTACCGGGGATATACATCGCCTACCATATAAAGCCTCGTATGGTGCCATCTGAATGCTGGACTGATAGATGTTGTTGTAGGCATACTCCACCAATGGCAAGAACTAATCCCAAGGCCCTCCAAACTCAATCACACACGCACGGAGCATATCCTCAAGAATTTGAATAGTGCGCTCGAACTGTCCGTCTGTCTGAGGGTGAAATGTTTTACTCAACTCCACCCGAGTACCCAACTCATGTTGTACGGCCCTCTAGAACCGTGATGTGAATTTAGTACCTCTATCTGAAATGATGGACACTGGAATACCATGCAGATGAAAAATCTCCCGGATATCAATCTCTGCTAAACGCTCCAAAGAATAGGTAGTACACACAGGTATGAAGTGTGCAGACTTGGTCAGCTGATCCATAATCACCCAAATGGCATCGAACTTTCTCAAGGTTTGTGGGAGTCTAACTACGAAGTCCATGGTGATCCGCTCTCACTTCCACTACGGAATCTCTATCTACTGAAGCAACCTACCCGGTCTCTGGTGCTCATACTTCACCTGCTGATAATTGAGGCACCGAGCTACAAACCCAACTATATCTTTCTTCATCCGCCTCCACCAATAGTGCTGTCTCAAATCCTAGTACATCTTCGCGGCACCCGGATGAATGGAATACCACAAACTATGGGCCTTCTCTAGAATCAACTCCCGAAACCCATCAACATTGGGTACGCAAATTCGACCACGCATCCTCAATACCCCGTCATCACCAATAGTCACATATCTGGCATCACCGTACTGAACCTTATCCTTGAGGACAAGCAAATGAGAGTCATCAAACTGACGCTCCCGGATACGATCAAACAAGGAAGACCGGGAAACCACGTAAGCTAGAACCCTACTGGGCTCAGAAAGATCCAATCTCACAAACTGGTTGGCTAAGGCCTGAACATCCATCGCCATGGGCCTCTCCGCTGCTGGCAAATAAGCCAAACTCCCCAAACTCTCTTCCCGGTGAATCAAAGCATCGGCCAGCATATTGGCCTTGCCCGGGTGATACAAAATAGTGATATCATAGTCCTTCAGCAGCTCTAACCACCTCCTCTAGCGCCAATTAAGGTCCTTCTGCTTGAACAGATGCTGCAAACTCCGGTGATCAGTATAAATCTCACAAGGCACACCGTACAAATAATGATGCCAGATCTTCAAGGCGTGAACAATAGCAGCTAACTCGAGATCATGGACAAGATAATTCTTCTCATGTACCCTCAACTGTCTGGACGCGTAGGCAATCACCCTACAATCCTGCATTAATACCGCTCCAAGGCCAATCCTCGAGGCATCACAATAGAAAGTATAAGACCCCGAACTTGTAGGCAATATCAAAACTAGGGCTGTAGTCAAAGCTGTCTTGAGCTTCTGAAAGCTCGCCTCACACTCTTCTGTCCACTAGAACGGAGCACTTTTCTAGGTCAGCCTAGTCATAGGTAATGCAATAGATGAAAACCCATCAACAAATCGACGGTAATAACCAGCCAATCCAAGAAAACTACGGATCTCTGTAGCTGAGGATGGTCTGGGCCAACTTTGCACTGCTTCCACTTTCTTCGGATCCACCTGAATACCCTCACTCGATACCACGTGGCCTAAGAATGCCACGGAATCCAACCAAAACTCACATTTCGAGAACTTTGCATATAACTTCTTTTCCCTCAAAGTGTGAAGCACTGTCCTCAGGTGTTGCTCATGATCTTCCCGACTACGGGAGTATACCAGAATATCATCAATAAAGACAATAACGAACGAGTTAAGATATGGCCAGAATACACTGTGCATCAAATGCATTAATGTTGTTGGGGAATTGGTCAGCCCAAATGACATAACAAGGAACTCGTAATGACCATACCGAGTCCTGAAAGCTGTCTTCGGGATATCTGGCTCCCGAATCTTCAACTGATGGTAACCTGAATGCAAGTCAATCTTAGAAAACACTTGTGCACCCTGTAACTGGTCAAATAAATCATCAATACGGGGCAAAGGATAACAGTTCTTCATTGTAACTTTGTTCAACTAGCAATAATCAATGCACATACACATAGAACCATCCTTTTTCTTCACAAACAAATAGGAGCACCCCAAGGTGATACACTGGGCCGAATAAAACCCTTATCAAGCAATTCCCGCAACTGCTCATTTAAATCCTTCAACTCAAGAGAGGCCATACGATATGGAGGAATAGAAATGGGTTGAGTTCCCGGTAATAGATCAATGCCAAAATCAATATCTCTATCGGGTGGCATGCCCGAAAGGTTAGCTGGAAACACATCAGAAAAATCTCGTACTACTGGGACTAAATCAACTGTAGGGATATCAATACTGATATCTCTCACATAAGCTAGATATGTGCCACACCCCTTCTCAACCATATGCTAAGCCTTAAGGAAAGAAATAACTCTACTAGAAGTATGATCTAAGGTACCCTTCCACTCTACTCGTGGTACACCTGGCATAGCCAGCGTCACGATTTTGGCGTGACAATCAAGAATAACATAATGGGGCGACAACCAATCCATGCCCAAGATAACATCAAAATCTACCATGCTGAGCAATAATAAATCGGCTCTGGTCTCAAAACCACTAAGAGCAACCACACACGACCGATAAACGCGGTCCACAACAAGAGAATCTCCCACATGAGTGGAAACATAAATAGGGGAACTCAAAGAATCCCTAGATACACCCAAATGCGGGGCAAAATAAGAAGACACATAAGAATAGGTGGAGCCTGGATCGAATAAAACCGATGTATCTCTATGACAAACCAGGACAATACTTGTGATGACAAAATCGAAGGCAACAACCTCGGTATGGGCAGAAAGGACATAATATCTGGCCTAGCCTCCCCCTCTAGGGCAACCTCTACCTCCCCGACCTCCACCTCTAGCTGGCTGAGCAGGTGGGGTAGCAACTGGAGCTGTAACCATAGCCTGAGAACTCTGTAGGGCACGTTGTGGCTGAGAAGTCTGTGGAGGTGCACCCCTCCTATGTCTGGAGCAATCCCTCACCATATGGCATTTGTCAAAACACTCAAAAGAAGCTCTGGGAGGACGTGGCTACTGTGACTGGCTCGGGCCAGGTTTGCTGGACTTATCACTGAAGGCACCCCGTGCAGGAGGCATACTAGATACTGGAGGTGCATAATAAGGCTCCTGGGGCCTAGGAGGAGTCAGAATACCATTGGCTACTGGAAGAGCTGAATGAACGAGGCGACTCATATAACCCCTACCATGACGCAGATGGGGAACGGGCACCAGAATAATGGCCCGACTCTCGAGACCTCTTGGCCTCCCTCTGCTCTCTATCCCGAGCATACATACCCTTTATCCTCCTAGCAATGCTCACCACCTACTGATAAGAAATATTTATCTCCAACTCGCGAGCCATGCTATACCTGATGCTGGGAATAAGCCCCTCGATAAACTGGCAAACCTTCTCGCGAATAGTACAAACCAAAGCTAGTACATGTCTAGCCAAGCTAGTGTAACAGACAGCATACTCTGAGATAGTCATAGTACCCTGGCGCAAATGATCAAACTCTGCGCGCCATGTATCCCTAAGGCTCTAGGGAACATACTCTCTCAGGAACATATCTAAAAACTAAGTCCAAGTCAGGGAAGCTGCCTCATATGGACTGTCTAACTCATAAGTACACCACCACTCATAGGCGGCTCCTCGAAGCTGGAAAGTAGTGAAGGAAACCCCTCTCGATCGTGATATACCCATGGTTCGGAGTCTCCTGGAAAGCCATAGTAGTAGTAGCAGTAGGTATATCAGGTGTCTGGACTTCGACTAGAACTGTTGGTGGCACCTCGGTGGTAGCTCGCGCGAGTGCTCTGGCTGCACCACATGTGCGTCCTCGACCTCTACCCCAGCCCCGACCTCTAACGGCTCTAGTAGGGGGTGTGGGTGCCTGATCATCTCTGGTAGCATGTGTCCTCACCATCTGTGAGAGAATAGAAGATAGAAGTTTAGAATTGTGATATCAAAAATCTCGCACGACAAGGAAATCAAATGAAGCGAAAATTTTCCTAACAGTTACATAGCCTCTCGTAGATAAGTACAGACGTCTCTGTGAGACTCTAATAAATCGGCTTGTGATTTATGGCTCCTATGAACCTAGAGCTCTGATACAAACTTGTCACGACCCCAGTTCGCCCTCCGTGAACTGTCGTGACGGTACCTAGTCTCTACGACTAGGTAAGCCTAACAAATTGCTGAAAAAGAAACAACAGAATAAAACTAGACAAAACTGCAGAAATAACAAAATGAAGCATTTAAAATGCCGCTCGGCATATACAATACAACTCTCAAATTGAAACTACATTTCCCAAAACCAGGAATCTCATGAAATCACAAGCTGTTGAATAACTACAAGTGTCTAACTCCAGAATGTCTAAACAAAAGTAAATACAGAAGGGCTAATACTATAAGAGAGAACGAAAAGGAACTCCTCGATCTGCGAATGTGGAAGATATACCTCGAAGTCTCTAGAGAATCGCCTCGCCTCAAGGGTAGTAGGACTGAGTCGAAGCACCTGGATCTGCACATGAAAAACATGCGCAGAAAGGGCATGAGTACACCACAGCGGTACTCAGTAAGTGCCAAGCCTAACCTCGGTCGAGTAGTGATGAGGAAGGTCAGGGACCTACTGATTTTAGCTGAAAAACGAGGTAAAACAGTATAGAATACGACAATATAATTTAATGCTAACAATATAAAGTAACACCATATAATAAGAATAACAACAACTATAACAGAGACAGGATAATCACAGAAAAAATATAGCTCAACACAGAGATAACAACCGGGGATCTCCCAAGATACCGTTGTGTAGTCCCAAATATAAATATCCAGTGGATCTCCCGGGTGTCGTCCCGTAGTCCAACTCATAGTGCGCGGGGATCTCCCAGAATACCGATCTGTAGTCCCAAATGTAAATACCCAGTACTAGGGGAATCTACCGGGTGTAGTCCGGTAGTTCCAATATAAAAGTGTAGGGGGGATCTCCCAGAATACAAATCCATAGTCCCAAAGTAAACATGCAGGGGAATCTCCCGGGATACCATCCTATAGTCCCAAAGTAAACACACAACAGCAACACGAAGAATACTCAATTCGATTCAAATTTCATACCAAGATAAAAACAGGTATTTCTAACCTAGCATGCTGCACATAATCCAAATAAGTTAGTTTGAGCAAGTAAAGCAATTAAGTCAATAAGACATGCTTCCCTAAGCTAACAGTAGGCTTAAATTGCAAGTATTATAAACGGGAAAGGAAAACACAATTATAGTTACTTAATGAAAATAGGATTTTCAACAATTAGCACAAGTATGCACTCGTCACCTCACGTACAAGGCATTTCAAATATCAACAATACCAAATCCTAAGGGGAGTTCCCCCACACAAGGTTAGGCAAGCCACTTACCTTAAATCGGCTCAAAATCAACCCAAGACTATGCTTTTGCCATGAATACTCGACTCCAAATGGCCCAAATCTATTCAAATCGATTGCATAATATAACTATAACTTCAAGTAACTGATTCCACTAATTAATTCTAAGGTAATATGTGAAATTAGGAAGAAGAAAAAATGACCAAAACGCCCCCGGGCCCACATCTCGGAATCGGGTAAAATTTACAAATTCGGAATCCTCACACTCTCACGAGTTTAGTCATACAAAAAGTACCAAAATCGGACCCCAAATGGTCCCTCAAATCACCACTCAAAGCTCTCCAATTAACCAAACCGTAACCCCCAATTTACCACTGATTTCTCCCTTACATTTCATGCTAACCACTATAAGAATCACCATAATAACGAGCTTAGGAACCAAGGACCTTACCTGAATGAATCCCTCTAAAACTTTCCCTTGAAATTCGCTCTCCAAAGCTTTTTCCCGTTGAAATATTATGAAAAATAACCCAAGTTCGTGAAGGAAATCTTTTTATACTTTCTGACCCATGTTTTTTGCACCTACGGTCAGTTTTCTCTTCTGCACTACCGCTCCTGCGGTAAAGGGCACTGCTTCTGCAATTTTTACTTAAGTCCCCTTCTCCGCACCTGCGACCCATGCTCCGCATCTGCGGTCCCGCAGGTGCGGCATACCTCCTGCTTGTGCGTCTTCTGTTGCCTTCACTTGTGGCCGCATCTGCGGCTTGAATCTCGCTTCTACGGTCATTGCACCTACGGCCTCATAACCGCAGGTACGATTATGACAGAAAAACTCAACAGCTTCAGCTGCAAATTCCAAACTCCAAACTTCCAGTTAACCATCCGAAATCACCCCGAGGCCCCCGGGACCTCAACCAAAAGCACGAACAAGTCATATACCACTATCCAAACTTATACAAATCTTCAAAACACCTCAAACAACATCGAATCACCCAATTAACATCGGATTCAAGCCTAAGGTTCCAAGAATCTTCCGAATTCTGCTTTTGATCAAAAAAGTCTATCAAACCTCGTCCGAATGACCTAAACTTTTGCACACATGTCACATTCAACACTGCGAGGCTACTCCAACTCTCAGAATTCCATTCCGACCCCTAGATCAAAATCTCACTATCGGACCGGAAACTTCAAAAATTCAACTTTCGGCATTTCAAGCCTCATTAAGCTACGGACCTCCAAAACACAATAAGAACACGCCCCTATATCCAAAATCACCCAACGGAGCTAATGGAACCATCGCATTCCCATTCTGAGGCCGTCTTCACACTGTTCCGACTACGGTCCAAATTCCAAAGCTTAAACTCTCATTGAGGGACTAAGTGTCCCAAAACCCTCTGAAACTCTAAAGAATCTTCCCGGTAACTCACAATAGCAGAAGCAAACACGGGGAATGCAGTTAATAGGGGATCGGGGTGTTAATTCTTAAAACGACCGGCCGGGTCATTACAAGTGCAAACGCGAAGAACAAGGAACGAAACCTACACAAATTCGAGAAGGTGAACATGAACGCGAAGAAGAAATATGAGGCTGTCAGGAAGAGCTTCGCGAACGCGGGTGGCTTATCGCGAATGCGATGAAGGGCAAAAGCAAACCTTAGCGAACGCGAGAGTTTGAACGTGAACGCGAAGAAGGATCTTGGGGGGGTCAGTAGAGACACTTCGCGAACATGAAAGGAGCTTCACGATCGCAAAGAAGAACACCAGAAAAACAGAACAACAACAAACAACAATGCCGAAAACTAGAATCCAAATTACCCTACGACCTCCAAATCCAAATCCGCACGCACACTTAAGTCGAAAATCACCATATGAAGCTGTTGACATCATCTAAAACTCATTTCGGAGCCGTTTATGAAAAATTCAAATTCCGGTCAAATTATCACTGCTTAAGCTTCCAAAACTAGAATACTTCTTCAAATTTGACTTCGAATCGTCCGGTAACTGAATTCAACGATGCACGCAAGTCGAAACACATAATATGAAGCTGTTCAAGACCTTACGCCACCGAACAAAGCTTAAATTCCCAAAACAATTGGCCGAACTATTGCTTCCTCCCCCTCTTAAACAAACATTCGTCCTCGAATGTGCCATGATTCGCCTCGAATTCATCAAATCACTGAATACACACTTCCAACATACACCCGCGGGTGACCCCACGTCACCCTAATTCACATGAGCTTGAAGACACCATCTCAACTGTAATTTAGTCTTTCTACCAACATCGATAAGCCTTATAGCCAAAATTCTCACCTTCCATTCATTTCCAAAAGACCCGATTCTGAATCCATATCCGGTATCAATCTCAACTAGCTACAACCACTCATGCCTACCCCGATAGAGTAAAATCACACAACATGACATATCACACATAGGCCCACTATAACATTTTTGATCATAATAGCTACCCGAAAGCAAATCCAGCACCGACAATTAGCCTCATATCCAATAGGAACTCGTTTTAAACCTCCACAACACTGACGATGGTACAAGAACCACGAAAACCTCATAACTAAACACCCGAATCAGCAAGCCACAACTAACACCATCGGGCACACACCCCGCAAGCTAAAACTCAAGAAGCATAGAATGAAAATGACTGAATATATAAAGAGAAACACATAAGAGAACTATCAAACAAGCCCGACAGGCACAACTCTCTATCGGTGCTATCCTACAAAACAATATAACAAGGAAAGAATTAAGGCATATGAACAAATCACAAGGATCTCATCCTGATATAATTTCCACCGCGGTACACAGCCCGGTTTGAACGCATCAAATCACTTGAAATCACGAGGATCCCACCTCCAACTCTGAATCACAAGTAGAATATACATCAGACCAGCTGAAATCTCCTACTAACTCAGTTCTGCCAATAAAATCACAACACTCCCTGAACTCTCACCCTTATAGAGTATCAAATCACAAATTGTAACCAATATTACTCAGGAATCATATCAAAACCTACCATAATGAACAACAGGAACTGACTCCTAGTCTCACAACTCTCAATAATGAATAAAACAACAATAGACATGGTCTACCACTCATAGAATCTCCCCAATAGGGAAAACACATAAACAGGGTGCTAATTATGAATCTCACCCATAAGTGAAGCAACAAATAAGGGAACTCGTCCTGATAAGCATAACCGAAACAAACACGAATGGTGCTGCTCTATAACAAATCAAAGCATACCTGTATGACCTCATCTGATGTAGTGGCCTCAAGCCTGCTATAGAGATCACATCAACTGGCCTGGCCTCCCCCTCTTGGGTGCCCTCTACTCGCTTGAATACCCCGTTGTGACACATCTATCTGGAGTCTGGGACAATCCCTCTCCATGTGGCTGGTATCTCCACACTCAAAGCAACCTCGTTGTTGACGTGGCTGTGGGAACTGTGTGGTATGAGTACTCTACGACCTATAAGCACATGAAACATTGTGCGAAGCCAGAAGTGTAAACTAAACTGGTTGACCCACAAAACCTCTACCATGCCATACTCTGCCTCCAAAATGAGGACCAGTAGATCTCTTTGGCCTACGAGGCCTCCCTATCTCCTTGACCTCTCTCTCCTAACCTCACATGCCCTTTCTCTCATGGCTCCACCTGTCCTCTCGCTCAAGGTCCCACATGCCCTCTAACCGGCGAGCGATACCTACTACCTGCTGAAACGAAACATCTAACTCCAACTCCCGAGCCATGCTGAACAAAATATCATGTCTAAGCCCCTCAATGAATCTATGAAGACACTCTCTAATTGTGGAGACACCAAGGCAAGTGCATGCCTAGCCAAATCACTGAATCTAATGGCATACTTTAATACAAACATAGTGCCTTGGCGCAGCTGCTCAAACTCCACGTGACATGTATCCCGAAGGGACTGAGGTACAAACTCTCTCAAGGACATTTCCGAAAACTGAATCCATGTAAGTGAAGCTGCATCGGCTGGGCTACCTAACTCATATGCCTGCCACCACTGATAAGTCGCTCCCTTAAGCTGGAATGTAGCAAAAGCAATCCCACTCATTTCCACAATACCCATAGTGCAGAGAATGCGATGGCACTCTTGCAGAAAACCCTGTGCACCCTCTAAAGCCAAACCACTAAATGTAGGAGGGTCATATTTCTTGAACCTTGCAAGTCTAAGCTGCGCTTCCTCAGATGATGATGACCTCACCATGGGTTGAACTAGAACCACACGCTGTGTCGCCATGACACCCGGGACCTGACCAACATGAACTCGCTTCTCTAGAGTGTGGGCCGCGGGATTAATTCCCTCCCCAGTCTGTAAAGTAGCTGGTGCAACTAGAATCAACCCCGTCTGAGCCAATGTACCAAACATGCTCAGGAACTGTGCTAAAGTCTCCTAAAGTCTGGGGGTAACAACAGGCACCTCCAGTACCTGTCCCCAAACTGGAGCTATTGGCACCTCCTCAATTGCTACTTTGGTAGGTGCTCTAGCTACGGTACGTACTCCTCATCGGCCTTTGTCGATGCCTCTAGCGACACCTTCTCCGGGAGCAGCATCATCGATAACTACAGTTCGTGTCCTCACCATATGTGCGAGAATGGATGATAAAAGTTCAAACTCTAAGATCAATAAGCTCGTGATAGGAATGAAAGAAGTGACGGAAAATCTAATAGTCATCACGACCCAAATTTCCCTCAGTTAGGTATCGTGATGGAACCTAGTCTTAGGGACTAGGTAAGCCTAACATTTACTAAATAACAACAAATAATAAAGAAAATCTAATAGTCTCGATAAAGAAATGTTTACAAAAATTACAATTTTCCAAAACGGGTAGTACAAGTCATAAGCTCTACAGAGTTTACTACAACTTCTAAATACAACTGTTTGGAAATAAGTAAAATAGTGTGAATACAAGAAAATAGGAAGGTGGCTCCGAAGATTGCAAATGCAACAACAGGCTTACCTTGAGTCTCCATAACAACGATCTGCACAGCTACCAACAAGCAAAATACCTGGATCTATACAAAAATGTACAGAAGTATAACATTAACATACCACAACGGTGCCTAGTAAGTATCAAGACTAACCTCGGTGGAGTACTGACGAGGCAAGACACCTACTGGTCTAATAAACTGAACAAGTATAAGTACAGGAACAATAATGCATGATTTCTACATGAAGACTATGGAATATGACTAACAATACAGTAATTACAATAAGAAAGGAAAAACGACAAGTATAAGTGGAATACAATAATAATGACATAGAAGAGTGAGCGGAAACACAACTTAAATCTGAAATCACAAATACAACAAAGACAAATAATAACCCAGCAACTACAACTGCTTTCACATTAGGTTTTAGTCAACAATCTCCATGAGCTACCGAACCGCAAACAAATCACACTCACGGGTCTCAATACATGTACCCTAACACTTGGCATCCTGTGCCTTCATCACACCTCATAATCATGCTGACAACTCACGTGCCAAATAGAGACACTCTCACATAGAAGGCATATAAATAAGGGTGTGCATCTATACTCAACAATATCAAGAAGACTTCTTAGCCGGTAAGAGTGTTTAACTAGTGTATGCTTGTGCAAGTGTCCTACATAATTCATACCAGCTAGTAAGCATAGGGGAAAAGAACACACAACACATAGAATGTTTTCTCACAACTTTTGCAAGATAAGCTCACACAGATAAGTGTACCACTACATAACTATCAACAACAAAATTGCCCCAGGGCTATCACAAATCATCACAAGTCAATCCCTGACATAGCCCGCCTTGTCTCACCATGTGTGCAATAATAACATAGTAAGTGCCCGCCTTGTCTCGCTACATGTGCATTATAATATTCCCGTCTTGTCTCTCCATATGCGCAACCCACATATATATAAATATCCCACCTTGTCATGCCGCATGTGCAAATATCAATAGAAACAACGACACGGCAGAAACCTCGTGCAACCCCAATAACACTTGCACGACAGAAACCTCGTGCATCACAATAACAACAACCACACGGCAGAAACCTCGTGCATCACAACAATAGGTACAACATCATCAATGACAGTAAATACAAGAGTGTGGCAAGTAAATCAACTCAACAAATTTAGATCACAAGAAACAGTAGAACTAACTCACAAGGAATAACCACAGTAAAGAATGCTGGGCGTAAAGAGAATATCTCAACAAGGGAAAACTAATATATAGCGACGATTCCACAATATACAATTCAACAACAAGAAAGCTAACACGAGTCCAATAATTCCAAATAAGGACAAGTTAACTAAGATATAGGATATCTAAACTTCTTTTAAGGTTAAGCAATTACGAAGGATATTCAATAATTTAATTAATGATAAGAGGTGGAAAGATAATCATAACCTCAATTAAGACTAAACAATTATATGATGATATAATAATAATTTCAAATAAAGATAAGTAGTTATGAAATGATAGCATGACAATAACAGAGGTAAAATCTCCAGTTAAGTCAAGTAAGAGTAAAATAGGCAATAAGAGTAAATCCTAAAGCAATTAATTCTAATTAAAGCATGTAGAGGTGAAACTAGTAAATAGGAACTCTATCATATCAAGAACAACTTCATACTCAGTGAATATAAGGACCTAAGAACCATAAAGGCAAACTTTCTAAAAATAAGTCCGAGCATGCACTCGTCACCTCGCGTACATGGATTTACAATCAACATAGAAGACTCAGATCCTAAGGAGGAAATCCTCCGCACAAAGTTAGGCAAGATACTTACCCTAAAAAAGACAACGGATACTCAAAAATGAACTTCTCGGGTGTAATGACCTCAAAACGGCTCAAATCTAACCAAAATAACTTCAAAGCACAAATAAAACCCATAAGAAACTATTTCGGATCATAAAGCTTCAATCTTTATCAAAATCTAAAAATCAACCCAAAAGTCCATCGACGGGCCCGCACCTCGGAACCCGATAAATATTACCAAACCAAAATACTCATTCCAATATGAGTTCAACCATACTAAAATTGTCAAATTTGCTACCATTTCGTCCCTCAAATTGTGATTTTTCATTTTGAAAACATTCTTCAAAAACAAACATTTTCCTCAAGTCAAAACACAAATTAAATGATAAAAACAAATATAAAATCATGAAATATATTAAATACTAGGTGAAGAACACTTACCCAATCGATTTTCTTGAAAATCCCACAAAGAATAGCTCAAAACTGAGCTCTACAAGTCAAAATATAATGAAAATGGCTTAACCCTCGATTTGGAAAACTTATATTCTGCCCAAGCCTAAAAACATCGTGAATGTGGAGAAAGGCTCGCGTTCGCGAAGAAGGAAAGTTAATCTATCTAGAAAAACCCTTCACAAACGCGAGGGAAGGAGTGCCCACAAGAAGAACAAGGAACTGAACCTACACGAGCGAAGAGGAAATATGAGGGTGTCAGGATGAGCTTCGCGAACGCCGATGGCTGATCACGAATGCGATGAAAGGGAAAGGCAAACCTTCGTGAACGCGAACGTGAAGAAGGATCTTGAGGGGGGTCAGCAGAGACACTTCGCGAATGTGGAAGGAGCTTCATCGCGAAGAAGAACACCAGAAAAACAGAACATCAGTTCAAAAATAGGAGAAATTGACCCGTAGCCCACCCGGAACACAGCTGAGGCCCCCGTGACCCTGTCTAAACAACAAACAAGTTCTATAATCTAACACGGAATTGCTCGGGGTCTCAAATCACATCAAACAATGGTGAAAATTCAAATTGCACCAAGAATCAAACTTATGAACTTCCAAATCTTCCAACTTTGAAAACTCATGCTGAAACCTATCAAATCAACCCGGAACGATGCCAAATTTTGCAGACAAGTCCCAAATGACAAGATGGAGCTGTTCAAACTCTCGAAATTGCATTCCGACTGTGATATCACAAAAGTCAACTATGGGTCAAGTTTCTATATTATCCAAACTTCAACTTATCCAACCTTCGACGAAATGCTACAAATTACCCTATGGACCTCCAAATCCGGCACGCCTAAGCCTAAAATCACCATACAAAGTTGTTGACATCATCCAAAACTCATTCCGGAGTCGTTTACACAAAAGTCAAATTCTCACCGCTTAAACTTCCAAAACTAGAATCCTTTTTCCAATTCGACTCTAAATCGTCTGGTAACTAAATTCAACTATGCACGCAAGTCGATACACATAATATGAAGTTATTCAAGACCTTATGCCATCGAACAGAGATTAAATTCCCGTAACAACCGGTTGGCTCGTTACACATTGGTACCAGTGGATCACAGCAAGGTGCTTAGCTATTAATCTCATTTACTCAAGGTAGTGTTGCTTGTTCGAACGCAGGACCTAGAAGTTGACTTATTCACATATATCTACTATTATTTGATTCAGATAGTACTAGACTTATTTCAGACCTTGTATTTTGCAACTCTTAGAATCTCATGTACTCAGTCACGCCAGATTCGGCAATGTTGTGTTATTTTGTACTTGTTTATAAGACAACCTCATCTATGATATTACTGGACTTGTTTAGACTATCCATATCTATTCTATTGATTTTATTTAGAGAATTGAGATTGTTCGTTCGCCTATCCAGTGTGTTAGGTGTCATTAGCCAGTAGTGGATTTTAGGTCATGACATCTCTCCATTTCCTCACATTCCACCCATCTTATGACGGATTTCGATTAGTAGTTGTCACGACCCAATTCCATTATAGGCCGTGATGATGCCCAATACCATTGTTAGGCAAGCCAACACTATCAACTAGTGAATTCCTGTTTTAAATAAATTAGTAAGTAGTGACTTTTTCCTGTTTGTTAAGAAAATCTAGAAGGTTGCAATTTTAACATAAATAAGTCGAAGTCATGTAAGAAAAACCAAAGTCACAAGTCTACTAGTGTGTGTACCAAGACCTAGTGTCACAAGTATGTAGGAAATCTAGTTGAATATACAAAACAAATGCTACCCTACTGTCTGAAAGGAAATAGACAGAAAATAAAGCATAAGAGAGACTCCAGCTGTTGCAGAATGGCTCAAAAGGGCAGAACACCAGGAAGTCTCGAGCTAGGGAATCAGTCTACGCGCTGGACTGGTGGCAAGATGCACCTACCTCAAATCATGTACAATCAAGTATAGAAGTGCAACGTGAGTACTTAAAAAATGTACCTAGTAAGTATCTAGTCTAACCTCGAAGAAGCAGTGATGAAGGGTCGACTTTGACATTTACTAGGGACAACAATATAATAATGTGTGAATTCTAAATAAGCATGATATACAGAACAAACAATAAACTCAAAACAAGAAATACCTGAACAATTCTTCCATCATATTTAAGAACCCAAAACACTTCCTTCATCTAAAACAAATGATCTCTAAAATAGTAAATTTGTACCAATTATAAAAAGGGCTTCCAGTTCTATTATCACACACAAATTCCACCGAGGATGTTCGGCCCGATCCAACATAAAAATGTAAATTGTTCTACCGAGGGTCGAACGGCACAAACCATAAATGCATCCATTACTTGCCGAAGCGAATGGCCCGCTCCCATGAGAGCAGTGGAAATAATCACCTCGCTCGAGGAATATACTTACGGCGCGATTAAATATAATTATAACATAACTTTCTTCAATTCTTTTCAAAATAATAATTTACTTGAAACCTTTGAAATTCTTAAAATCTTCAACTTAGTTCTTATCCAATAAAATCTACAATTATGATCGATTAACGGTGTCCACAAAGCATAGTGTAAGCCTAAACTACCCGGACATAACAGGAATAGCAACTATGTACGGACTCTCGTCACTTCATGCGTACGTAGCCCAATAACCACATATTATTAAATTCACCTATGGGGAAATTTCCCTCTTACAAGGTTAGAAAAAATACTTACCTCGTCTCTAATCCAACTTCCAAACTCAAGAATGCGCTCAAACCCTCAAACCAGAGCCGAACAATCCAAAACTATTCAAATAGTGTAACAACCAATCATTATAGGTTCAAAAGTTCATATTCTAACTATTAAAGTGATTACCCAACCCCAAAGGCAAGGGCCCACGTGTCCGGATTCCGGAAATTTTCGAAGGAAGTTGTTACCTATGACCTAAGGAACATAAATATATGATTATCACTAAGTTTCATGGTCAATTTCGTGGTAAAAATCTTATTCTTGTCAAATCCTAGGTTTTTCATCTAACCCATGATTTCTACCAATTCCATGTTGAAATCCACCCAATATCTATGTATTGAACTCACAATAGGTAGAAATTACTTACCTTCAAAAGCTAGGTGGAAATCCATCTCAAGAAGCTCCAATAATCGCCCAAAGAGTGAGAGAAAATGAGTAAAAATGGCTTAAGTCCCGTATTAATTGTACCTCACTACCCCAGCGATTTTCACACCTGCGGATCCGCTTTTGCGAACCAGATGTCCGCTTCTGTGGAATTGGCTGGGCCCTCATCTGCGGACAGGCTCCCGTTTCTGTGGTCCCGCTTCTGCATAGAGGGAACCGCATTTGCGGAACCTGGAAGGCCATCCTTGGATCGCTTTTGTGGGTCATGGTTCGCACCAGCGAGCTTGCACTTGCGGAAATAGGCATGCAGGTGCAGTTACACCAGAATTGGTGCACCAGTAGCCCTGTTGAGTTTCAAACTCTACTCGCACATCATCCAAATGGCACTTAGGGGCCCCCGAGGCCCTGTCCAAACATACCGACAAGTTTAGAATCATAAAACGGACTCTCTCAAACTCACAGAATGCCCAAAACAACATTAAAACTAAGAATCACGCCACCAATTGAATCAAACATAAGAACTTCAAGTTCTTCAATTTACTTCCAATGCGCCGAAACGTACTTATACTACTCGAAATGACACCAAATTTTGCGTGCACGTCTTAAATAACATTACAAAACTATTCGCAATCTCGGAATCCCATTCAAACCTTGATATCACCAAAACCCACTCCAAACCATATTTTTAAGAACTTCAAAATCCTTCAAGAACCAACTTTAACTATTAGGCACCAAAATGCTCCCGGGTTATCCAAAATCCGATCCGAGCATATGCCCAAGTCAGAAATCATCATACGAACCTATTAGAACCATTAAATCCCGATTTCGGGGTCGTTTACTCAAAATGTTGACCAAAGTCAAATTTAGCCTTTTAAGCCAACCTTAAGGAGCCAAGTGTTTCGATTTCAACCCAAAGTCTCCCAAATCCCAAACCAACCATCCTCGAAAGTCACAAATCAGTAAAAGCAAGTATATGAAGTCTTATTTAGGAGAACGAGGTTCTATAAAATAAAAATGACCGGTCGGTTCGTTACATTCTCCGCCTCTTAAACAAACGTTCGTCCTCGAACGAGTTTATATTCATACCTGAAGTGTTGAATAAGTGTGGATATCTTCTCCGCCTCTCCTCCTCGAACTCACTCCATTTTACCGCGGAAATCCTCTTGGATCTTAACTAGCTGAATAGTGCTAAAGTTTAGCACATGTGACAAGTCGGTGTGGTATCTCCAGAGCATAAACACGTGAAAAACTAGATGAACCCCTGATAGGCTGGGGATAAAGCAAGATCAAACGCAATCTCCCCAACTCGCCTCAACACCTCGAATGGGACTATAAAACTTGGGCTCAACTTGCCCTTCTTTTCGAATCTCATAATACCCTTCACTGGCGAGACTTTTAAGAGAACCTTCTCACTGACCATAAATGATACATCACACGCCTTTTGATCTGCGTAGCTCTTTTTTCTGGACTGTGTTGTGCGAAGTCGTTCCTGGATCAACTTTACCTTTTCCAAGGCATCCTTTACCAAATCAGTACCATATAACTTAGCCTCGCCAAGCTTATACCACCCGATGGGAGAACAACATCGTTGACCATATAAAGCCTCAAATGGAGACATCTCGATGTTGGACTGATACTGTTGTTGTAAGCAAGCTCGACCAAAGGCAAGAACTGATCCCACTGTCCTCCAAAGTCAATCACACATGCCCTTAGCATGTCCTCCAATATCTGAATTGTCCTCTCTGACTGCTCGTCGGTCTGTGAATGAAATGTTGTGTTGAGCTCTACACGGGTCCCCAACTCACTCTATACAACTCTCCAGAAATGTGAAGTGAACTGAGGGCCTCTATCTGATATGATGGAAACAGGCACACCGTGCAACCGAACTATCTCTCGAATATAAATCTGGGCCAACTTATCTGAAGTATATGTAGTTACAATTGGAACAAAGTGTGCCGACTTAGTCAACCTGTCGACAATGACCCAAACTACATCAAACTTCCATAAGGTCTACGGCAATCCAACTACGAAGTCTATAGTAATGTGCTCCCATTTCCACTCAGGTATAGTCATCTGCTGAAGTAGGCCACTTGATCTCTGATACTCATACTTAACCTACTGGCAATTTAAGCACCTACACACATACTCAACTATGTCTTTCTTCATCCGCCGCCACCAATAATGTTGTCTCAGGTCACGATACATCTTCGTAGCACCTGGATGAATAGAATACCGAGAACTATGTGCCTTATCTTGAATCCTCTCCCTCAAGCCATCAACATTAGGAACACATAGGTGACCTTGGAGTCACAGAACACCATCATCTCCAATAGAAACCTCTTTGGCATCAACCTATAGTACTGTCTCTCTAAGAACTCCCAAATGCGGATCATCAAACTGCCGAGCCTTGATCTGCCTCCATAGCGAAGACTGGGCAACAACATATGCAAGAACTCGGCTTGGTTCTGAAATATCCAACCTCACAAGTCTGTTAGCTACGGACTGAATGTCCAAACCTAGTAGCCTCTCCTCTACTTAAATGAATACCAAGCTACCCATACTCTCTGCCTTCCTACTTAAGGCATCTGCGACCATATTTGCCAAGCCGGATGATAAAGAATAGTGATGTCATAATCCTTCAGTTACTCAAGTCATCTACGCTACCTTAAGTTGAGATCCCTTTGCTTAAAAAAATGTTGTAAGCTGCGATGATCAACGTAAACCTCACAAGACACCCTGTACAGATAATGCCTCTAGATCTTAAGAGCATGAACAATTGCGGCTAACTCTAGATCGTGCACAGGGTAATTCTTCTCATGAATTTTCAGCTGACGTGAAGCATATGCAATAAATCGCCCCTCTTGCATCAATATACAACCTAAGCCAACGCGTGAAGCTTCATAATACACAGCATACATTTCTGAACCGGAAGGCAACACTAGAACCGGTGTTGCAGTCAAAGCTGTCTTGAGCTTCTGAAAGCTTGCCTCACAATCATCAGACCAACATAACAGAGCACCCTTCTGGGTAAATCTAGTCAAAGGTGCCACAATAGATGAAAAGCCCTACACAAATCGGCGATAATAACCTGCTAACCCCAAGAAACTCCTAATCTCAGTCATCGAAGTGGGACGTGGCCAACTCTGAACTGCCTCAATCTTCTTGGGATCAAACTTAATACCCTCTCTTGATACAACATGCCCCAAGAATGCCACAGACGCTAGCCAAAACTCACACTTGGAGAACTTAGTATATAGTTTCTGTTATCGCAATGTCTGAAGCACCACTCTCAAATGTTGCTCATGCTCCCCTAAGCTACGCGAGTAAATCAAGATGTCATCAATGAAGACAACAATAAAGGAATAAATATAAGGCCTGAACACCCAGTTCATCAAATCCATAAACGTCGCTAGGGAATTAGTCAAGTCGAAGGACATCACTAGAAACTCATAATGGCCATATTTAGTACGGAAGGCAGTCTTTGGAACATCTGAGTCCCGAATCTTCAACTAATGGTACCCCGATATCAAGTCGATCTTAGAAAACACCCTAGAACTATGCAACTGGTCAAACAAATCATCGATACATGGCAACGGGTACTTGTTCTTGATGGTAACTTTGTTCAACTGGTGGTAATCAATGCACATCCACATAGTCCCATATTTCTTCTTCACAAATAACACTGGTGCACCCCAAGGCAATACACATGGTCTCATGAACCCCTTTGCTAACAACTCCTCAAGCTGCTCCTTCAACTCTTTCGGAGCCATATGGTACGGCCGGATAGATATAGGCTAGGTACCTGGAGCCAAATCAATATAGAAATCAATATCACGATCTGGTGGCATGCCTAGAAGGTCAGAAAGGAACACATTGGCAAATTCCCGGACTAGTGGCACTAAATCAATCATCGGAGACTCTGTGGTGGTGTCCCGAACATAAGCTAGATAAGCCAAACAACCCTTTTCAACCATATGTCGAGCCTTCAGAAAAGAGATAACCCAACTAGATGTACTAATGGAGGAACCCTTCCACTCCAATCTTGGCAACTTTGGCATCCCTAAAGTAATAGTATGGGCATGACAATCAATGATGGCGTGATATGGGGATAACAAATCCATGCCCAGAATGACCTCAAAGTTGATCATATCAAGTAACAGAAGGTCCGCTCTAGTCTCGTAACCATAAAATGTGACCACCCAAGACCAATAAATACGATCCACAACCACATAATCGCTCACATGAGTAGACACATAAACAGGAGTACCCAAGGACTCATAGGGAATATCCAGGAAATGAGCAAACAGAGATTATACATATGAATAGGTAGACCCTAGATCAAATGACACCAAAGCATCCCTACCGTAAACAGAAATAATACATGTGACCACGGCATCTGAGGCAATTGCATCTGGTCTGGCCGGAAAAGCATAGAATCTAGCTAGAGCCCCGGCTGGCTAGCCTCCACCTAGTTGGGCAATAGCTGGCTGACCTTCTCCTGCCTGGCCTCTACATCTAGGATGGTCCCTACCCACCTATCCCCCACCTCTGGCGGTCGAACAGCTGGTGCTGCAATCATGGGCTGATGACTCTATTGTACTGCCTTGCCTCGAAGTCTGGGATGAAATCTCTTCATGTGACCCTGATCCCTACACTCGTAACAACCCCGCGGTGCCATAGACTGTTGTCCCGAAGTCTGACCCCAATGGCCTAAATACCCACTAGAAGAACCCTAGATGGTTGGTGGACGGTATGAACTCTCTGGCATGGCACTGAAGTAGGCGCTGGAGGAACCTTGATGAACTGGTGGACGATAAGAAATCTCTGGCATAGCACTGAAATAGGGTCACACTCGAGCACCCCCAAAGAGGTGGTGGTGGTGCTGGATATGTGGGCCTGTTAGGTTGACCCCTCCCAAACTAACCTCTGCCCCTAGCCGGGGCACCTCTAAACTCTCCAGAGAATCGGATCCTCTTATCCTGCTGCATCTCCTCTCTACTCGTCTGGCGATAGCCCTTAATCCTCTGAGCAATCTCCACCACTAGCTGATAATCAGTACCTATCTCAACCTCTCGGGCCATGCTATCCTGAATACCAGAGTGCAACCCTATAACAAATATCCGAACCACGTCTACGTCTGTAGGAAGTGTCATAAGTGCATGGCGAGACAACTCAAAAAATCTCGCCTCATAATCGGTCACAAACATCTGACCCTTCTCGAGCTGCTCAAACTGACACGACAACTATTCCCTCTGAGATGGTGGAATATACCTATCCAATAGAAGCCGTGTAAACTGATTCCGAGTCATGGGAGGAGAAGCCATTGGTCTACCAAGAAGGTAAGACTGCCACCATCTGCGGGCCCTGCCCTCCAGCTAGAAAGTAGTGAAATCCACTCTATGGGACTCCAATATCCTCATGTTGTGCATTATGTCCTTGCACCGATCAATGAAGTCTTGGGGATCCTCATGCTGCTCACCCCCGAAGATATGAGGGTGCATCCTAGTCCATCTATCCAATAGCTTCTGCGGATTATCGCCCGCAGCTAGTCTAGGCTCCGGTGCAGTCGCGGCAACTAGATGGGCTCCGCCCATAAGTAGTGTACCCAGAGTCTGATATACTGCATCTGCATACTTAGGAGCTTGAGCAGTAGGGGTATGTGCCCCCTCCTACCTGAAATGTGGCTGGGTCTTTTGGAAATAAACCAGCCTGAGTCATAGTGTCCATGAACCGCAACATACGGCCCATGACCTCTTGAAAGCCCGGTGCTGTCATGAAATCTACCAGGGCTGGATCTGCAGTAGGCACCTCGCCTTGCTTCTCCATGATGGGATCCTCTACTATATCCGCTGGTGGTGCTACTGGGGTAGCTCTGGGACACCCTCATCCCCTACCTCGGGCTGGTGCCCTCCCCCAACCTCTACCTCGGCCTCTAGCAATGGGAGGAGTAGCTCCTCCCAGGTCTGGAATGTCCGTTGTACGCATCCTTATCATCTGTGAGAGAATAGAAAAAGGAAACTTAGTATACCATCAGCTGCACGATAGGAGATGAATAACAAGTAGTTTCCTAACACCCTATAGCCTCTCGAAGATAAGTACGGACGTCTTCGCACCAATCTACAAGACTCTACTAGGTCTGCCCATAACTTGTGAGACCTATGTGAACCTAGTGCTCTAATTCCATGTTTTCACGACCCAATTCCATTATAGGCCGTGATGGTGCCCAAACCGTTGTTAAGTAAGCCAACACTAATCAACTAGTGAATTCCCATTTTAAGTAAATTAGTAAGTAGTCACTATTCTTCGGGGTTGTTAGGCAAGCCAATACTAATCAGTAGCATCTCTACTCTTTTGGGGTAAAGGTAAGGTCTGCGTACACACTACCTTCCCCAGACCCCACTAGTGGGATTTCACTGGGTCGTTGTTGTTGTTGACTTTTTCCTATTTGTTAAGAAAATCTAGAAGGTTGCAATTTTAACATAAATAAGTGGAAGCAATGAATACAAGTCGAAGTCATGTAAGCAAAACCAAAGTCATAAGTCTACTAGTGTGTGTGCCAAGACCTGGTGTCACAAATAAGTGGGCAATCTAGTAGAATATACAAAATAAATGCTAGCCTACTGTTTGAAAGGAAATAGACAGAAAATAAAGCATAAGAGAGACTCCAGCTGCTGCAGAACGGCTCAAAAGGGCAGCTCACTAGGATGTCTCGAGCTGGGGAATCAATCTATGCACCGGACTAGTGGCCAGATGCACCTGCCTCAAATCCTGTACAATCAAGTATAGAACTGTAGCGTGAGTACATAAAAACATGTATCTAGTAAGTATCTAGTCTAACCTCGAAGAAGTAATGATGAGGGGTCGACTTCGAAACTTACTAGGGCCAACATTATAAAAATGTATGAATTCTAAATAAGTATGATATATAGAACTAACAATAAACTCAGAACAAGAAATAACTAAATAGTTCTTCCATCATATTTAAGAACCCAAAACACTTCCTTCATTTAAAACAAATGATCTCTAAAACAGTAAATTTATACCAATTATAAAAAGGGCTTCCAGTTCTATTATCACACACAAATTCCACCGAGGACGTTCGGCCTGATCCAATATAAAAATGTAAATTGGGCACTTCTGAGGGTAGAACAGCGCGAACCATAGATGCATCTATTACTTGCCGAGGCGAACGGCCCTCCCCCATGAGAGTAGTGGAATTAATCATCCCGCTCGCGGAATATACTTGCGATGCAGTTAAATATAATTATAACATAACTTTACTCAATTCTTTTCAAAATAACAATTTACTTTAAACCTTTGAAATTATTAAAATCTTAAACTTAGTTCTTATCCAATACAATCAACAATTATGATCGGTTAACGGTGTCCACAAAATATGCTGTAAGCCTAAACTACCTGGACATAACATAAATAGTAGCTACGTACGGAATCTTGTCACTTCATGCATATGTAGACCCCCACGAATAACCACATATTAATTAAGTTAACCTACAGGGAAATTTCCCTCTTACAAGGTTAGAAAAGAGACTCACCTCGTCTCAAAGCCTACTTCCAAACTCAAGAATGCGCTCAAACCCTCAAAACGGAGCCGAACAATCCAAAACTATTCAAATAGTGTAAAAACCAATTATTATAGGTTCAAAAGTTCATATTCTAACTATTAAAGTGATTACCCAACCCCAAAGGCAAGATTCCTAAAATTCAACCTGGGACCACGTTCCCGGGTTCCGAAATTTTTTGAAGGAAGTTGTTATCCATGACCTAAGGAACATAAATAAATGATTATCAATAAGTTTCATGGTCAATTTCGTGGTAAAAATCTCATTCTTGTCAAACCCTAGGTTTTTCATCTAACCCATGATTTCTACCAATTTTCATGTTAATATCTACCCAAAATCTATGTATTGAACTCACAATAGGTGGAAATTACTTACCTCCAAAAGCTAAGTGGATATCCCTCTCAAGAAGCTCCAATAATCTCCCAAAGAGAGAGAAAATGAGTGAAAATGGCTTAAGTCTCGTATTAGTTGAACCTCACTGCCCCAACGATTTTTGCACCGACAGTGCATAGGCCGCACTTACGGATTTGCTTCTGCGGACCAGGTTTTCGCTTCTGCGGAATTGGCTGGGCCGGCTGGGGCCACACCTGCAGACAGGCTCCCGTTTCTGCGATCCCACTTCTGAGTAGAGGGAACCGCATCTGTGGAACCTGGCTGGCTGATAACTATGGATTCAAGCCTATCTTATGCTCTCTTTTGCTTAGGTTTTGGATAAAAAATATGCAAAAGTATTTCCGAAAACTGACTTATTGTGCTTATTTGCAGGATTTGGTCAAAATGAAGCTAGAAAATCATAACTAGGTCATAAAGGAGTTAAATCTACACAAGTTCAATGCTGATATAATAGCACTAACAGCGATGAAATAGTGCGGCCGCGGAAGCTTCACTGCTGAAGTGGCCATAATTACGCTGATAGCGGAATTGAGGTTCAGAGAAGGTTGGATGCGAACAGATACCGCTAACCACGGTGAAATAACATGGCAGCGGATTACTTGACGCACCCGCGGTGCAAATTCTGCTGAGGGAGATATATAGATTCAGAGGCCTGGAAATTTGAGCTCAAATGAAGAGCACGGTCCGAGAACATTTTACGCGGCCGCGGTTGAAGAGAACGCTGAGACGGTCTCTTTTACGCTCTCAGCAAAATTAAGCCCAGTCCTAGTCCAAAATGGAAGAAATGCAGTCCGCAGTTGCTTTTGCGCGGCCACGAAAGTCCAAGCGCTGAAGCGCTCAGTATTGCGCTGATAGCGGAACCTCCGTAGGGGTATTTTTGTCCAGTAATTTTAGCTGTATATAAATAGATCTTTTTCACATTTTTAGGTCATCTTTTGTATTAAGGAGCTTGTGAACAGCCGTATTTTACAATTTTGAGTAATTTTAGAGTAGCTTTAGCTTAATTTCTCAGATTTTATTCTTGTAATCAACTTTTATGCTGTATATTTCATCTCCATCTTTGATTTCTACCTTGATTATGAGTAGCTAAATCCATTAGCTAGGATTGTGACCCAATCCTAGGATTAATGGGTCTTCTATTTTAAGGCTTAATTGTTTATGGGTTAGTGATATTTAACTTGATTCATGCTTTAATTGTAGAATTGGTGGTTGCAAACACTGATTCATGCCTTTATGAGTTAGACTCTTCTTGAGAAAGAGAGATTAAGTCTAGGAAAATTAGGCTAACAAGGAATTGGGGTGCACTCAAGAGATTGATAGCCCCAATTAAAGGGTTAAACCTAGAGATGATAATAACCGACTTGAGCCAATTTTACTTGTATTGTTTGAACACCCAATTGGGCTTGAGAAAGCCAATTAGGGAAAAGTCACTCAAATTACCGAGAGGTATAGAGTGAGAAATTTTGTGTAAAGGTTATATCATGACCCCAAATATAACAAGCTTGTCCTAACTTATAGATCCCATTAGATATTCGCCTAGGTATAAATCACTTCCCTAGTGCTTTTTATCACTTGAGAAAACTTTACAAAAACATTGTACTTAGATTATTTTTAGCAATCATTAGCATTAAAAGTAGAATAGTAACAAATCCAAACATGATTAGAAGTGCAATTAAAAGCAATAAGCATAGCTAGATTAGATAGAAACTCAACTCCCAACCAATATTAACTCCCTGTGAAAATCGATCCCGACCCTTCGAGTAAAAGCTGCATCGACCACTCCTTGCCATTATATAGTGGTGTAGGGTTGGAGCCGATCACTGGCCATCCTTGGATCGCATCTGCGGGGCTTGGCTCGCAGGTGCGGTTACACCAGAACTGGTGCACCAACAGCCCTGTTGAGTTTCAAACTCAACTCATGCATCGTCCGAATGGCACCCTGGGCTCCCGAGGCTCCGTCGAAACATACCAACAAGTTTAGAATCATAAAACAGACTCGATCGAACTCACGAAACACCTGAAACAACATTAAAACTAAGAATCACAGCCTAAAACCAATTGAATCAAACTTAAGAACTTCAAGTTCTTCCATTTACTTCTAATGCGCCGAAACGTACTTATACTACTCAGAATGACATCAAATTTTGTGTGCAAGTATTTAATAATATTACAGAACTGTTTCGGATCTCGGAATCTCATTTGGACCTCGATATCACCAAAACCCGCTCCAAACCAAATTTTTAAGAACTTCAAAATCCTTCAAGAACCAACTTTTACTATTAGGCGCCAAAATGCTCTCGGGTCATCCAAAACCCGATCCGAGCATACCCCAAGTCCAAAATCATCATACGAATTTATTTGAACCATCAAATCCCGATTCCGAGGTCGTTTACTCAATATATTGGCCGAAGTCAAACTTGGCCTTTTAAGCCAACCTTAAGGAACCAAGTGTTACGATTTCAACCCAAATTCTCCCAAATTCCGAACCAACTATACCCACAAGTTATAAATTAGTAAAAACAAGTACTAAAAGTCTTATTTAGGGGAACGGAATTTTAAAAAGCAAATTGACCGGTCGGGTCGTTATAGTAGTATTCTACTTTTTCCTCTTTTTCTTCATTGTCTTTATATTTTTTTTTCCATCCTCTTCTAATGTTTCGTCCTGCTTGTTCATCATTGATTGAATACCACGACTTAATGTGATTAAATTTTGTTATGATTCTTTTTAAATTTGGTTGGTTTCTTAGTTATTCCACCTTAAGTCTATGAGAAGTTAAAAAAACATTAAACTCTCTTTGGGGGTGTGAAACGTGAAGAAAGGAGCTTAAACTTCATTGACAACCACTAAAAAGAGTGGCATATGCATTTACACTTTATTTTTTCTCCTTTTTTCTTCCCAATCCATTATTTGTTCTCGAAGGTCTTCGTTCCTGTGTAAAAGCAACTCTCCAAATTTATGACCAACCTTTCCTTCAATATTCTTACAACGAAAATGAGTTTTTCATTATAAATTCGTACGGAGCGATCAACGAATTCTGGCGAAATAAAAGATCTACGGAACCAAATTTCAATCTTTTTTTAGTGATTTCCCCAGGGATTTTGTATCATTAATGCAACCTTCATTTTTCTCATTCATGGAGTTGTATTTAGTACCTCTAAGAAATATGATTATCCACCGTTAGTCAGTAATGTGGGTTGGCTTCAAAGCTTTGAATTCGAAATTTGCGTTTTGTGAATTTGTTATTTGTTCGGATTAGGTGTTGTTACGAGCGATTGTAAATATCTTTTGGAGCTTATATCTCGATTTGTAGGGAGTTTTAGGAAGACTAGAGTAGGTTTTAGTTGGAATTTCATATTAAAATTCAAATACGAAGAAATAAATAAGTTGTATGCAAATTATATGCAAGTTGTAGGTTTTGACCGTATGTGTGTGTGTATATATATACTGTGTAAAAAAATCTCTAGCTACTTTTTGAGAATCCAAAAATCCAGTTGGTGCAAATAAATTTTATCCTAATTTTGTATCTATAGAAAAAAAATTCCTTAATTTAGTTAGTACTCAGAAAGTCAATGATACAATCAGAACTATTATTGGTCATTTTCAAACACCTTTTCGCAATTATAAAACTATGATCTTTGTTAAACGTAAATTATTTATATTTTTGGGAAATTTTCATGTTTACGTATGAATTCATAAAAAATTCCAGAATTACAACAATTAAAATAATAACATATTCTACAACGTAAACATAATAAATATATACCCTAAAATACGGCAAAGTACCTATAAAAAAGGAATCTAATTTTGAAACGTATCCATAATTAGTCCCCTAAAATTCTCTTTTTTTGTTAATTAAAGATTATTACTATAAATGCTTTAGGTTACAATAATAATATTATCTCACTACCAGGAGGCATCCTCCATAAACGTATGTTGCATCCTCTATTCTTTTGTTCTCCAATTTCGTTCCCCACTTTGATATACTTATCGTAAGAACATTTTCCTACGATTAGGAATATTTTCCTACAGTCAATTAATCACCATCAACATTATTTTAATTAGAGAAAATCATCTTCAAGAAACATGAGGAGTTATTAGGTTTAACAATTATATTTTATGTAAATACACAATACACAATGTGTAATACATATATATCATAATAATTATACTATATACAAATATTAATTAATACTTTTAAAAATGCAACATAGAATAATTTTATTATAGTCTACCTTTAATTTATGTTATACTATATACACATATATAATATCATGTACAGTCGGACCTCTCTATAACAGCATCCCTATATAACAACACTTCACTATAAAAGCTAAGCTTTTCCGGAATTAATTTTTATGTTATGTTATAATATATGTTCTATATAACAACACTTCGCTATAAATCTCAAAAATATTCAAAACAAACGAGGCTATTATAGAGAGGTTTGAGTGTATATAATAGACAATATACTATTATATATTATTAATAATTATACAGAAAAGCCAAATTAGGTGATAAAAATATACTATAATGGAGTATGAAGAAGGATATAAGAATTATGTAGTGGGGTAGAGGAAGGACCGGGGGAGGGGGATTGTAGACAATAAATTTGCGTCGAGAAAATAAAATCATGCCGAAAAATATTGCAATAATCATAGTATTATATTTCAAATATTGGAGTGATACAATCTCTATGAATCCTCTGATTCTTGTTTCCAATAGTAAATAAATTCAAGGGCCTTTGAGCTTGATCTTGATTTATTCTTCGTTCTTGAGATTGAACTTGATTTGTTCTTCGTTCTTGAGCTTGAACTTGATTGTTTGAACTTAGACTTGATTGCTTGAAGCTTGAAACTTGTGGAGGAATTTGTAGCGTTTGATCCACGAGCTCTTTCTTGCTTCTTGTTATAACTTTTGGTGCTTTTTCTGGGTTATAAAAACCTCTATTTATAGTTGTGGAAGGGAAGAGTTATGATAAGAACAAACTATTTCCGACCAATCAAATTGAAGTGTGACAAGACCGTATTTGATTGGCCAGAACATGTCACTTGCACATGTGGCGCAGTTTTATTGGCCTTTCAATTTGACTAGCATGTCTTGTCATTTTGACACGTGGTACGATCCTATTGGCTCTTCCGTTTTACTTGGCGCGCCATGTCATTTGACACATGGGCGTCAATTTGGGCCTCTAGGAAGATAAAATCTTGGTTTAATGAAGAGGACCCATCACTTTAGCCCAATGGATTCAGACTTATATATTTAATCCATATATGTCACGACCCCGGTTCGTCCTCCGTGAACCATCATGACGGCACCTAGTCTCTACGACTAGGTAAGCCTAAATTGTGGAAGATAACCAAACTTGCGGAAGTAAAATAATTTAAAAGCAGAAATAAGGCAATAACAGTGTTTAAATGTGCCGCTCGGCATGCACCATATATAAATCTCAAAACCAATATCCAAATCCATGACCCGGAAACCCACGAATCACAAGCTAAGAAAAAGAAATACTATATAGCTCTAACTCCGGAATTTGTCTAATAAGAACAGAAAGTACAGAAGGGCTAAATACTAAAAGGCAGGAATAGAAAGGGACTCCTCGGTCTGCGGACGCGGCAGATGTACCTTGAAGTCTCTAAATAGTCGCCTCCCTCAAGGATGGTAGGCCTGAATAGAAGTACCTGGATCTGCACATGAAAAACATGCGCAGAAGGGGCATGAGTACACCACAGCGGTACTCAGTAAGTGCCAAGCCTAACCTCGGTCGGGTAGTGACGGGGAAGGTTAGGGCCCTATTGAGGTTAAATACAATATAAGGGTTAATAGTGTGGAATAAAATAGTATAAATAAGTGCAACAGTAAGAAATAACATAGAATTGACAGATCAACAACAAATAGAACAGAGACAAAACAAGCCACGAAAAGAAATACAGCTCAACACAGAGATAACAACCGGGGCACCTTCCAGGATACCGTCCTGTAGTCCCAATTACAAATGTCCAGTGGATCTTCCGAGATACCGTCCTATAGTCCATCATATATATATCTGAAGGATCTCCCGAGATCACATCCCGTAGTCCAACTATCAATGCGCGGGGATCTACCGGAATCCCGATCCGTAGTCCCAAATGTAAATACCAAGTACTGGGAATCTCCGGGTGCATTCCCGTAGTTCCATATAACTGTGCAGGGGGGGTCTATCGGGAATCTAACCCGCAGTCCCAAATTAAATGTGCAGGGGGATCTATCGAGAATCTAACCTGTAGTCCCAAAGTAAATAGACAAGGGGGAGCTACCGGAATCCCACATCCGTGGTCCCAATGTAAATATACAGCAGCAGCAAGAAAATATGCAGAGAAGGAAATTTCATATTAAGGCAACAAATAATTCTAGCCTAGCATGTTGCAGAGAGTTCAAGTAAACAGATTGAACAATTAAAGCAATTAAATCACTTAGACATGCCTTCCTAAGCTAATAACGGGTTTAATAGTACAAGTAATAAAAGCAGAAGAAGGAACATACTGATAAGTACTTAAAGAAAACCGAATTTTCAACAATTGCATAAGGACGTACTCGTCACCTCACGTACAAGGCATTTCAATTACCAAATATATCAATCCTAAGGGGAAGATCCCCCACACAAGGTTAGACAAGCCACTTACCTCAATCCGGCTCAAAATCAACCTGACACCACGTCTTTGCCACGAGTACTAGACTCCAAATGGCCCAAATCTATTCAATTCATTTGCATAATGTAAAATAACACTTCAAGTAACTGATTCTACAATTAAATTCTAAGCTAATACGTGAAATTGTGTAAAATTACCATATGTTCCTCTCCTCTCTCGAATGCTCTCAAAACCTAACCCTACTCATCCTCATCGCCGTTCATTTACTTTTGTTCATGGTAGTTTCTCACCACCATCAGACCTCTAATGGCCTCTCCTATATTGATATTGTCATTTCTAAGGTCCTCGAGGGACCAGGGTTAGTCCACTTGCACCTATGGCCCTTTCTCGCCTGTTTCAGGCTGTTCCGGTTCGATTTTGACTAAGATCTTCCTATGTCGCCTTAGATCTATAGATTTCTAAGCCTACTTCTTCATCTCTGTGTTGTTCTTCTCGAAACCTTAATTTTGTCCTTTGAACTTCTCAGATTTGTGTCTCGAAATCGGGTGAAATTTACATTTTCAGAAACCTCGTACTCTCACGAGTCTATACATAATAAGAACACTGAAATCGGAGTCCAAATGACCCCTCAAATCCTCATTTAAAGGCCTAGTAAACTCAAGCCTAA
The DNA here is from genome assembly GCF_000715075.1 of Nicotiana tabacum. Lineage (NCBI taxonomy): Eukaryota > Viridiplantae > Streptophyta > Magnoliopsida > Solanales > Solanaceae > Nicotiana > Nicotiana tabacum. Next base: position 56,976,420 of record NC_134085.1, read on the forward strand.
TTACCCATTTTTTCCCAAATTTTACACCATTAATTAGGTCTTTAATCACATAAAAACGAGTTATGAAGTCAAAAATGTTACCTCCAAGTGATTCCTCTTGAATCCCTCTTCAAAAAGCTTCAAAATCGCCTAACAATGGAGGAACCTAAGCTAAAATTCGCGAAATAAACCTTTTAAAACATTCTGCCCAGGCATTTAATTCCTTCTCCGCAAATGCGGTCAAAGTCTCGCGTTCCCGAAGCACAAAAATGACGTTGACCAAAAGTTCTCTTACGCGAACGCGACAAGGCCCTCGTAAACGCAATGCTTTACCCGTCTAACCTTCGCGAACGTGTTTCTCTCATCACGAACGCGATGAGTAAATTCTACTGGGCCAAATTTCCTCCTTCGCGAACGCAAGCCAAGTCGCGAACGCGGTTCACAAGTATCCAGCCCTTCGTGAATGCAGAACTCCCATCGCGAACGCGAAGGCTTAATATTTGCCTTCCTCAAATGACTCTTCGCGAACGCGAAGGGTAAAATTCCTCTGCAACAGCTGAACAAAATCTGCAACTTTTTAACAACTTAAAATGATCCGTTGAGCATCTGAAACACACCCGAGGCCCCCGGGACCTTAACCAAAGGCACCAACATATCCTAAAACCTTATTAAAACTTGTACAAATCTTCAAAACACCTCAAACAACATCAATTCAACCAAAACACATCGGATTCAAGCCTAAGTCTTCCAAAATCTTCCGAATCACGCTTTTGATCAAAAATCCAACCAAACCACCTCCGAATGACCTGAAATTTTGCACACACTTCCCAAATGACATAGCGGAACTACGGCAACTCTCGAAATTCTATTCTGACCCTCGGATCAAAATCTCACTATCGGAAACTTCAAAAATTCAACTTTCGGTATTTCAAGCCTAAATTAGCTACGGTCCTCCAAAACACAATCCGAACAGGCCCTAAGCCCAAAATCACCTAACGGAGCTAAAGGAACCATCAGATTTCCATTCTGAGGCCGTCTTCACACTATTCCGACTACGGTAAACTTTCCAACACTTAAGATCTCATTTAGGGACTAAGTGTCCCAAAACTCTCCGAAATTCAAAACCGAACATCCCGGCAAATCAAAATAGCAGAAATAAACTCGGGGAAAGCAGTTAATAGGAGATCGGGGCGTTAATTCTTAAGACGATCGGCCGGGTCATCACAATATATATTGGACTTATATAATTAATTCAATTATATTAGCTCATAATATTTATTTACACCAATATATCTTGAATTTAAAAATATAGTCCAAATTAATTTATAAATTTAATTCTGTAAATTTTATACGCCTACAAATGTTCCCTACTTTAGAACTTGTTAAGGCATAGACTTGTCGTAATCGAAAACGGGTCACGAAGTATTAGCTGACTATTAAATCGTCACATACCAGATTAGAATGGAGAGTATCATCCAAGTAATTGGTTACAACCAAATCAATTACCTGAACAATGTAATAATCACTACCTTTGAATAAAGACAAAAGCAAAACCATGCAAACTTTAATTGTAGCCGCCAGTGATATCAAACTTTCCCATTAAGAATCAAATTCTTTCTTATTGTAATGACTCGAAACAATAATGATTAGATACAATTTGAGTTTCCTTCAAATTCCTACACTGCTGCCGAAATAAGACTACTCCCTTTTCGGAGATATATTGCAATAGCTGAATCCCTTGCGGAATGTAAAATACACGATCCCTCATCGGCAGTTCACCTTCAAAAACAGCACTGTGACTTCTATAAATACAATACTCTTTATTGTATTAGTTTCACTTTCAGCATTTGCAAACCAATTTGAGTCAAGTTTTGACGACTTAGAAGCATTGACGCGAAGGTAATTTCTTCTTCTTTTCTTATGCTTTCTTTATTCTATTGTCCCTTTTGTAGGTAAAACAAGAAGGATATGTTCTTGCTTAACGAGATAATCCAAGCATGAAGAAGGGTGTTTTAGGGTATGCAGAGATGGGTATTCATTCTCGTCTGAATATCGAAGAGATTACTCCCAATGTGGCTCGACTATCGGAGAGATTACTCTCAATGTGCCCCGACTATCGGAGAGATTACTCTCAATGAAAATTATAGTTCCTTTTAAGGATAAACCCACGAAGAGGCCAGCTTAAGGTACAAAGGGACTTATATGTCCACCTTAAGATTGGAAAGTTATAAAGCTTCAACTCGAAGAAAGCGTCGACTTGAACACTTGGAAAACTTTGAAGATTTGGCGGACTTTGCATACTTCAACTCGAAGAGTGGTTGACTTTTAAAATTCAACTTGAAAAATTAGCAGACTTGAAGACTTCAACTTGAAGATTTGGGGGGCTTAACAATTCAACTTTAAGACCAGCGAATTTGAAGACTGAAACTTGAAGACCGACGAACTTGAAGACTTCAACTTAGAAACTTGGATGGGTTAAATATTTTAACTTGAAGCGTGGAAAACGTGAGTACTTCAACTTGAAGACCGACGGACTTGAAGATTTCAACTTGGACACTTGGAGGGCTTAAATATTTCAGTTTCTCTTTTGCTTTACATTGTCTGACTTTTATCTTAGTCGCATAATTTCAGCTTTACGCGCTTGTAACAAAAGATTCATATCTTGTCGTGGAAGAGTCCAAATAATGAACAATTTGATTTCTCAAAAATTAGACTTCAATATATAAAGTATATCCAAAACTTAGAATCAAACACTTTCAGAATCGCCCCAGATAATATTTTTTTGAAACCAACTTTAGATTCCACCACGTTGAAAATTTAAAATTTGCGCAGTCTCACCAAAAAAAATCATATCTTAGTGTAAAAAAGTCAAAATCACAAACCGTTTGATTTTTTAAAAACTTAACTTGCAAATCTATAAGATATCCAAAATGCAAGATTTAATGCCTTAGGAATAGTTTCAGGATATTTTAAAATCAATTGTAACTTCTGACGCGACAATGATTTCAGATTTGCATGACTTCACCAAAACTTTTGTATCTTGATGTAGAAACGTCGAAATCACGAACCGTTTAATCTATTTGAAACTTAACTTCCAATTATAAGATATCCAAAATGAAAAATTTAATGCCTTAAGGATAGTTCAGATAATATTTCGAAGTCAATACAAATTCTGACACACCAAAGATTTCAGATTTGTGCGACTTTGCCAAAAGATTTGTATCTTAAAGTAGGGATATTGAAATCACGAACCGCTTGATTTCTTGAAAACTAAACTTCAAAATATAAAACATATCCAAAATATAAAATGTAATTCCTTAATGATAGTTTGAGATGATATTTCGAAGTCGACTTTGGTTTCTAATATGTCGACAATCCTAAATTAGTGCAACTTCACCAAAAAAATTGTATCTTGATGTGGAAGCCTCGATATCGCAAGACCTTTTTTAATTGACAAATTGAAATTCAGAGCTTCATTCTAAAAAATATCTCGGGTTCAAGTCTCACTGAATTTGAAACGTTGTGAAGGCTTCACCAAAAAAAACTTGAAGGTTTTGTGAACATGAAGGCATAGCGAATCCCCAGACTTCAATGCAAATATTTGGCAGCCTCCTAAAAGATATTAATCATTTTATTGAAAACACCAATTTAACATAGCATCTTGCCCCCCTTAAATCAAATGGGATCCAAAGTTTAACAGAAGAATGGTATCTCAGCTCGATTTTCAAGTGCCGATTGAATGGATTATATTCCATCGTACTTCATTCAAACAATGATTGGGGGATTATGTATCTTTTGAACTTATGCGGCTGAACTTAGAATGAAACTCTAAGCTGCATGCGTACCTCGAGAAGAGGATCAATTCACACCGTAGTTCAGAATGAGTGATTTTTTTTATGTCCTAACTTTTATCTAGGCCGCCTCTTTCGATTTTTTCAACCTAGCAGACTTTTTCTCATATCCTAACTTTTGCCTAGCCACCTCTTTCGAGGTTTCAGCATAACAGACATTTTTTTTGGGCGTTACACGGTTTATACCCATAAAGGCCAGTAGTGTAGGAACATGTAGTTTAGGCTCGTGCATCAAGGAACATTGCAACTTCAAGGATAATACTTCTTTAAAAACTTTCCACTGATAGGGCTGATTCTCATGCCATCTGCATTAACCAGCTTGTAAGCCTTACTTGAGTAGGCTTCTTGTACGACCTATGATCCATCCCATTTTGAAGTGAACTTCCCTATAGGTTTATGGGAAGTAATAATGGGTCTTCGTACGGCAAGGACTTGATCTCCTACTTGAAAGGATCTCAGGCGAACTCTTTTATTGAAGGCACGAGACAATCGAGCTTGATAACATTGAAAATTCTGTTGAGCTTCCAGCCTCTTCTCATCAAGAACTTCCAACTCTGCCAATTGAAGTCAAGCATTTTCTTCATCAGTGATCCCTTCTTGAATAGCTAATTGTAATGAAGGTATTTGACGCTTGAGTGCCAAAACGGCTTTGACTCCGTAGACAAGTAAATAAGGGGTCGCTTGTGTTAGCGTGTGTTGAGTTGTCCTATATGCCCATAGAGATTCTTCCATACAGTCATTCCAATCTCGTTTGGATTTAGAGACGACTTTCTTTAACAAGTTGCATAGAGTTTTGTTGCATGCCTCAGCTAGACCATTGGTGACAACATTGTATATTAAAGAGTTACGTTGCTTGAAGCCAAAGAGATCACAAATCTTGTTCATCAACCTATTATCGAATGGCTTTCCATTATCTGTTATTATGTAATGAGGAATGCGAAAGCGATAGATTACGTTTACTCAGATGAAACTTGCAATATTTTCCTTCTTTACCTACTTAAGAGTAACAACTTCAGCCCATTTTGAGAAGTAGGCAGTTGCAGCCAAGATGTATAGGTGCCTACCAGAGGATTTTGGCAGTGGTCCAACAACATCCAATCGCCAAGCGTCAAACGGCCAGGATGCAACAGTCAGGTGCAACACTTTAGGAGGTTGATGAATAAAATTTGCATGGAATTGACAAGCCTTGCATCTTTGACCGTAGTCCAAGCAATCTTTTACCATCGTTGGCCAATCCTTTTTATATTTTTATATGGAAATGGAGCTTTAGTCCAGACTGGTGTGACCCACATACCCCAGAATGTGCCTCTTGCAAAGCTTGGAGTGCTTCTTCTTCCCCTAAGCATCTTAAGAGTACTCCCTCGAATGACCTTCTGTATAGAGTATCTTTGTAGTAAAGAAAGCAAGGTGTGTGAAGACGGATCTAAGTCCTTCTCCTTAGATTTTGTGGAAGTATCCCATAGCATAAGTAGTCGATAATGGGTTGTCGCCATTCTTCTTTCTCATCTTTAGAAACAGCGACAAGATGCTTGAGTTCATTTTCTTCACTTTCAACCTCATTTGGCGACGATACTACCCATTTTTGGCAGACAGTAACTTGCTCTTGATCAGGCAAGGTTAACGATGAAGCTAAGGCAGCTAAAGCATTAGCCTTCTTATTTTCTTTCCTTGGCACATACTGAATAGTCGCATCACCGAGCCACCCTATTAAATTTTTAGCTTAATCATGATATGGGCGTAGTTTAGGCTTCTTTACTTCGTAACTACCTAAAAGCTGATTGACCACTAACTAAGAGTCACCAAAGACTTGCAATTGCAACAATTTCATTTCGAAGACCATTTCAAGCCCAATTATTAGTACTTGATACGCAGCAATGTTGTTAGAGCAGAGTTGCGTCAACGTAAAAGAGTAGGGAAGAACTTCACCTTGAGACGTGACAAATACTATACCAGCACTAGCTCCTCGGCGATGTGCAGCACCATCAAAGTACATCTTTCATGGAGGTTGAACTTAAATGACCATTGCATCCTCATTAGGTAGTTCGTCTGTTAGATCTATATCATCAGGTATAGGGTGATCTGCCAAGAAGTCTGCTAACACTTTTCCTTTTATAGCCTTTTGAGGGATGTACACAATTTCAAATTGTTGAAACTGGAAGTACCACTTTGCTAATCGATCATTAAGGATAGGTTTTGACATCACGAACTTGATGGAATTTGATCTAGAAACAAGAAGAATGACATGAGATTGAAAGTAGTGCTTCAATTTTTTGATTGACAAGACTAGTGCCAAACATAATTTTTTGATTGGCGAATAATTCAGCTCATTTGGTGTCATCATCTTGCTAAAGTAGTAAAGAGAGTTTGCTTTCTCCTCACTATTTTCTTGGGCCAACAGTGCTCCAACAGAACTTTCTTGTTCCGCAATGTATAGTATCAATGGCTTTCTAGATATAGGGGATACTAAAACTGAAGGCTTCATCAAGTAAGTTTTGATGCTTCCAAAGTCATTGCTACAAGCTTGGTCCCATTTAAAAGGAATGCCTTTCTTCATAAGGCGACTGAATGGTTGGCACCTCCTAGCTAGGTTTGAGATGAATCTCCTAAGGTATGCTATCTTTCCTTGCAGACTTTTTAATTCATGAATATCCCGAGGCTCAGGCATTTTCAAAATTGCATCTACTTTGGCTTGATCAATTTCGATCCCTTGATGCCGGACAATGAAACCAAGAAATTTTCCAAAAGTAACTCCAAAGGCACATTTCAATGGATTCATCCTAAGTTGGTACCTCCGGAGCAATTCAAACACCATTCTCAAGTCTTTCAAGTGGTCGCTCTTCTTTCTTGATTTTACCACCAAGTCGTCAACATAGCATTCGACATTCTTGTAGAGAAGATCATCAAAAATATTCTGCATAGCCCTTTGGTAAGTAGCACCAGCTTTCTTCAAGCCAAATTGTAGCAATAAATACCCTTGGGGTGTGGAATGCATTAAGCTCTTCATATTTTGGTGCCATACAAATTTGGTTATAGCCCGACAAACCGTCCATGAAAGACATTGCCTCGTATCCAGTAGTAGCATCAATCATCAGCTCTAGAATAGGAAGCATGAATTCATCATTGGGACACGTATTGTTGAGATCCCTGAAGTCAACGCATACTTAAATCTGGCCATTATTTTTCCTTGCAGGGGCAATACTTGAAACCCATGTTAGGTATTTAACTTCCCGAATAAATCCATCTTCAATGAGTTCGTTAACTTCAGTTTCAATTAGGGGAACCAAGTCCAGCCTAAAGCGCCTTTGAGCTTGCTTAACAGGATGAGAGCCATTCTTGACTACAAGGTGATGGACTACTACTTTAGGGTCCAAGCAAGGAATTTCTTTGTAACTCCAAGAAAAGAAATACCTAAAATCCTTGAGTAACTCAATATAAGCGCTTTTTTCATCAACTTCTAGTAAAGCACTTAGGTAGGTGGGTCTTGGTTCTTCATAAGTGCTAAGGTTAACTTCTTTTAAGGCATCAATCATTGCCTTCACCCCTTCTTCAAGTTCTGGAGGAGCATATTCATCTTCTTGAGGGTCCTCTGCGTTGAAGGATATGTGATAACATGGTGAAACATCGTCCAATTTCTCGTCATCCTCCATTAGAGATGAAACATTATGCTCTCCTTGTGCAGTAACATGATAGGAAGAACCCACACTTTCTTCATCTTCATCACGTTCTTTAGTGTAGACCACAGTATATGGCTTCACCTTTAGAACCTCATCACACGAAACCATGAATTTTGTTTGTCGCCTCATTCTAGAAGGAACCAGACTTTGGAAATCCTTAGAGATTTTCCGAATTTTGGGGTGAAGCAAGTGTCCTTGTATTTCGATAATTTCTCTGGAACTTGGTTCTAAACTGCACCTTGCACTGGGAATTTGTCCTGTTGTTTGTTCATCTGTTACTGCTGTTTCGCTTGCACTGTTGCTCAACTAACTCTCTTGCTTTCTTCATTGTAAGCATCTCCTCAGGTACACACTTCGAATCTGTCTGATGTAACTGATGTCGCAATGAAAGTTGGATCGAAAGATCCGAAGAATTTTTAATCATTTGTTGCCTTACTTATAGCTTTGCGAATATTGTTAAAGATGTATAAATCCTTTAAATTGTAGCCTGAGAGAGAATACATTAGTAAGCTTGTACTTAATTAATGTTTGTGTTGATTTGAAACTGTGGTGTTTGATTCGTTTAGTAGCATACAGGATGTAAATGTAACATATGAAATGTGAAACTATTTAGTGCGATTGCTAAAGTTAAATTCACTCTTTCAGCATATTTTGAATAAGTAGGGGCAAATGGCTATTAAACCTAGCCAAGTATAATACAGTTTTTGAATCGTCCAGTTTTCGATTTCTTTAGGCAGTCTGTAGGATTAGTTTTGAATATCATCGGTAGTATTCTTTAATAAAGAATTCTATTAACCCTGTTTAAGCAAGTTAATCTAAATTCGACCTAAAGATGTTTGTTCGGATTAAGTGTTGTATTTCGTTAGAATAAATGGATTTTTTTGTCAAATTAAAGCATTTTTTCATTGAAGTATAATGTTTTTCTCAACTTTGTAAATAATTAACCATAAGAATCCGGATTAGGCCAAAGCATATAATTAAATTAGCATGTACCTTTCTCTTCTAGTTTTAGAGACAAAAGCATTATAAATGTAGCCACTTTAGGATATCTTTTCTAAAAAATAGAGACGAGCCTCGCCAAATAAAACGCGAAATTGCGGGGCCCTCAATAAATAACCATAATAAATATTTTAGAATTCGGGATAGGCCGTTTAGTGAATTTCATGGCCTTCTACAAAAATAATAACGCGCTAGACTCTTTAGGCACGGTTTAATAATTTGACCTTCTTAAACACGGGTGCACATTGATGTGACCCAAATTCGAATCTCAACGGAGTCAAAATGTGTCGACGACCACGGGTGCATTGATTGTGACGTGGTTCGAGATGCATTTTCACGACGTTGCAATTCTATAAAAATAAATGATAATAATAAAAGCGGTTTAAACTTAATAAAAGCACGTAAGTCATGACATGTATTTAAATCAGATATTTAGCCATTATAACAATTTAAGCGACCGTGCTAGAACCACGGGATTCGAGGGTTCCTAACACCTTCCCTCGGGTCAACAGAATTCCTTACTTAGAATTTCTGGTTCGTAGACTTCATTTGGAAAAGTCGAAAATTCCTCGATTTGGGATTCAAGATAAACCGGTGACTTGGGACACCAAAAGCCAAACCTTTCCCAAGTGGCGACTCTAAATAAATAATCACATTTCGAATATTGTCACTTAAATTGGAAAAACTCCCTCGCGCATTTAACCCATCGGGGCGGGCGCGCAGAAAAGGAGGTGTGACAGCTCTGGCGACTCTGCTGGGGAGATGCAACCCAGAACCACTGGTTCAGGGTTCAAGAATTCGAGCTTAGAATAATTGTTATATTTGGCTTTATTATCTGATCTTTATTACATGCTTTTGCATAACGTGCTAAATGTTGTCTTTTACCGCTTTGATATTATTTGAACTGTATATAAACCATGCCGAAACCCTTCTCTTCTTACCTCCGGGGAGAAGCTCGCTGGTCGAGACTCCCTATTCTGTTGGTGTCAATACCTGAAATAAGAAAGAGGTCGGACAAGTTACAAAGCCGGACGATCTCGCGGGTCCCCGGTACGTAGCCCCCTCCTCGATTCGAGTTGTCCGCTCGGGTACACAGTCTAGAACAAATACCCAGGTTATAAACCTAGTATAACGAAACTTCATGCCGGATCCCTAGTAGGAACGCTTATTTGCATCATGTTGCATTTGACTTAGGGGACTCAACACAGGGGTTGGGTCCGTCTAGGACTAGCAACCTGAAATGAAAAGACCATCCTGCTGCATCCTATTTGTTTTGCGCATTTATTTGCTTCAGTTCCGCATGCTGACCGGTTTCTAAAAATAAAAGGGAAAAATAACAGCGTAGGGAGATAATTACTTCTTTTGGAAAAACCAATGTCCGAGTAGTGTCGAAACCTCGCCGGAATTTCTTCTAAAAAAAATATATATATAAAAAAAGATTGTCTTCTAGTTTGATTTTAAAAAAGAAATAATATAAAAATTTTCTTTTTATCATTTTCAAAATCAAAAAAAAGAGAAGGTATTTATTTAAAAGTAAAAAAAAACGGAAAATTCATAATTCAAAAAAAAATGTTGTTTCTTTCGTAGTACCCCTTTTATAAATTCAGACTAATAGTCCAAATATTTCCTAAAAAAAATAATAAATATTTTCTTTAGTCTTTATCTCTTTTCAAAAGAAAAAAAATAGTATAAAAATATATATTCTTGTTTTCTAGGTTTATTTGATTTTCTCTATTCACGATAGCCCGAACTACGCCGGTTTGATTCTCACCGGATGTGAGATACGTAGACAACCCTCGTCGGGTTCAACCCCATTTTTGCTAAAATAGCCAAAATAAATAAATAAATAAATAAATAAAAATGTGTCAAATTTTAAAAGAGTCATAAATAAGTCAGGTGATGCTGTTTTGTCATAAATAGCCGAATGTTCCCGAAAAGGGACGTCGGAAGGCTGACTTTGCATAAACAGCCACCTTTGGGTCTTGTTTAGCATTTTTGTCCAGTTGACCCACACAACCTTAAAATCTTCGTCCCCGAAGTGTTTAAAGGCCGTGTTCAAAACTTGATCCCCTTTGTAAAATATTTTTGAGTCAAGTCATTTTTGTTAAAATCACCTTAATAAATGTGCAGGATGAGCACGATGCAAAATGAATATTTTTCAATAATAACCAAAATCCCTGTCAAGTTACGGCTATGGTGGAATGATCTAGGTGTTGAAGGACAAAATGAGGTCAAGAAATATCTGAAAGGTCTCGTGGGTTTGTTGGAAATCTAGCCTCGGGGAGATATCATAAGAGCTCTGGTTACCTACTGGGACCCGGCGCACAATGTTTTCCATTTCTCTGATTTTGAACTCACCCCGACTTTGGAAGAAATGGCCGGGTACCTCGGGAATGATGAACTTCCGTTGAGGCAAAAATTCTTGGTCGCCCCAAGAGTTGTCACGGTACATCGGTTCCTAGATTCATTGAAGATACCCAGAACGGTCCACAACCCGGATCTGGCAGCCGGATTTTGTACTCCATGCTTCATATATGATAGGTACGGTCATGAGGGGGGATTCAATAATCCAATCAACAAACTGTGCAGCAAAGGTGTTCGTCAGAAGTGGGACAAACACAGATGGGTAGCTTTCATGATGATGTTCCTGGGCCTTCTGGTATTTCCAAGGAAAGACGGAAACATTGATTTGAAGATATCCGGGGTCGTCAGCACTTTACTCACGCAAAATGACAGTACTCTCGCACCTATGGTGGTATCTGACATCTTTCGAGCTCTTACAGCTTGTAAAGCTGGGGGAAATTTCTTCGAAGGTTGTAACTTGCTCCTACAAATATGGATGACCGAGCACCTCTGCCATCATTCCGAGATTTTGAGCCATGGTTCCCCAGAAAAGACTTGCATAGAAGAATTTTACACGAGAACCAAAGAGATCAGTTTGCCCAAAGGAGTCCTGGCATGGACCTCGTTCTTTCAAGCTCTTACTGCCAGCCAAATACAATGGACGCTAGGATGGTTGCCTGTTGATGAGATCCTATATATGTCGGCAGCTAAAACTCATTTCTTACTGATGGGGCTTAAGAGCATTCAACCTTACGCACCCTGCCGAGTTTTGAGACAGTTCGGAAGATGCCAGATAGTACCTCATGAAGAAGATCTTAGCACTCAAGCAGTTGAGATAAGTCCTAACGGACAATTCCCAGAAACGAAGATTCGCCAGATCTGGAGTGAGTGTCAATATTTGAAATCAGATACTTGCGTGCGGGATCGAGCCAAAGGAGAGACGGCGCCAGGTTACCTTGCATGGTATAGAAGGGAATTTGAGCATGAAAGGCCGGCTAAGAGACCCCACATCCGGAATTTCACCGAATCATCGCAAAAGCAGTGGGATTGGTTAGCGAAGGAAAGAGGCTATTGCGCCGAAATCAGCAGGTTGAAGCGACAAGTTGAAGGCTTGAAATATGAGCACAATGTGCAAGTTGCTACCAATCTGGGAGAGCGGAACAAGTTAATTCTGGAAAACAAAATGCTCAGAGCCCAGATCAAACAGATAAGGGTGGATGCGGATAAACAGCCGAGGCGTCGATCAGACGAGCAGCTGATAAAAAGGCTAAAAAGTGAAATCAGGGAATGGCAAGATGGTTTGGAGAAATTCGAAAACGTCATAGCAGAGCTCAGGGCACAGTGGGATACAAGAGCAGATAAGCATCGCCGATACCTGAATCAATTGGAAGGCGACCACGAGAAAACTGTTGCTAAAATGAAAAGAGAGATGGCTACACTTGAAATCAAAGCAGCTAATCAGGCCAAGGATCTCCAAATTGAGAGCAGATACTGGTACGACTTGTTGGCCCGAATGAAGTTAGAAGTACGGCAACTGAAGAATCAGCATATTCAGGATGCTCAGGTATTCAAGATGTGCAGCGATCAGATAAAATGCCTACTTATAGAGAAGAAGCAAACCAGAAATAGGATCAAGACCATTGCCCATGCCATCACCTGACGATGTCTACGATGTGAGAACATGACCAGCGTTACCGTCCTCTCGGCAGTGATGAGTTATGTCAAGCAGACCATGCATGAGCTGGAACAACTCGAGAGGGATCTCACACCTAGGACCGCGGCGAGGCCGAACGATGCCCCGCGAACACCAATTCTCAAAACCATAATGTACTCATAAGTCAAGTCTATGTCTTAGCATCTTCTACCTGTTTTTCCGTAAGAGTGATTTTAGTCTGTTTTGAGTCTAGGTTTATTTTCAAAGTTTGTTTTTCCTTTTGCACAATATAGCTTGTAATAGACCATTTCAACAATAAAAAGTGTGCTGCTTTCTACGCTCATTTGTATGTTTCGAACTACGTAATGATCTGATTCACGTAGGCATCGTGATACGTAGGCAGTCCTCATCGGATCCGGTCGCATTTCTTTTACTGCAAAAAAAAAAATAATAAAAGAAAAACAAAAACAAAAACAAAAAAAAAGGGAAAAAATAATAAGAGGAAAAATGTCGGAATGACGCATGCTCTCGTAGCAAACATGTAGTAATCCACTCAACTGTATAGGTGCATCATGCCCAACGTGAGATTGACTATCTGTTATTTGCTGCAAATTAACCGTGCGTTTGTCGTTGAGTACCTCAGGGTTTTTGGAAAAGACGGTTGGTTTGGTGAAAGTCTGGCCTCGCACTCATACTTCACGAGGTCAAGGAGAAGTGTTCAACTACCTGTTGTTAGGACCAGAAGCAGTACTCACACTTACTTCACCAGGTCAAAAGGAAGTGTGCAAATGTCTTCAGAAATTCCATTGCAAACAATCTCTGTTTCCGAGGAGAGCTCGATCTCAGCCGTCCTCACACCTGAATCCGCAACTGCGGAGGAAAATAGAATCCTACGGCTCTGCATGTTGGAAATGCTGGACGACTGGAATAATGGGAAAGAGCCACCAAGTGTCGTCCCCGGATTCCCTGAATTATTCTCCAGGTCAAGTGGGACTTCTAATGTCCCCATAAATTATCCTGCTACCCCATTCGGGTACCCAGCCACCTCAGCCTTCTCTGCTGGATCAACTTCTGAGCCTCATCCCCGAATGTCAGCCACCGATGCAAGCATGAACATCTTTACTGCACCGCCTTGCCCGATTACGGCACAGCCTGCCACATACAAGCCGAGCTTTGACTCATCCTTTTTTACATTCCAAGCACCATCGTTCTCAATGGAACCAACTAGGTTCGCTACCAGCACTAATCCTCCACCGCCTCAGTGCGAGCTTGTACCCGGGCAGGATCAGAACCCCAGAATTGCAGAACAAAATGAGATTGCCAAGAGAATGAGAAGCCTTGAACAAAGTTTGAAGAATATGCAAGGATTGAGCGGGCAGAAGAGCGTCTCTTACGCCGACCTATGCATGTTCCCTCACGTGCACCTGCCAGCGGGTTTCAAGACCCCAAAGTTCGAGAAATACGATGGGCACGGTGACCCCATTGCACATCTTAAGAAATACTGCAACCAATTGCGGGGAGCCGGCGGAAAAGAAGAACTGCTAATGGCATATTTTGGGGAAAGTCTAGTAGGGATAGCCTCGGAATGGTATATGGACCAGGAAATGTCCCGATGGCATATATGGGATGATCTCGCCAGAGATTTTGTAAAACAATTCCAGTATAACATCGACATTGCACCAGACCGAAATTCTCTGTCAAATTTAAAGAAGAAACCTTCAGAAAGCTTCAGAGAATATGCTATTAAGTGGCGTGAGCAGGCGTCGAGGGTGAAGCTTCCCATGGATGAAGTGGAAATGGTCACTACCTTTCTCCAAGCTCAAGAGTCTGACTATTTCCAAAACATGATGTCAGCCATGGGAAAGCCATTTGCAGAAGCAATTAAGATTGGAGAGATGGTGGAGAATGGTCTGAAAACAGGTAGGATTCTGAGTCAAGCAGCCATAAGGGCGACCTCCCAAGCCGTCCAAAGCGTGTCCGGAGGAATGACAAGAGGGAAGAAGAAGGAAGAAACGACCATGGCAGCCTCGGAAGCAAGGGAGTATCGTCATCCCAGGCCCCGTTTTCCGGAAAGAACCCCACAACACTACTACCCCCACTCAAATTTGGCATATGCTCATCAACCTTATGTGGTGATGAATGCCCAGCCTTATGCCTATCCACCACAACAAGCCAACCGAGGCCCAGCTCCACCTCCCAGAAATCAGCCTCCTTACCGCAACCACTATAACCCACAACCCCCACAGAATAACTTTCGCCCTCAAGAGCCACCTCGAAGGCGGACTTTCATGCCCATCGGTGAACAATACTCTACTTTGTTCCCGAAGCTAGTACAGTTGGGTTTCTTACAACCAATCCCTCAAACGAGGAAAAACCCAACGTCACCTTCTTACAAAGCTGGAGTCAGATGCGCCTATCATTCAGGGGCCGAGGGACATGATACAAATGACTGCTGGTCGTTGAAAAGTGTGGTCGAGAATTTGATAGAGCAAGGGAAAATAGTGCTAAGGGACGAAGAGATCCCAAATGTGACTAACAATCCATTGCCTGCTCACAATAATGGGCCGCTGATCGGAATGATTTGCGAAGACAAAGAATTCGACCCTGATTTGAAAGCTATAATTGCCATTGTCGACATGGGGAAAAGGCCTGAAACAGACCAGAAACCAGAAAAGGGGGAGGAGGCCAAGGCTATAAAGAGCGAGCCTGAAAAGAAGGTGGAGAAGAAAGTGGTACCGGTAAAGGATGGAGTTCTTTACATACCACGAGGTCGAGCTGAGAAGACGCAGAACTTCAGGATCAAAAAGACAAAACCTATGTACGTGCCAAAAGGGTCCTATATGGTCCGGGGGACGATTCAACCACCTCGGCTGAATGAGCCAGTGGTTATCGGACGCGTGCCACAAAAGCCAATGACCAACCTGTCCACAGTGCCGTGGAATTATCAAAAGACTTTGGTAATGTACAAAGGTAAAGAGGTCATGGGAGAACTTCCAGAAAACACTTTCATTGGAAGGTATTCAAATACCCAAGAGCTGAACAACGCCACACAAAGTCGCTTCCCGCCAAAGAAGCCCGTAAGTGTTGAAGAAGCGGAAGTGTTCTTCCAACAAATGAAAATGCCGGATTACGAAGTGATAGATCAACTGCGCAAGTACCCCGAGCAAGTGTCCATGCTGTCATTGTTGATGAGGTCGACCGAGCATCAAAAGATCTTACTGAAGACCCTGAATGAAGCATATGTGCCAGTTGAAACCTCGGTAGAACAACTAGAGCGGATGACAGAAAGATTCTTCGACGTCAACCAAATCTCTTTCAATAAAAACGATTTACCCCCGGAAGGAGCGGCACACAACAAGGCCTTGCATCTAACAGTTAAATTCGAGGACTACTATGTCAAGCGGGTAATGTTGGATGGGGGATCAGGTGTTGACATTTGCCCGCTCTCCCCGCTACAAAGAATGGAAATTGGGACCGGAAGAATCCGACCCAACAATGTCTGCTTAAGGGCTTTCGACGGCATCAAGAGAGATACCATGGGGGAAATAGACTTGTTGTTGGTCATAGGGCCAGTCGAGTTTGAAGTAACCTTCTAGGTGCTCGACATGGATACATCCTACAATTTCCTCCTCGGCAGACCTTGGATCCATGCGGCAGGAGCTGTGCCTTCCACTCTTCACCAGATGGTGAAGTTCGAGTACGAAGACCGAGAGATCGTGGTCCATGAGGAATATGAGCATGCTATTTATCGGGACCCATCTATCCCATACCTTGAACCAAGAGAAGGGAGCGAACATACGGTCTATCAAGCTTTCGAGATTGTACTGGCAGAGCAGCACGAAGAGGGAATACCCTGCCCCCAGCCTTTCTTGTCTAACGCCTCGGTTATGGTGGCCAAAGAGATGATCCGGCACGGATTTAGGCCAGGAAAAGGGCTTGGACGAACCCTTCAGGGAATAACAGAACCCATTTCCTTGCCAGTCACCAAGAAACCTTTTGGACTAGGTTTCAAACCTACTCCAGCAGACGAAGAGTGGGCAAAGAAAAGGAAAAATGAGGGTTGGAAGTTACCTCGACCATTGCCGGATTTATATGCAACTTTCATCAGGCCAGGGTACGCTGAAGAAGAAGATGATGAGGTCTTCACAGCTGAGGAAATCGAGGAGATATATGGGGCGATGAGAGAGATGCTCTACGAGGTCCACATGGTTCAACCAGGTGAAGGCACAAGCACTGCTGAGATGATGTACGTGGGGCCGAACGCCAAACTTCAAAACTGGGAGGCCACGCCATTCCCGACTAGACGGAAGTCCGGGTAGACCTGTCCTGCCACCTTTCCTGTGTCACAAGTTGTCTCCAGGACATAACTTGAACGTTTTCTTCCTTTCAATTGTTGTTTTGAATTCCTGAGTTGTAAACATTGTTGTCTTCCAACTTTCCAAAGAAAATGAAAAAAAAATCATCATTGCTTTCCCATTCTTTCTTTTGTTCTGATTTGTGTTATTTTTCCTTTTATCTTTCCTTTCAGTTATAATAATGCGGCTTTAAATATGACATGCTTGCGGACTTCATGCCCAGATCACAACGAGCTATTTAACTGTGAATTAATGAACTCAGAACCAGAATATGATGAAGAAGAGGCTTTTAGGGAAATAAACCGAGATTTGGAACATTTCGAGAATAAACCTAAGCCAAATCTGAATGACACTGAACCGGTAAATTTAGGAACCCCGGAGGAAATCCGGGAGACCAAGATAAGCATTCACACGGACAAGAAAACGCGAGATGCGATAATTCAACTTCTTTTTGAATTTAAAGACGTGTTTGCTTGGTCATATGATGACATGCCGGGACAAGGTATTGATCTAGTGGTTCATAAATTGCCGATTCATCCTGATTGTCCTCCAGTTCAACAAAAGCAACGAAAGTTCAAAACTGAGGTCAGTGACAAGATTAAAGAGGAGATCACTAAACAACTGAAAACGGGAGTGATTCGGGTAGTCCAATATACAACATGGTTGGCGAATGTGGTTCCAGTACCGAAAAAGGACGGGAAGACTCGGGTATGTGTAGATTACCGAGATTTGAATAGAGCAAGTCCCAAAGATAATTTCCCACTGCCCAACATCCACATCCTCGTTGATAATTGCGCCAAACATGAAATACAATCTTTCGTAGATTGTTACGCTGGGTATCATCAGGTATTGATGGATGAAGAGGACGCCGAGAAAACTGCCTTCACCACGCCTTGGGGCACCTACTGTTATCGGGTCATGCCATTTGGTTTGAAGAATGCTGGGGCTACTTACATGAGGGCCATGACTGCCATCTTTCATGACATGATGCATCAGGAAATAGAGGTGTACGTGGACGAAGTGATAGTCAAGTCCAGGACGCAGGATAATCACATCCAAGATTTGAGGAAGTTCTTCGAGAGATTAAGGAAGTATGACTTGAAGCTGAACCCAGCCAAATGTGCTTTCGGTGTTCCGTCGGGCAAACTTTTGGGCTTCATCGTAAGCAGGAGAGGTATCGAACTAGATCCAACTAAGATAAAATCTATCAGAGATTTGCCTTCCCCGAGAACGAAGAAAGACGTGATGAGTTTGTTGGGCAGGTTGAACTACATCAGTCGGTTTATTGCCCAACTGACAAGCACGTGTGAGCCCATATTCAAGCTATTAAGGAAAGATGCGGCGATCAAATGGACAACTGAGTGTCAAGAAGCCTTTGATAAAGTCAAAGAATACCTTTCGAATCCCCCAGTCTTGGTCCCTCCAGAACCAGGGAGGCCACTTTTCTTGTATCTGACAGTCTTGGAGAACTCTTTCGGTTGCGTCCTAGGGCAACACGACATAACCGGAAAGAAAGAGCAAGCAATCTACTACTTGAGCAAGAAATTCACCGGCTACGAGGCCAAATACACTCTGCTGGAAAGGACATGTTGCGCTCTCACGTGGGTTGCTCAAAAGCTGAGACATTATCTCCAAGCCCACACTACGTTCCTCATAAGCAGGTTGGATCCTTTGAAGTATATATTTCAGAAACCGATGCCTACTGGAAGACTGGCCAAGTGGCAAATCCTGCTTACTGAATTCGACATAGTCTATGTCACTCGCACGACAATGAAAGCCCAGGCGCTAGCAGATCATTTGGCCGAAAATTCAGTCGATAAGGAATACCAGCCATTGAGTACCTACTTTCCAGATGAAGAAGTGAACACCGTAGAAGTGGTCTCGGAGGACGCTCATGTTTGGAAAATGTTCTTTGACGGAGCCGTGAATGCCAAAGGTGTAGGGATTGGGGCAATTCTGATCTCGCCTTCTGGTCAGCATTATCCCGCCACAGCTAGACTTCGTTTCTTTTGCACAAATAATACAGCTGAGTATGAAGCCTACATCATGGGCATGCATATGGCAATCGATCAGGATGTCGAAGACTTACTGATTATGGGAGATTCTGACTTGATTATCCGGCAAGCCCAAGGCGAGTGGGAAACTCGGGATGTCAAACTTATCCCTTACCGACAGCATGTGGAGGACCTCGGCAAGCGCTTTACATCAATAGAGTTCAGGTATATCCCGAGGTGTCACAATGAACTGGCAGATGCACTTGCTACTTTGGCGTCAATGCTACCCTACCCGGGCAACGCCCATGTCGATCCTTTGGAAATCCAAATCAAGGAAAGACACGGTTACTGCAACGTAATCGAGGCCGGATCAAATACGCAGCCTTGGTACCATGACATCAAGAGGTTCCTGAAGACACAAGAATACCCCGAGCATGCTACTGGAGATCAAAAGAGGACCATTAGGCGACATGCAAGTGGTTTCTTTCTGAGCAGGGAATTGTTATATAAGAGGACCCCGGACCTCAATCTCCTAAGATGTGTCAACGCCGAGGAGGCGGGAAAGATCATGCACGAAGTACACGCAGGTGTGTGCGGACCTCACATGAACGGATATGTCTTAGCGAAGAAAATCCTTCGAGCAAGTTATTACTGGATGACCATGGAAAAGGATTGCTTTAGCTTCGTTCGGAAGTGTCATCAGTGTCAGGTGCACGGTGATTTGATTCATGCACCTCCCACGGATCTGCATCCCATGTCTGCACCTTGGCCATTTGTCGCCTGGGGCATGGATGTCATTGGACCAATCGAACCAAAGGCTTCGAATGGACACAGATTCATACTGGTTGCCATCGATTACTTCACAAAATGGGTAGAGACTGTCACTCTCAAGTCGGTCACTAAAAAAGCTGTAGTGGACTTCGTACACTCAAATCTTATCTGTCCTTTCGGTATTCCTGCGACTATCATTACAGATAACGCAGCAAACTTGAACAGTCACTTGATGGGAGATGTTTGCGAGCAATTCAAAATAACACATAGGAATTCTACTCCTTATCGGCCAAAGGCCAATGGTGTTGTAGAAGTAGCGAATAAAAACATCAAGAAGATTTTGAGGAAAACCATCCAAAGTTCCCGACAGTGGCATGAGCAGTTACCATTTGCATTGTTGGGGTATCGCACTACGGTACGCACATCAGTAGGAGCGACTCCTTATCTTTTGGTTTATGGGACCGAGGCTGTAATACCGGCAGAGGTAGAAATTCCTTCGCTTCGAACCATTGTCGAAGCAGAAATCAAAGACAGCGAGTGGGTCAAGACTCGGTTAGAGCAATTGACTTTGATTGATGAAAAGCGAATGGCCGCAGTTTGTCATGGACAGTTGTACCAATGAAGAATGGCCCGTGCTTACAACAAGAAGGTCCGACCCAGGAATTTCGAAGTAGGTCAACTGGTACTGAGGCATATTCTGCCGCATCATGAGGAAGCAAAAGGGAAATTTGGTCCAAATTGGAAAGGCCCATACATCATAAGAAAGATATTGCCGAGAGGAGCATTGTATTTAGGTGATATCGAAGGAAATGACCCCGAAACAGCAGTAAATGCAGATGCAGTCAAGAGATACTACGTCTGAATTATACTCTAGTAGTCTTGACACATTTGAAATGAAGGAGGTTTTATTCCCCACTACTCCCCAAACACTACCCAATTCTCTCTACAAGCCTTTGAGCCGCTTACAAAAAAAAAAAAACATTGATTGAGGCCTGAACTACGTTTGACTTGATTCCGAAAGGATACGTAGGCAGCCTCTCCCTGAGGTTCAGTCACACCAACAATAAAATCCCACTCACCCTGAAATTGAAACTGGGACACGTCGAGCAGTTTAGAAGTTAGTATCATCTACCTCTCTTTACCAAGCACAAGCCTTCAAATCAATTACCAAAGATAGTGGGAAACCAATAAGCGTCACAAATGGAGACCGGCACACTCTGAATTGAGAGAAATAAAATGAGAGAGTCTCGTCGGTGAAAACCTTCGGGCACCGCGAGGCGACGGGAGTAGAGAGACCAAAATGAGAGAGCTTGTTTAGCAAAAACTCACAAAGAGTGCTATCAAGCGATGACAGGAAGAGAAATGAGAGAGGTCAGCCAGCGAAAACCCGCAAAGGGCGCTGTTGGCCGAAAGAGTGACTCCACCCAATGAGGTTTCGGCAAAGTTCCACCAGGTTTGGAATCACAGATCCGTTCTGGTTCAGGGAAACGCAAGCCCATGGAAATTCAGGCGTCCAGTCCAAAGAGCATGTCATGTCATTTAAAGCCAGCATTATCTTTCTCAGATAAGTCTTTCTCGTCCCGAAGGGGGCACTCCTTTTCTGAAATTCATTTTATCTTTTCTTTGTTTTTCTTCGAATCTCTTTTATGTTTAAGCCCAAGTTCTAGATGTACCGGAAAGGACAGGTGGCAGGTTTGGTTGCACGGAATTCCGTTTCATGAAGGAAAACACCTCGTTTCGTTGTTACGTTTGTCTAAGCCTGATGAATCGTGACGTTTGATGGTGTTCAAAGTAAAGAGGAAAAAGAGAAATTTCCCCCAGCAAGTCCGCCTTCGGACGAATCCCCACTGAGTCTCCCCTTGTACAATCCCCCACAGAGTCCCCCCAATATATATAAAAAAAAATCCCCGTTGGAATTTCCCCAGCACATCCCCAGCGAGTCCCTTTGTAAAAATTCCCCAACAAGCTTACCCCAACAAATCCTAGAAAGCCCGCTTCGAAACAAATCCCCAGCATGCCCCATTGTACAAAAATCCACACAAAGAATCCACTTTGTAAATATTCCCCCACAGGGCTTCCTTTTGTACAAATCCCCACAGAATACCTCCAATAAAATCCCCGTTGAGAACCTCCAAGCAAAACGGGACAAAAAAAGAGAGAAAAGAAAAAAGAGCCTTACGAGGCAAATCATCACAGAATCTGGAAATACAAGCCTGAGCAGTCTAAAGGGTTTCGACATATGAATCAAATCAATGGCGGGACTTCGCAACAGAAATGAAGACGCAACAAAGCAACCGGGAACGATCAAGGTCACCAAACCGACCGTCATTTCCGAACTAACAATTGTTCTTTATCTGAAAAGTTGAAACGGGTTTAATCCAAGACAACCATGCAAGAAGCAGGTGTCGCCCAAAGAAGAAGGTACATGGGTACAAGAAATATTTTGGCAATAAGGAATTCACTCGAAAGGTAAGTTTCCACGAAACTCCCTTTTATCTTCTACTAAAACAAGAAAATTCAAAAAAAGAGGTCAGTTGTTCTCGAATTTTGTTCCCAGCCACTCAGCATTAGGGTCTTAAACCCTAAACTGAATTTTCCCTTTCAGTCAGCATTAGGGTTTTAAACCCTAAACTGAACTTTTTCCCTTCAGCCAGCATTAGGGTTTTAAACCCTAAACTGAACTCTTTCCTTTAGTCAGCATTAGGGTTTTAAACCCTGAACTGAACTTTTTCCTTTAATCAGCCTTAGGGTTTTAAACCCTAAACTGAACTTTTTCCATTCAGCCAGCATTAGGGTTTTAAACCCTAAACTGAGCTTTTCCTTCCAGTCAGCATTAGGGTTTTAAACCCTACACTGAATTTTTCCTTTCAGTCAGCATTAGGGTTTTAAACCCTGAACTGAATTTTTTCCTTTAGTCAGCATTAGGGTTTTAAACCCTAAATTGAACTTTTTTCCATTCAGCCAGCATTACGGTTTAAAACCCTAAACTGAATTTTTCTTTTAGTCAGCATTAGGGTTTTAAACCCTCAACTGAACTTTTTCCATTCAGCCAGCATTAGGGTTTTAAACCCTAAACTGAGCTTTTCCATGCAATCAGCATTAGGGTTTTAAACCCTAAACTGAATTTTTTCTTTAGTCAGCATTAGGGTTTTAAACCCTAAACTGAACTTTTACCATTCAGCCAGCATTAGGGTTTTAAACCCTAAACTGAGCTTTTCCATGCAATCAGCATTAGGGTTTTAAACCCTAAACTGAATTTTTCCTTTAGTCAGCATTAGGGTTTTAAACCCTAAACTGAACTCTTCCTATTCAGCCAGCATTAGGGTTTTAAACCCTAAACTGAGCTTTTCCATGCAATCAGCATTAGGGTTTTAAACCCTAAACTGAATTTTTCCTTTAGTCAGCATTAAGGTTTTAAACCCTAAACTGAATCTTTCCCATGCAATCACCATTAAGGTTTTAAACCCTAAACTGAGCTTTTCCATGCAGTCAGCATTAGTGTTTTAAACCCTAAACTGAATTTTCCATCCAGCCAGCATTAGGGTTTTAAACCCTAAACTGAATTTTTCCTTTAGCCAGCATTAGGGTTTTAAACCCTAAACTGAGCTTTTTCCATGCAGTCAGCATTAGGGTTTTAAACCCTAAACTGAATTTTTCCCTTAGTCAGCATTAGGGTTTTAAACCCTAAACTGAACTTTTCCTTTTAGTCAGCATTAGGGTTTTAAACCCTAAACTGAACTTTTTCCTTCAGCCAGCATTAGGGTTTAAACCCTAAACTGAACTTTTCCTCTTAATCAGTATTAGGGTTTTAAACCCTAAACTGAACTTTCCCCCAGTTGGTCAGTATTAGAGTTTCAACTCTAAAACCGAACTTCTCCCCAGCTAGTCGGTATTAGGGCCCCAACCCTGAACTAAGCATGCATACCCTCTTTTATCAATTTTATGAACTCCCTAGCGAATAATTCACGAAATTTTCCTAGTGAAACTGGTGCAGAAAATTTCGCTCGTTTGTTTGTTTTTCTCCCGCAGGTCTAACCTCGAGCCACACGGATCGAAATGACCCACGAGATGAGTCTCATCTCAGAATCAAATAAGAAAAAGACAAAAAAAGAAGATGTCCCGAGATATCGGAGTAAATGGAAGGCAGATTGACTCCAACATTCGATTAAGGTCCAGAACTCTGCCAGTCACGTCTCACTGAGTATCCCAGAGGTTAAAAAAGCACCTACAACTCCCAAGCATCAAGATTCGGATCGAAGTCTCCAAGCAAAATCAGCTAAGACCCATGATCAAGTCGCAAAAGAATCATAGATAGGGATCTTGTAACTAGCAGTTGACATGCATATAAATACTTAGTTCAGTTTCAGTTTTTCTTTGGTTGTAATAAGGCGGTTAGTAAAGCAGGTGACAACAGCAGCAGCAGTAATGGCAAGCATTGCAATCCCATGGTAGTCCCAGCTACCGAAGCTTCCCGAACTACATTGACCTGATTCCTGTTTAGCCTAGGATATGTAGGAAATCTTTGAAACAAAGATTCGGTCAAAACTTTCAAATAAAACATGCTTCACACGGAGTAGTCCATAGGCAAAAATCGCTTATATCCGCTCACTTTATCTTTGCACGAAAACCCTTCGTGTTTCCGAACAAAGAGGGGCAGCTGTGAGCACGTGATTTTTGTCATACGCGACAATCGCTCCAAAAAGAAATGAAAAATATTAACAAATGGTCCTGCTGTACAATTTTCGGATTTTTACGTGGCATTTTGTTAATTATTTATGATTTTTGTCCATTTTTATTTTTTATTAAAACAAAATACAAAAAAATGTATGTGTCATGCGTAGTTGGAACCGTAATCTGGTTATTAAAAAGAAAAATCATAAATAGGCATCTTTGTCCTTGATTTTTATTTGATTTTACCTGCTTTAAATATTTTAATATATGTGTTCAAATAATTGTATTAAGTGTTTATT
Organism: Nicotiana tabacum; assembly: GCF_000715075.1. Classification (NCBI taxonomy): domain Eukaryota; kingdom Viridiplantae; phylum Streptophyta; class Magnoliopsida; order Solanales; family Solanaceae; genus Nicotiana; species Nicotiana tabacum. Next base: position 57,001,010 of record NC_134085.1, read on the forward strand.
TAATTTTAATTTGATTTACTCAGATTTTGTTTTAAAATAAATAAATAAAAAATAATAAAAGAGAGTGCAAAATTGGGTTGAAGATCAGTTGGGCTTATTTTCATTTTAAATTCGAGGCCCATAACTCAAACCCAAAACCCCTGTGTAACCCGGTCCAGACCAGCCCACTTCAAAAAACGTCCAAACGACGCCATTTTAATCCAGTCTGATCTGGGCCATTGATCTCAGATTGATCAACGGCCAAGATCACTTCCCCATAACCCACTGATGAACCCGACCCATTTCACCCGGACCGACCCAACCCCCTTTAGTCTAAAACGACACCGTTCCCCTTTAACTGAAGGATCCTGGCCTTCCATCTCGCCTCATCCAACGGTTGAAATCAATCCACCTATTCCATATATAACCTTCCTACCATACCCTACCCCCCTATCCGAGACCCCGGCCTTCGTCCTCATCCCCTTCCCCTCCAAACCCTAGCCGCCCTTGTATTCTTCACCATGAAAGCCGGCGGCATGAACGCCGGTGACCTCCACCTTAACACCGTAGAACCCCCTCACAACCCTGAACATGGATCTGTTAACCACCTAGCTCGAATCCCTTCCCACCTTCTCGAATCTTCATTTGAAGATTCGAGTCGGAACCTGACTTACACCGTTTGACCTCAGTTTCACACCAGACACTCCCCAGACCCCCCTCGTGACCAAACCATGATTGGTTTGGTCCGAATCTGACCAGGGAAGCATGAATCCCAGATCTGATTTTTGGAACCTTAGGGTTCCTCGTCACTGGTCCGTATCCGTTCGAGCCAAGGTATTTAGGGTCTAATGGATTTTAGTCGACAATTAAAGTCCTTTCAACCCCAAGAAGGGCCTGTTCGAATCCAAGTCAAGACTTTTGATTTTTCGGGATTTATGGTGAGTTTTTGTTTTCCTCTTTCCTTTATTTTTAGTCCATGTGTTGATTAAAGGTCTGTTCATTTTTTGTTTAATTTGTGTCCCTGAATTTTATCAACTGTGTCTTGTCCACTTTGCCTGAACCTACGTGTTTGATTAAGTCCCTCTTTTATTCACTGATAATGTGTATGTGTAAGCTGTACAATCAAATGAATTTGAATTGGTTCGTTCAATTAGTTCCCAGGGCCATTCTGTATTAACATTGCAATCTGAACCCCTTGTGTGATACTGTTGAATGTCTGATTTTGGCTACGATTGTACATGTTATGATTAATATAGTCTAGTCGACATGTGTCGTCAATTAGTTTTAACTGTCTGAACAATAACAAATTGACCTGCTGCTGTTAAGCATTGCCTGAATCTAATTAGGAACTAAGTCTAGTTACTTATAGTTATTAATTGGATTTCAGAAATCTAAGGTGTGGTCTGTAATTGCAAACTGAATTGATGGCATGTGCACTTGTGCACCACATGTGCATAAAGGCCCCCTTTCTGAATTAAAATAGTTTGACAGCATATGCTGTCAAACCACATTCTGCTGCCCATACTCTACTTTAGTTTCAGAAATAATAAACATTACTCAAGAGTAAGACTGCAAGGGAATATGATGGGGGAGGTTTATACTTAATTAGCTAAGTGGAAACTGAAAAGGGGCAGCACATGGGAAGGTGTTCTGATGATCTAAACAGGCTGTTAAAGGTTTGATTTTAGGCTTATAAAAGGAGGACTTCCATCAGTTTAAAAAGAGGAAGAAAGAAGAGGAGAAGGATATCTGGGAAGAGAGAGAGCAAAAATACATACATATACACACATAGACATAGAGACACACATATATTAACACACACAGACAGAAATAGATAGAGAGAGGCATAACACAGAAAAGAGGGACTGCATCTTCATCTTTGTCTTGATTCTCACTGGTCTGGATTTCCTTGTTCCATATTGATTTCTTCTGAGTCCTGTTTGAGATTACTAGTTGTGTGTAGCATCAGTTCATTTCTGGATCTATTCTGCCCAAATTCTGATTCACTCTGCTGGGAATTTGCTACATTCTGCCATTTTTCATTGGTTCTAAACTGCACCTTGCACTGGGAATTTGTCCTGCTGTTTGTTCATCTGTTACTGCTGTTTCGCTTGCACTGTTGCTCAACTGACTCTCTTGCTTTCTTCATTGTAAGCATCTCCTCAGGTACACACTTCGAATCTGTCTGATGTAACTGATGTCGCAATGAAAGTTGGATCGAAAGATCCGAAGAATTTTTAATCATCTGTTGCCTTACTTATAGCTTTGCGAATATTGTTAAAGATGTATAAATCCTTTAACTTGTAGCCTGAGAGAGAATACATTAGTAAGCTTGTACTTAATTAATGTTTGTGTTGATTTGAAACTGTGGTGTTTGATTCGTTTAGTAGCATACAGGATGTAAATGTAACACATGAAATGTGAAACTATTTAGTGCGATTGCTAAAGTTAAATTCACTCTTTCAGCATGTTTTGAATAAGTAGGGGCAAATGGCTATTAAACCTAGCCAAGTATAATACAGTTTTTGAATCGTCCAGTTTTCGATTTCTTTAGGCAGTTTATAGGATTAGTTTTGAATATCATCGGTAGTATTCTTTAATAAGGAATTCTATTAACCCTGTTTAAGCAAGTTAATCTAAATTCGACCTAAAGATGTTTGTTCGGATTAAGTGTTGTATTTCGTTAGAATAAATGGATTTTTTTTGTCAAATTAAAGCATTTTTTCATTGAAGTATAATGTTTTTCTCAACTTTGTAAATAATTAACCATAAGAATCCGGATTAGGCCAAAGCATATAATTAAATTAGCATGTACCTTTCTCTTCTAGTTTTAGAGACAAAAGCATTAGAAATGTAGCCACTTTAGGATATCTTTTCTAAAAAATAGAGACGAGCCTCGCCAAATAAAACGCGAAATTGCGGGGCCCTCAATAAATAACCATAATAAATATTTTAGAATTCGGGATAGGCCGTTTAGTGAATTTCATGGCCTTATACAAAAATAATAACGTGCTAGACTCTTTAGGCGCGGTTTAATAATTTGACCTTCTTAAACACGGGTGCACATTGATGTGACCAAAATCCGAATCTCAACAGAGTCAAAATCTGTCGACGACCACGGGTGCATTGATTGTAACGTGGTTCGAGATGCATATTCACGATGTTGCAATTCTATAAAAATAAATGATAATAATAAAAGCGGTTTAAACTTAATAAAAGCACGTAAGTCATAACATTTATTTAAATCAGATATTTAGCCATTATAACAATTTAAGCGACCGTGCTAGAACCACGGGATTCGAGGGTGCCTAACACCTTCCCTCGGGTCAACAGAATTCCTTACTTAGAATTTCTGGTTCGCAGACTTCATTTGGAAAAGTCGAAAATTTCCTCGATTTGGGATTCAAGATAAACCGGTGACTTGGGACACCAAAAGCCAAACCTTTCCCAAGTGGCGACTCTAAATAAATAATCCCATTTCGAATATTGTCACTTAAATTGGAAAAACTCCCTCACGCATTTAACCCATCGGGGCGGGCGCGCAGAAAAGGAGGTGTGACAATTGTAAAATAAACAAACAAATATTCCGGAGATGGGTTGTTTATGCATTCACGACCTAAAACTAACCTTGTCGTGATGGTGCCTAATGTGGTACTAGGCAAGCCGACACACAACCGAAACCAATCAATAAACCTGCATAAGGAGTTTAAATCAAAATACAATGCGGAAAGAAAGCCTGACATCAGGGTGTCACTAGTCATGAGCATCTACTACAACCGTTTGATAACATCAAGACTAACATAGCCTGAAAATAATTGAATACAACTAAGGGAGGATAAGGAGGGAGAAAAGTAGGGCTGCGATCACCAGGCAACTACTTTACTAACTCCGATGGACCTGCCACTGAGTAATCAACCGCTATCAGGTTCAAAAATACCTGGATCTGCACACAAGGTGCATGGAGTAATATGAGTACGCCAACTTAGTAAGTAATAAAAGTAAATATAGACTGAGCAGTAGTGACGAGCAATAAAACATATACAGTTCATATCATGAAATCTCGATAAAATACAGCGGGCTTTTAAAATCAGGGTTTTGAGTCAACTCAGCTCATTTAAATCTAGTTTCAGTAAAGCCATTTAAAACATGTTTCAACAGTTTTCAGCGAAGTGATGAAATAGTGAGTAAAAATGATGAAAACATAAATAGCCCCTCAGGATAAACTCACTCGTATACCGCCCCTCGGCAACATAAATCAAGAATAGCCCCTCGGTGAACATCACTCGTGAACAGCCCATCCAACAAACATGAATCATAAATAGCCCATCGCGTAAACCTCCCAGTCCCTCATATACAGCCCCTCGGGAATTACCTCACAATCACTCGTAAACTGCCCATCGGGCATAATATGAATCAAGAATAGCCACTCGGGCAAAACATCATATCACTCACTCAAGGTACCCGCGCTCATTGGAGGTGTACAGACTCCGGAGGGGCTCCTATATCCCAAGTGCTATAACAAGCCACCTCGTGGCATAAATCAATCGGGCCCTCAACCTCATAATAAGCCACCTCGTGGCATAAATCAACTAGGCCCGCGGCCTCACAAAAATCATGAATCAATAACAACATGCTACGACGTGCAGCCCGATCCCATAATATCCTCACAACAAAGGACTTCAGCCTCACTCAGTCAGAAACCTCTCAAGCCACTCGGGCTATCAGTAAAACAAGGTGCTCAGCCCAAAATAATATACATCAAAACGGAGTAATAAAGACTGAGTAATGAAATAAGTAAACATAGCATGACTGAGTAGAGATGTTAAATCAAAAGCAGTGAGAGAATAATAAGAAAAATCCCCTAAGGGTCCAAATAGATCTGGCACAAGGCACAAATATGGCATTCAGCCCAATTATAGGAAATTTTTTCTAAAACACATAAGTACATATAATTTAAGTCAAATACGCAACTTTATAATTGCTACGGGAAGGACCACATCACAATCCCCAACGGTGCACGCCCACACACCCATCACCTAGCATGTGCATCACCTCAAAATAGTAAAGCAATGTGAAATCCGGGGTTTTATACCCTCAGGACTAGATTTACAATCATTACTTACCTCAAACAAGCCAATTCAAATACCAAGCAAGCCAAGCGATGTTCCAAAAATGCCATCTCACGCATTCCGACCTCCAAACGGCTCGAAACTAACCAAAAACAACTCAAATACATCAAACAATGCTAAAGCAACCAATCCCAATTTAAAAAGGTCGAATCTTTAATCGAAAGCCCAAAATCGGCCTAAAAGCCCAACCTGAGCCCACATCTCGGAACCCGACAAAACTCACAAAATCCGACAAGCCATTAAATTATGAGTCCAACCATACTAGTTTCCTCCAATTCCGACTCCGAATCAATGTTCAAAACTTAAAAATTTTACTTAATGAAACTTTAGGTAAAAATCCCCAAATTTCACTTTGAAATCATCAATAAAATGCCAAAACGAAGATGGATTCATGAAATATAACCAAAACCGAGTAGAGAACACTTACCCCAATACATATGGTGAAAATCACCTCCAAAATCACCCAAATCCGAGCTCCCCAACTCAAAATATGACCAAATAAACAAACCCTTATTTTATATATATTTTTGTCAGATATTCTGCCTCGATTCTCATGCCAAATGATCCCTAAATTCTCTTTGGATGCCTAGATTCCTTGTAAAATTTTAGTCAAGTTAGTCTCTTGAATCACTCCATTTGACCTTATATTGAAGGAGATATATTGGTTTCAATATTTGAAAATAGTGCAAATTTTTAAATACAAATTCAGTGGCAATTTCGTAATTAATTCAAAAAATTTGGCAACCCAATTCTTAGTAAAATTACCATAAAATCCTCATATGATGTCCAAATTCAATGATTCATTTTTCTATGGCTCCGTAATTACGATACAGATCTAATGCTTCAATAAGAACAGAAATCGGAGCTCATTTTCTTAATGTAATACCATTCATGCTTGAAAAAATGACGCCGAAACATAAAAAACGAGCGCAACACAACCCAAACCTATATGAAACTCACCTGATCCCCTCGGGACCCTGTTCGAACATACCAACAAGTCTCATATCATAACACGGTCCTACAATCAGAACGCGCTTCTAAGTCCAAAATCACCCAACGAAGCTAACAGAACCATCGAAAATCCAATCCGAGGTCAAATTCTTAAAAGTCTAAACTTGGTCAAACCTTTCAAATTTAAAGCTTCTAGCTGAGAATCAATCTTCCAAATCAATTCTGAATAACCTGAAAACCAAAACCGACGATTCACAACACAAATTAATCCTAAAATGACATGAAATGAAAATGTGACAATTTTTATGATTTTTCTATGATTTTAAAATATTAAACATGCATGAAAATGCAACTAAATGCATACAATCAATTTTGAAAGAAAATCCTAAAATTCTATAAATTCAAAAACAAATAGGAAAAAACTATTTTTTGTGGATTTTGTAGGAATGTTTTCTGTAGGGCAAAAATTAGGTGTTCACAGTTGCCCCTCTTTGCTCGAGAACATGAAGAGTTTTCAGGCAAAGATAAAGTGAGAAATTATGAGAAATTTTTCCTGCTTGACACTCCATAGGAAGCATTTTGAAAAAGTTTGACCGAACCTTGCTTCGGAGGTTGCCTACATATCCTTGGCTATAAAGGAATCAGGTCAGTGTTGTTCTGGAAGTTTTGGTAGCTGGGTCTACCGAATAGCTATGATTTCACTACTATTGCTGTTGTTACTAATTGATGAGCTCCTTATTACACCAAAATCAAAATGAAAAGACTAACTAAACCTATCAGCTACGAGTTACAAGATTCCTATCTATGAGTCTTCTGGAGCTTGATCTTGAGTCTTGGCTGGTTCTTCATAAAGACTCTGATCTGAATCTTGATGCTTGTTAGCTACAAGTGCTGGTTCATTCTTCTTCAGCTTTTCTGGTCAAGGCGGGATATGCAAATCTTGTGACTTCAATCATGTCTCGAGCAATCCACTTCTTTTCTCAGCTTCTGCACTTTGAGTTCACTTCTTTTTCTTTTATTTTGGATTGAGACTTCTTTTTTTGGTTGTCTCGAACCCTGTGTCTCGAGGTATAACCTGCTCAGACACCAAAACAAATAAATGAACGAATTTTTTCTGCCCCAATTTTCACCAGGAAAATTTCGTGAGTTATTTGTAACCAAAACTCAATACTACTTCATTATTGAAAGCAATAAAATAAGGACTGTGTTTCCTTAGAAAAAAGAGATTATGGAGTGGGGACCCTATATCTAAAATGAAATCAACTAGGGGACCCTAGGTTGGAAAAATCACCAGGTTATGTTGGTATCAACTAGGGAATGAGACTCTATGTTGGAAAATCATCGGGTTATGCCGGCATCAACTAGGGAGTGAAATCCTATGTTGGAAAAGTCATCGGGTTATGGTGGCATCAACTATGGGGTGGGACCCTATGTTGGAAAAGTCATCGGGTTATGCTGGCATCAATTAGGGAGTGGGACCTTATAATGGAAAAGTTATCGGGTTATGCCAACATAAACTAGGAAGTGGGACCCTATGTTGGCATCAAGTTATGTTGGCATCAACTAGGGAGTGGAGACCCTATGTTGGCATCAACTAGGGAGTGGTGACCCTATGTTAGCATCAGATTATGCTGACATCAACTAGGGAGTGGGACCCTATGTTGGAAAAGTCATCGGGTTATGCTGGCATCAACCAGGGAGTGAAGAACCTATGTTGGAAAAGTCACCGGGTTATGCCGATATCAACTAGGGAGTGGGACCCTATGTTGGAAAAGTCATCGGGTTATGCCAGCATCAACTAGAGAGTGGAACCCTATGTTGGAAAATCATCAGGTTATGTTGGCATCAACTTGGGAGTGGGACCCTATGTTGGAAAAGTCATCGGGTTATGCTGGCATCAACTAGGGAGTGAGACCCTATGTTGGAAAAGTCATCGGGTTATACCGGCATCAACTAGGGAGTGGGACCCTATGTTGGAAAAGTCATCGGGTTATGCCGGTATCAACTAGGGAATGGGACCCTATGTTGGAAAAGCCATCGGGTTATGGCAACATCAACTAAGAAGTGAGACTCTATGTTGGAAACGTCATTGGGTTATGCCGGCATCAACTAGGGAGTGGGACCTATGTTGGAAAAGTCATCGGGTTATGCCGGCATCAACTAGGGAGTGGAATCGTATGTTGGAAAAGACGCAGCTAGGGATTGGAGACCTATACTACCATGATTTTGGTTTTTTCTTCTTTTCTTTATTTTCATTTTTTTTATTTAAGAGAATAAGTAAATGCGGGAAAGAACTTTGGAGGAGACTTCCCTTTTTGGGTTGTTGCAAATCTGTTTCTAGCCCTTACGCAGTTTCTTTTTGGTCGCATCTCCTTCTTGCAAGGTTGCTTTTGGATTGCACATGTTTCTTTCTTTTTTTCAAACAAATATCAATTTGTCAGTTTGAAACGGTTCTTGGTTTTGTGGCCTTGATTATTTCTATCACTTGTTCTCGGCCCTTTCAACTGCAACTAGTTTCTTCTTGAATACTAATTGCATTTCTGTCCCTAGAGAAACTCTGGCTTTTCCAGACTTTGCCATGATGATTGGTCGGTAGTACTCACCCTTTTCGACTTTATTTTTGCATCTGTAGGCCTTTCCCTTCAGCCTTGTTGTTTTTCTTCTTCTTCTTTTTTTCTTTTTTCTTTTTAAAACTTCGGAGCATTGGGGAACTTTTGGCTCCTCAAACTTCACTGCAATGTCTAGTCGCGTGGGACTTAGCCTTTTCCAACTTTGTTTCGCCTTCATAGGCCTTTCATTTCTGGCTTCTTTCTTCTAGTTTTACTTTCAGAGCATTTTGGGGTACCTTTTCTTTTCAAACCTTTGCCGAGACGGTTAGCCACATGGGACTCAACCGTTTCAACTTTATTTGCCTTTACAGGGCTCGTATCAAAGGAGAGCCCTATAAATCAGTCTTACCATCCTTTCTTTGTCTTAGTTTCGGAACAGAGTTAGACCGAAAGGGATTCAAAGAAAAACAAACAATGGAGAGGATAATGAAATTAAACAAAAGGTATCCCTTTCAGGGAAAGGACAGAAGGACTTATATGGAGTATATGCAGACTTAAATTAACGTGACATGCCTTTTGGAAAGGACACCTGATCCGTGTAAACCATCCAACTCTCAAAAATTCATCATAACTTTTGCCTTAAAATCGAGAAACCTTGCCAGGACACTGTCGAAGTCGATGGCTGTGAGGATCTTCTTTTCAATCAAGGGCACCCTTTGCGGGTTTTCACTAGCTGACCACTCTCATTTCTCTTCTCACCATCACCTTGTAGTGCTCTTTGGGAGTTTTCACTAACAAGACTCCCTCATTTTAGTTTCTCTACTTACCATCGTCTTCCAGTGGTCATGAGGGGTTTCACGCATAAGACTCTCTCATTTTATTTCTCTCATTTTGATTGTATCAAATCCAAGCGATTGCATCCTCCAATTCTTTAAACATTCTTGCTGATTGATCGGAAGGACTTGAAAAAGAATTTGGACTGAATTACAATTTTGGAACCCTTCAGGCGAAACCATCGCCGAACCATTATAACATCTACCCCAGTTTCACTTTTAGGGGAATTTGGATTTTTATTTTGGTGTGACTGAACCCCAGAGAGAGGCTGCCTACGTATCCTTTCGGAATCAAGTCGAACATTATTCAGGGAACTTTGATTTTGATTTTTTTTTCTTGTTCTTTTTTCTTTCCTTTTTCCTATCTTTTTTTTTTCATTTTTCATTTCATTTTCTTTGTCTTTTCTTCCTTTTTTGTATTTTTATTTTTCCTCTCTTTTCATTTTTTTTATTTTTCCTTCATCATTTTTTCAATAATAACTTTCAGGTTCCAAAGAGGGTAATCAAAGAATGGGAGCCGACTCAAAGGTTTTGCAAAAGATTAAATATTTGGATACTGAGAAAGAAAGCCTTCTTCATCCCAATTGGAGAACATTTATGCTATATAGAGAATCTAGCATAGTACCTTTTGACTGCGTTTGTATTGACAGTTGCTTCAGGGATATTTCCTTCGATGTCTCCCAAGTACAACACACTCTTTTAGCAGCACTCTTGTTGCAATATATGGACCTTTCCAATCTGGAACCAATTTTCCTTCAACTGTTCCAACTATTTGTTTTATTTCCTTAAACTTATCTTCATTGCAATCTAATTCTTGATTCATTATTTCCAAGTTTGATAGCGTTTTAGGATCTGGGCATGAAGTCCGCAAGCATGCCATGTTATTGAAATCTACATTTAACATAACTGAAAGAGAATAAGAAAAGTGACAAGATTAAGAAAATAGACATTCCTGGTCATTTGAAATTTTTTTATATTTTATTTTTGAATTTTAAAGATAGAAGGGTTTACACAGGAAAATAATAATATAAAGTAAAACATCCGGATCACACCCTGAGATAATCCATATGCAGAAAGGATAGCAAGACTGACTACCGAAACTCCCGTCTGATAAGGAACTTTCAAGCTTGGCGATCATTTTTGACTTTTCTTTTATCTCGGCAATGGCTGCAATGGCCTTCAATGCCGGATCAAATTCCTCATTGTAAGCAGGCAACGGATTGTTCATCACATCAGGAGCCTCTTCGTCCTGAAGAACGATTCTTTCAACTTCAATCAAATCTTCAACTACCCTTTTGACGGTCCAGCAGTTCTCTGTATTGTGTCTCACTGCTCCAGAGTGGTATTCACATCTAGCGTCAGCTCGATGCGAGGGGTACTTGGGTTTTGGCCGGTTTGGGGCTACTGGCTGCAGCAGACCTTGCCTGACTAGCTTTTGGAATAAGCCCGAGTATGTTTCACCAATAAGGGTGAACTGATTCCTTTTGAAAGGATCTCTTGGGCGAGGATTATACTGGGAAACATTTGATTTGGGATTATATGGAGCTTGGTAAGGATGGGCATTTCTGGGAGGTGGAGCTCAATTTTGTGTATAATGTTGTGGCAGCGTGCAAGGTTGCGCGTTCATCGCCGCATATCAACAAAACCAACCACCTGAAGAGAACATGGCTAATTTGCTCACACCGCAACCTTGTTAGTTTTGAGACATTTAACATATAGGAAATCGCATGTTGGGATGCAATGCACCTAATAGTTAAACGCTTCTACCATGTGTTTGAACGGTTGCATGTTTCATCTCGACCTTAACTAACTCTTTCAGTATGTACCTCTTTTCGATATATTCTTAAAGAGAAACCTCTCTTTAATCACTCTTGATATTTTTTTCATTTCGTTTCTGTTGCTCTTTTATTTTTTGGCACTGTATTTTCTTTTTTTGTTTTTGTCACTCTTTTATTTTTTGTCACTCTTTTTTTTTCTTCTTTTTTCACTCTTTTTATTTCACTCAATTATTCTTTCTCTTTTTTTTAGTTTATTTTTCACTCAATTAATTTTATGGCTATGATCGAATCCGATGGGGATTCCCATTGTATTATGACACCGCATGAATTAGATCTTGCGTAGTTTGGGAAGATTAGGAATGGAGTAAATAAACTAACTCTTTTTTCTATTTTTTTTTAGTTTTTTTTATAACACTCAGACCATGAAAGCGTTTAGAATAAGAAGATATCTTTTTCCCTCGAAAGAAGGCTTTTAAAGAAGAAAGAAAATATTTTTGGATTTTTGGTATTGATATTTTTTTGAAAGAAAGACTTCTAAAGATGAAAGAAACTATATTTTTTGGATATTTTTTTTTTTTTTGAATTTTTGGGAAAAGGACTTCTAAAAAGGTAGAAAATATTTTTTTTTGGATTTTGATTGTTGCCTCTTAATTTTTGAAAGAGGGACTTTAAACAAAATATTTCGAATTTTTGAATTTTTTTTTATTTGCAAAAGTACTTCTAAAGAAAAGAGAAAATATTTTTGGACTTTAAATTTTCAATTTTTTATGAAATTTACGAAAAAAGACATCTTAAAAAAATAATTTTGGATTTTTTTCTGATTTTTTTTTGAATTTTTCGGAAAACTACTTCAAAATGAAAGAAACCCGTATTTTAGATTTTGATTTTTTATTGATTTTTCTTTTTATTTCTTTTTTCCTTATGAAAAATTTCATAAAGAAGGAAAGTATTTTTTTAGTTTAAAAAAACATCTTCTTTTTTTGAATTTTCTAAGAAAGGATTTCTAAAGAAGGAACTAAAGGAAAATATTTTTGGATTTTTGAAAATTGGGGTCGGAACCGATGAGGTTTGCCTACGTATCTCACATCTGGTGAGAATCAAACCCGTGTAGTTCGGTCAGTTTTGACGGAACAAGGGTAACACGACAATTGAAAATTTTGGCTCAATTATGAATGACCTTTTCTTTTTCTTTTTTTTTTTAGAATTTTGGCAGAGTTTCAGTATTTTTTTTTTCAAATACTTGGGGTTTTCAGAACCTGGTGAATTTTCTCTTTCCTAGCTCACTATGGTTTTCTTTTCCATTTTTTTTTGATTTTCTTTCCCTATTCTAGAAGCCGGTCAACATGAAAGCCGAAACAAACAGATGTGCGAGTAGCACGTAAGATGCATCAGGATGGTCTTTTAATGTGGGTACACCTGTCCTAGACGGACCCAACCTCTGTGTTGAGTCCCCAAAGTCAAATGCACGTGATGCAAACAAGCATTCCTACTTGAGATCCGGCATGAGGATATGTTATTTTAGATTTAAAAACCTGGGTGTATTGTTCTAGACCTAGCTTACCCGAGCAGACAACTTGAGCCGTAGGGGGGAAAGAGCGTAATGGAAATACAGAAGCTTCACCGGCTTTGCAACTTGTCCGAACCTCGTTCTAAAATTGGGATATGACTCTAACAGAAAAGAAGCCACGTGAAGTGCACGCTTCCCATAAGATTTAGAAGACTCAGAGAGAAGAGGGTTTCATAACAGTTTTTATATATAGTTCAAGAAATATCAAAGCGGTAAAAAGCGGTATTTAGCACATTAGGTTCAAACATGTAAAAATCAGATAATAAATAAAAGCCAACTATAACATTTGATTTGGGATTATATAGAGCTTGGTAAGGATGGGCATTTCTGGGAGGTGGAGCTCGATTTTGTGTATAATGTTGTGGCAGCGTGCAAGGTTGCGCGTTCATCGCCGCATATCAACAAAACCAACCACCTGAAGAGAACATGGCTAATTTGCTCACACCACAACCTTGTTAGTTTTGAGACATTTAACATATAGGAAATCGCATGTTGGGATGCAATGCACCTAACAGTTAAACGCTTCTACCATGTGTTTGAACGGTTGCATGTTTCATCTCGACCTTAACTAACTCTTTCAGTATGTACCTCTTTTCGATATATTCTTAAAGAGAAACCTCTCTTTAATCACTCTTGATATTTTTTTCATTTCGTTTCTGTTGCTCTTTTATTTTTTGGCACTGTATTTTCTTTTTTTGTTTTTGTCACTCTTTTATTTTTTGTCACTCTTTTTTTTTCTTCTTTTTTCACTCTTTTTATTTCACTCAATTATTCTTTCTCTTTTTTTTAGTTTATTTTTCACTCAATTAATTTTATGGCTATGATCGAATCCGATGGGGATTCCCATTGTATTATGACACCGCATGAATCAGATCTTGCGTAGTTTGGGAAGATTAGGAATGGAGTAAATAAACTAACTCTTTTTTTCTATTTTTTTTTAGTTTTTTTTTTATAACACTCAGACCATGAAAGCGTTTAGAATAAGAAGATATCTTTTTCCCTCGAAAGAAGGCTTTTAAAGAAGAAAGAAAATATTTTTGGATTTTTGGTATTGATATTTTTTTGAAAGAAAGACTTCTAAAGATGAAAGAAACTATATTTTTTGGATTTTTTTTTGTTTTTGAATTTTTGGGAAAAGGACTTCTAAAAAGGTAGAAAATATTTTTTTTTTGATTTTGATTGTTGCCTCTTAATTTTTGAAAGAGGGACTTTAAACAAAATATTTCGGATTTTTGAATTTTTTTTTATTTGCAAAAGTACTTCTAAAGAAAAGAGAAAATATTTTTGGACTTTAAATTTTCAATTTTTTATGAAATTTACGAAAAAAGACATCTTAAAAAAATAATTTTGGATTTTTTTCTGATTTTTTTTTTGAATTTTTCGGAAAACTACTTCAAAATGAAAGAAACCCGTATTTTAGATTTTGATTTTTTATTGATTTTTCTTTTTATTTCTTTTTTCCTTATGAAAAATTTCATAAAGAAGGAAAGTATTTTTTTAGTTTAAAAAAACATCTTCTTTTTTTGAATTTTCTAAGAAAGGATTTCTAAAGAAGGAACTAAAGGAAAATATTTTTGGATTTTTGAAAATTGGGGTCGGAACCGATGAGGTTTGCCTACGTATCTCACATCTGGTGAGAATCAAACCCGTGTAGTTCGGTCAGTTTTGACGGAACAAGGGTAACACGACAATTGAAAATTTCGGCTCAATTATGAATGACCTTTTCTTTTTCTTTTTTTTTTTTAGAATTTTGGCAGAGTTTCAGTATTTTATTTTTCAAATACTTGGGGTTTTCAGAACCTGGTGAATTTTCTCTTTTCTAGCTCACTATGGTTTTCTTTTCCATTTTTTTTTTTTTTTGATTTTCTTTCCCTATTCTAGAAGCCGGTCAACATGAAAGCCGAAACAAATAGATGTGCGAGTAGCACGTAAGATGCATCAGGATGGTCTTTTAATGTGGGTACACCTGTCCTAGACGGACCCAACCTCTGTGTTGAGTCCCCAAAGTCAAATGCACGTGATGCAAACAAGCATTCCTACTTGGGATCCGGCATGAGGATATGTTATTCTAGATTTAAAAACCTGGGTGTATTGTTCTAGACCTAGCTTACCCGAGCAGACAACTTGAGCCGTAGGGGGGAAAGAGCGTAATGGAAATACAGAAGCTTCACCGGCTTTGCAACTTGTCCGAACCTCGTTCTAAAATTGGGATATGACTCTAACAGAAAAGAAGCCACGTGAAGTGCACGCTTCCCATAAGATTTAGAAGACTCAGAGAGAAGAGGGTTTCATAACAGTTTTTATATATAGTTCAAGAAATATCAAAGCGGTAAAAAGCGGTATTTAGCACATTAGGTTCAAACATGTAAAAATCAGATAATAAATAAAAGCCAACTATAAAAGTTATTCTAAGCTCGAATTTTGAACCCTGAACCAGAAGTTCTAGGTTCTTGTCCCCAGCAGAGTCGCCAGAGCTGTCACACCTCCTTTTTCTCGAGGGACATATGGGATAGGGAGTTTTTACAATTAAAATGACATATTTCGAAATGGGATTATTTATTTATTCATGTAATGACCCGGCCGGTAGTTTTAAGAATTTACGCCCCGATCCCCTATTATATGCATTTCCCGTGTTTGTTTCTGCTATGGTGAGTTGACGGGAGGATTTATTTGGAGTTTCGAAGAGTTTTGGGACACTTAGGCCCTAAATGAGAGTTTAAGTTTTAGAATTCTGACTGTAGTCGGAGCAGTGAGAAGACGACCTTGGGATGGAATTCCATTGGTTCCGTTAGCTCTGTTGGGTGATTTCGGGCTTAGGAGCGTGTTCGGATTGAGTTTTGGAAGTCCGTACCTTATTTAGGCTTGAAAGGCCTAAAGTTGAATTTTTAGAGTTTTCGGTTCGATAGTGAGATTTTGATCTAGGGGTCGGAATGGAATTCTGAGAGTTAGAGTAGCTACATATTGTTGAATGTGACGTGTGTGCAAAATTTTAGGTCATTCAGACGAGGTTTGATAGACTTTTTTATCGAAAACGGAATTTGAAAGTTTTGGGAATCCTTAGGCTTGGATTGGAGAGCGATTTATGGTTTTAGCGTTAATTGATATGTTTCGAGGATTGGAATAAGTTCATATGATATTTTAGGATTGGTTGGCAGGTTTGGTTGAGGTCCTGGGGGCCTCGGGTGACTTTCGGGTGCTTGATGGAAGTTGAATTGGACTTAGGAGAATTCTAAAGTTGGACGAACCTGTCATAACTGCACCTGCGTGTGAAGGACGGCAGGTGCGGCGCCGCAGAAGTGGCTAGGTGACCGCAGAAGCGGAATTTGGCCCAGGCTCCAGAAGCCGCAGGTGCGATAAGTAAAATGAACCTACGAGACCGCAGGTGTGGTAGGGGTGTCGCAGGTGCGGTAATTGCTGTTTAATGAAAAGTTGCAGGTGCGACTTGGTCTTCACAGAAGCGGGACCACAGGTGCGGTCCCAGAGCCGCAGATGTATTTCACTGGTAAGAAAAGGGGCAGAAACGAGGGTTTAGTCTCAAAACCTTAGAAATTGATTTGGGAGCTTGGGATTGGCGATTTTGGGAGAGATTATCACTAGGGTGTTTTGGGTAAGTAATTCTTACTCGGTTTTGATTAATTTTCACGAATCTATGCTTAAATTCATCATTTGAATTCATATTTGGGGTGAAAACTTGGAGAAAAATTGGAAAAGTTCTTAGGCCTGATTTTGGAGTTTTGATCAAGATTTTGATGTCGGATTGGAGTAATTTCTGTATATATGAACTCGTGAGAGTGTGAGGATTCTGAATTTGTAAATTCTACCCGATTTCGAAACGTGGGCCCAGGGGGCTTTTTCTGCGATTTTCCTAATTTCACATATTAGCTTCGAATTAATTAGTTGAATTAGTTACTTGAAGTTATATTTACATTATGCTATTACTTTGAATAGATTTGGGACATTTGGAGTCGGATACTTGTGGCAAGAACGTGGTATTGAGTTGATTGGGCTGGTTCGAGGTAAGTGGTTGCCTAACCTTGTGTGGGGGAACTCCCCTTATGATTTGGTATTGTTGATATATGAAATGCCTTGTACGTGAGGTGACGAGTGCGTACAAGTGCTAATTGTTGAAAATCCTGTTTTTATTAAGTAACTATAACTGTGTTTTCTTCCATGTTTATACTACTTGCAATTTAAGCCTACTATTAACTTAGGGAAGCATGTCTAATTGACTTAATTGCTTTACTTGCTCAACTGCTTTATTTGAATTCAGTGCAGCATGCTAGGTTAGAAATACCTGTTTTGCCTTGGCATGAAATTTGAATTGAATTGAGTATTCTTCGTGTTGCTGGTGTGTGTTTACTTTGGGACTACGGGACGGTATCCTGGGAGATCCCCCCTGCATGTTTACTTTGGGACTACGGATTGTATTCTGGTAGATCCCCCTGCACATTTATATTAGAACTACTGGACTACACCCAGTAGAGCCCCCCAGTACTGGGCATTTACATTTGGGACTACGGATCGGAATTTCGGTAGATTCTCGCGCACTATGAGTTGGACTACGGGATGACACTCGGGAGATCCACAGGATATTTACATTTGGGTACTACAGGACGGTATCCTGGGAGATCCGCAGTTGTTATCTCTGTGTTGAGCTGTATTTCTTCTATGATTGTTTTGTCTCTGTTGTAATTGTTGCTACTCTTATTACCCCATATTACTTTAATACTGCTTCTTTTCCTTATATATTATTGTATATGACCGGTAGGGCCCTGACCTTCCTCGTCACTACTCGACCGAGGTTAGGCTTGGCACTTACTGGTACCGCTGTGGTGTACTCATGCCGTATTCTACACATGTTTTTCGTGTACAGATCCAAGTACTTCGACTCAACCATACTACCCTTGAGGCGAGGCGATTCTCTAGAGACTTCGAGGTATATCTGTCGCGTCCACAGACCGAGGAGTCCCTTTCCATTATCTCTTATAGTTTTAGTGTCACGACCCGGATTTTTCACCCTCGAGAGCCGTGATAGCACCTACTAATGTGAGCTAGGCAAGCCGACCATTGAACAAATAAGCTTTTTAACCATTTTATGTTCTTTAAAAGTTATAAAGAAATAACGTGTAAACAACGGAAATTTAAAATAAGCGAAAGAAAAGCAATAGAGTAACTGATCATGTAACTAATACAACTGTTTAAACCTTAACCACCCATAACTAGTGTCATAGTGTCACAAACGATCTAAGATTTACTATATACAAAGTCCGGAAAATAAACGATACACAGTTTCTGAATTAAGGAAATGAAACAGGGATAAAGGAATAGAGGGAGACGCTAGGGCCTGCGGGCACCTGCATGTGTACCTTGGATCTACGCGTGGACTGAAAGTAGCCACCCAATCTACGGTCCAGAAGCTGCTCCGGAATCTGCACATAGTGCAGAGTGTAGTATCAGCACAACCGACCCCATGTGCTGGTAAGTGCCTAGCCTAACCTCGGCAAA
Source organism: Nicotiana tabacum (assembly GCF_000715075.1). Taxonomy (NCBI): domain Eukaryota; kingdom Viridiplantae; phylum Streptophyta; class Magnoliopsida; order Solanales; family Solanaceae; genus Nicotiana; species Nicotiana tabacum. The sequence continues at coordinate 57,019,301 of NC_134085.1, forward strand.
GTAGTGACAAGGCTAGGACCAGACTACCACATAAACCTATGCAATTCAACTATATACAACGGAAAAGAAGAACAGGAATAACAGTCAAGTATGGGAGGGGGTAACATGCTGCGGGGACATCGAATAATAGCAGAAGAACAACAAATAAATATGAGGATCACCACAGTTCAATTGAAAATAGGAAGGGGGGATCATGCTGCGGGGTACAACAAGTGTCAACAGGAAATCAGCAATTAAAAGTAGAGAAACTGTAACTCAGTTATCAATAAAAATCAGGAAATCGAAGACAAGTGTACGGCATCACCCTTCGTGCTTTAACACTCTCTCACCAAAACAATACACGGCATCACCCTTCGTGCTTTAACACTCTCTCACCAAAACAATACACGACATCACCCTTCGTGCTTTACACTCTTCCTCACCCAAGCAACAATCACAAGGCAAATAGGGTAAGGGAATCTATAACATCAAAATAAAATCAAGTAATAACAGAAAATCAGTAAACAAACGTAAAGGACAACATAATTCGATTATCAGCAAGAATCAGGAAAATCAAGGACAAGTGCACGGCATCACCCTTCGTGCTTTTACTCTCGTCCTCACCATAAATATCAATATAAACTGCACGACATCACCCTTCATTCTTTTACTCTCATCCTCACCATAAAATCAATATAATAGAACGGAATGGTACATCGTGCGGCACAGCATCACCCTTCATGCTTTACACTCTTTCCTCACAAATCATACACAGCAACACCCTTTGTACTTTAACAGTCTTCCTCACCCAAACAACAATCACAAAAAATAGGGCAAGGGAATAAATAAAACTACAATAACAATCCCGACAAGGGAAAATAGTTCAACAATCAAGTCCCAGCAAGGGAACAACATCGTAAGAAGCATCAACATCCCGGTAAGGGAGATAATATTAGAAGCAACAAATTCCCGGCAAGAGAGATAATACAATCACTCTCTTCTCTTTTTCACTTTTACTTCCCAACTCACTTCACAACTTTGAGCCAATGCTCTAAAAGGTTGAATTTCCACTTATACTTTCACATTTCATTGTACATCTTGAGCCTACGCTCCTCAATGTTCAAATGCCACAATTACTTCCACAAACTTTGCCGAATAATATAAATCATCATCAAAGCATGAATAATACAACGAAGCCATAATAATCACAATGTAAGACTCACAGACATGCTTGACACCAACGTATAGATACTCGTCACCATGCCTATACGTCGTACTAGACAAACACCACATAGCAAATAGGACTCGACTCCTAATCCTTCAAGCTAAGGTTAAACCAAACACTTACCTAGATGCCATGAACACAATTCAAGTGTCTACTATCGCTTTACCTCTTGATTCCACCACCAATTCGCTCGTATCTAGCCACAAGTTACTTAATTACATCAATAAATGCTAAATGAATCAATTCTAATGCATGAAAATAAGTTTTCCAAAATTTTACCCAAAAAAGTCAAAAATCGTCTCGGGCCCACATGGTCAAAACCCGAGGTTCGAACCAAAACCCGATTACCCATTTCCCCATGAATCTAAATATATAATTTGTTTTGAAATCGGACCCCAAATGGAGGTCCAAATCCCCAATTTTTGAAAAACCTAGGTTATACCCAAAATACCCAATTTCCCCCATGAAAATCATTGATTTTGAGTTGAAATCATGTTAAAAGATGTTAATGATTGAAGGAAACGAGTTAAAATTGACTTACAATCGATTTGTAAGAAGAGTTACTCTTGAAAAATCGCCCTAGGGAGTTGGTGTTTTGAAAAGATGTGAAAAATGATTGATTTTCGGCTAAGTATAAAAGTTGCAGGACGCAGATGTGGGAATTACGAACTGGGGTTCGCAATTGCAAATTGTGAACCCCGACCTCTGCTATGTTGGGAAATGCGAAGGGGCTCTCGCAATTGCAAGATGGGAAATGCGAACCAAAGATCGCATTTGCGATAACAGGTTCAAGGGGGCATATCGCATTTCCGAAGGGAGTCTCACATTTGCGAGATGGAGCTGGCCTGGGCTTCTTTCGCAATTGCGACAAGGCCCTCGCATTTGCGAGTCAGGCTTCGCAAATGCGAAGCCTGCAGGCCTGCTATGCACAACTGAAAATCTGCAATTTCCTCAAGTCTAAAATCAACCCCGTGGCCTATCCAAAACTCACCCGAGCCCTTGGGGCTCCAAACCAGACATGTACACCAATCCAAAAACATCATACTGACACGCTCGTACATTTAAATCACTAAAATAAAATCAACAACTATGAATTTAGCATCAAAATCATGAAATTTCCTTATGAACTTCAATTTCCAATTTTTCTCAAAAATGATCTGATTC